>NC_133647.1:21032896-21367127 GCF_009905375.1 Apium graveolens
CTTTTACGAGCGCACGGTGGACGGTGATGACCCTGTTCTGAGTCCTAAATATTTTAAATAAATAAACAACTCGTATAAATTATTTTCGGGACTATAAATTTATTTATGTGGCAGATCGAATTGATTTGTTGGGAATTGACGTCGATTGATGTTTCGACGGGTAGGTCTATAAACAAAGGAGTCGCTGTCCAATTTTTTCTAAAAATTACCTTTAACTACGAATCAAGTGTATATATCTCGTTTAATATAAATTGAACCCTGGTTTCTATGTGCACTATTCTTGCTTGTATATTATTATTATTTGAATGCATACGAGTCGGGAATTGTATTGTTGGGTAATTAGTTTAGTGAGGAAAAGTCAAGCATAATCGGTCGTTTAACCAAGGTCGTTTCGATTTCGTAGGTTCGAGTCGAAAGACCCCGTAGTTGAAGTCAAGTAGAGTCAAGCCAATGTTAGTACAAAGCTTCGCAAGGCAAGTACCCCTAAACTAATCTTTTATAGTTCAGTATATATGAATAGTGTTGATTTAAATTATGTACTGGAACAGAACGTTTTAAGTTACATACTCCCCGTATTTAATTATGTTTTATTAACGGATGTTTTGGGGAAAAAGTAACTTCTGAAAATGCCTATCTCTAGATTGTGATTAAAATTTAAAAGGATTTTTAGAATGTGTGTTGTAATCGTTAAAAAAATATAGGTGTAATTGATTTTAAAAAGTAGATAAACACGAATCAGATATTGGATGGTCAGTAGCGTAAGAGGCATGTTATTAGGTAATGGCCCAGCATGGTTGTGTAAGAGGCTAAGTCGGATGTGCGCACCGGTAGGCCGTTTAGTCCAGTATAATAGAGACCTAACTAGTCTCTGAGTTCCGGAACAATTTGTGGGGGGATAGACTGATCAACTATCCCTAGAATTCATCCACTTTTATATCTGACTTTGGTTTAATGGTTCCCGTAACAGAATAAATGGTTTATGGTCCCCGTAACGGGACAGATAATTTATGGGTCCAGAAATGAACAGTGGTTTTGGAAAGGAAATAGCATGCTAAAATTGGACTCTGGTATTTTGACACAGCACACTACAGATGATATTATTTGCAGAGCATGCTAGTTTTGATATCCAGTTTATACCTGTTTCACCTGTTGTACGTAAACTAGTTTTTATATCTGTTCCTATACTATTTTTATATATCATGTTTTGCTGGTTATTCATATAGAGGTACTGTTGTGCAATGGATTTTTCACCCTTGCAGCTTGTTTTGTACTTATTTATTGCAGATGTCTTGAAGACCAGGTCAGTATAGAGTGTCAGCCCCCTCCGGTCCCGGCTCCTCTGAGGTAGTTTGTATCAGACCCTGAGGTCTGATGAGTTGCTGTAATAAGTTAGGATGTCGGATCTTGAATAAGTTAGTGTTGTTTTGTAACCTAAATAATACTTGAACCTGCATCGACTCCTGGTTTGGGGTCGTGTGTTATAATAAAGTTTATTTAGTAGGTTATATTGTAGTTTATTATATTTTGGTGACGTCAGCCCCTGACCCCGGGGTTGAGGCCGTCACAGTTGGTATCAGAGCTATAGGTTCAAGTCACTAATTTAGGTAAAGGATTGAGTCAGAAAGGTGTAGGAAGTGTCTTAATGTGTGAGTCAGCAACTCACTTAGAGGAGCAACCCTAAGAGTCAGTCGAGGGTTCCGACGGCGTTACCCTGGCATCTATTAATACTTTAATAGGCCTTAACCTCATTGTATCTTCTTTGTATATTGATATGGATGACAGTGGCCCATAGTGATCTCTAGTTCTCCTTCTCGGGGGAATCAGTCAGATTCAGATGATTCAGACTCTGAGTGGACTTTGGATGTCTTAGCTGAGGAGACTCCCTTGCCTCCTCCACCTGTTCCTCCAGTTGCACCAGGAGGTGTGTCAGGACCTAGTGCCCGTCCTTGCTAGGTACGAAGGTCAGTGTCGGCTGTTAGAGATTTCCCTCCAGGATGTGGTCCCAGTTCCTCCACCTCGAGACCACCTCTTCCTCCATCCGTTCTTTCAGGTGCATCCTCCCCGATCCCTTACCATGTTCACCGAGCGGTGAACCAGTCTTTAATCAAAGAGCAGAGCCCAGGGTTAGCAACACAGCTTGACCAGATTCCGGTCGGGCCTTTCCAAGGCATCCCTGCCCCTTCACCAGATGTGCAGGACAGAGTGCGATCCTTGACTCAGGCTGCTGTAGAGGGAGCCCGGACCATTGACCGTTTCATTAGCTCCGAGTTTAGAGCTGTTCAGTACCAGGATCTCGTGAACTGGTTGGAATTTGAGTTAGGATCCATCGGTAGTAGTGGAAGTGGCTAGATCATAGTTGCTGCAGTGAGATACAGAGCTCAGAGTTAGTTATAGGAGTTCTGTAAATGCTTTTCCTATGTATGTTTATTATGTATTGTAGTTTGTATTAGGTAGGGCTGCTATGACAGTCAATTTTATTATGTATCTAGTATATTTTGAGTGTTGTACTGTAGTTGTTAGATGGATTTGTACTGTTGTTTTACTATCATTCTTTTATGGTATTATTGTTGTTGGTTTTATCTTATTGCACTTTTGTTATTGTTGTTATTGTTATTGTTGTATATGTTGCTGGTTTTGTTAAATTTAGTTATGCATCATGGGTGGACCCCAAATAAATAAGGAAGGGAATATTTAATTGTGACTGCATTCTCCTGATGCATAAAACTACTGCTACCCGGGGGCACAATTTTTATATAAAATCTTTTTGTCGTGTTTCAGGAGAATGCCTCCCAAGAAAAATTTCCCTTCCAATTCCTCTAGCAGGAACTCTGAAGGGGGCCCAGTCATGGATGGATTACTAGATTTGCTGCGCCAAAAGTCTAATCAGATGGCTCAGCATCAAGAACAATTCCAGCAGCAACAACAGCAATTCCTGCAACAGCAGTAACAACAACAATTTATACAATAACAACGCCAAAAAATCCAATAACAGCTGCAGCTCCAATAGCAACCCCAGCCAAGAGAGTCAAATCAGACTATTAGCTTCAAGTCTTTTCAGTCAGTTAAACCCCCAGAGTTTAAGGGCGAGGTAGATCCGGTTGCTTCTAGAATTTGGCTTAAGGAAATGGAGAAAGCCTTCACCCTTATTCAGGTCAGTGATGATTCTAAGTCGGATTATGCCAGTTACTTTCTCAAAGGTGAAGCAAGTTTTTAGTGGGAATCTATGCGTGCATTAGAAGGAGAAGGCCCTATCTCTTGGGTCAGATTTACGGAGTTGTTCATAGAAAAGTATTTTCCGGATTGCTTGAAGAGTCAGTTGGAAGTGGAGTTTTTGGAATTGAAGCAAGGAGAGAAGAGCGTGGATGAGTATGAGGCCAAGTTTATGGAGTTGGCCCGACTAGCCCCTGGATATGTGAACACTGAAATTCAGAAAGCTAGGAGATTTCAGCAAGGACTGAAGATGGAAATTCGTAGTGGAGTGGTGGCCCTAAAGCTTAAGACATATACCTCAGTAGTTCAAGCCGCCCTGGTGATTGAGAGTGATCAGAAGTTGGCCTCCAAGGAAAGGAGTGATAAGAAGAGAAAGTTTGAAGGTGGTATAGGTAATGCAGACCAGGAGGAGTCTAGTTAGAAGTTCCCAAGGAAGTTTGGCCGGAATAGGAATAAGAGATTTAGAAGGTAAGGCATGGCTCAGACGAGTTCCAGTATCACCTCAGTTTCCTCTGCCCCAGTTCAGCCAACCAGGCCAGTTGTGGATTGTAAGTCATGTGGTAAAAAGCATAGTGGTCAGTGCAGGAAGGATGTCCAGTGCTTTAAATGTGATAAAAAGGATCATTATGCGTCAAAGTGTAACACAGGAAACTTCGGATTCACCTGCTTTAAGTGTGGTAAGGTTGGGCACATCTCTAGAAACTGCAAGATGGCTACTCAAGGCAGTGTAGGAGGTAGTGAATCTCAAGGACCAGCATCTAGCACATCAAGAGCCAGAACCTTTAAGATGACCAAGAGATCTAATGCTCAGGATTCAGATGTAGTTGCAGGTACGCTTTCTCTAAATTCCGTACCTGTTAAAGTTTTATTTGACTCAGGAGCGTCTAAGTCTTTTATATCTAAAGAATGTGTAAATAATATGGATTTGATGTTGGAGGATCTAAATGAGCCCTTTTCTATAGAAGTGGCTAATCAGGATAAAGTTTCAGTAAACCAGTTTTGTCCTAGGTGTCAACTAGAAATTTGTGGGTATTTTTTTCAGTGGATTTAATACCCTTTCAGTTAAGAGAGTTTGATGTGATTCTAGGAATGGATTGGTTGTCCCAGCATAAGGCAAATATTGATTTTAAGAAAAAGAAAGTTTTGTTATATACAGAAGATAATAAAAGGATAATTTATCAAGGACAGAAGCAGGAAAAGAAATTTCTTTCGATGCTGGAAGCAAAAAAGTTATTGAAACAAGGATGTGAAGCTTACTTAGCCCATATCATGGACACTGAGAAGAAGGTACCCAGGTTGGGGGAGATCCCAGTAGTTAGTGAATTTTCAGATGTGTTTCCAGACGAGTTACCAGGATTACCACCCGATCGGGAGATTGAGTTTTCTATTGATCTAAGTCCGGGAGCAGAACCAGTTTCAAAGGCACCGTACCGTATGACCCCAGTAGAGATGAAAGAGCTAGCTAAATAACTTCAGGAACTTTTGGATAAAGGGGTAATCAGACCAAGTGTATCTCCGTGGGGCGTGCCAGTGTTATTTGTGAAAAAGAAGGACGGAAGCATGAAATTGTGTATTGACTATCGAGAATTGAATAAGTTAACCATCAAGAATAAGTTTCCCCTACCCAGGATTGATGATCTATTTGATCAACTTAAGGGAGCATGCTGCTTTTCGAAGATCGACTTAAGATCGGGCTATCATCAGTTGAAGGTCAAACCTGAAGATATACTGAAGACTGCCTTTCAAACCAGGTATAGCCTTTATGAGTTCCTAGTGATGTCATTTGGATTGACTAATGCGCCAGCAGCTTTTATGGATTTAATGAACCGGGTGTATAAGGAGTCTCTGGATAAGTTTGTTATTGTATTTATTGATGACATCCTCATCTACTCAAAGACCAAAGACGACCATGCCGAACATCTAAGGATTGCTTTACAAAGGCTGAGAGAAAAGCAACTATACGCTAAGTTCTCACAATGTGAATTTTTTTTGGAGGGAGTTCAGTTTTTAGGTCATATAGTGGGTAAGAATGGTATTAATGTAGACCCTGTAAAGATTAAAGTGGTATCCAGATGGGAGCAACTGAAGACCCCGATAGAAATTAGAAGTTTTCTTGGATTAGCAGGCTATTACCGAAGATTTGTAAAGGACATTGCCAAGATTGCAACCCCGTTGACCAAGCTGACCCGGAAGAATGAGAGATTTGTTTGGACTGAGAAATGTGAAGAAAGTTTCCAAGAGTTGAAAAAGAGGCTAGTGACAGCACCATTGTTAGCATTACCAGATGAAATAGGGAATTTCGTAATCTATAGTGATGCTTCTCTCAAAGGATTAGGTTGTGTGCTAATGTAACATGATAAGGTTATCGCGTATGCGTCTAGGTAGTTAAAACCCCATGAGCAGAAATATCCAGTTCATAATCTTGAGTTGGCAGCTATAGTATTTGCTTTGAAGTTATGGCGTCATTACTTGTACGTAGAGAAATGTGATATCTACAGGGATCATAAAAGCTTAAAGTATATATTCACCCAAAAAGATTTAAACATGAGACAAAGAAGTTGGTTGGAACTGATTAAGGACTATGATTGTTCGATTAATTATCATCCAGGTAAGGCCAATATGGTGGCTGATGCCTTAAGTAGAAAAGAGAAATTAAATATGGTTCGTATCGCGGATGAACTAGCCTGAGATTTAGAAAGGATGGAGATTGAAGTTCGAGTATCAAATGGAAGTCAGGAGCAGCTATACGAGATTACTTTCCAGCCAGCATTGATGGAAAAGATTAAAAGGTGTCAAGAAGGCATTATGGAACAGGACTTGAATACTCTGACAGGAGAAGAGTTATGTACTTAAAAGGATAGCCAAGGTTTGTTTAGGTTTTCCTCTCGTATTTGGATTCCTAATATAGCGGAATTAAAGAATGAAATATTACACGAAGCACACAACTCTAGGTTTTCTATCCACCCTGGTAGCACAAAGATGTACCAAGATTTAAAGAAGCACTTTTGGTGGCCAAGAATGAAGAAAGAGATTGCGGATTGGGTCAGTAAGTGTCACGCATGTCAGACGGTAAAAGCAGAACATCAAAGGCCCAGTGGATTGCTGCAACCTTTAGAGATTCCACAGTGGAAATGGGAAGAGATTGCAATGGATTTCATGGTGGGTTTGCCGAAGACAAGATCGGATCACGATGCCATTTGGGTAATCATTGATAGATTGACCAAGTCAGCGCATTTCCTCCCGATTAATGAAAGGTATTCTTTGGAAAAGCTAGTTAAAATATATTTGGATGAGATAGTCACCAAGCATGGGGTACCTGTGTCTATAGTATCAGATCGAGATCCAAGATTCAATTCAAGGTTCTGGACAAAATTTCAAGAATGTTTAGGAACTAAGTTAAATATAAGCACCGCTTATCATCCTCAAACTGATGGCCAAAGTGAGAGAACGATTCAGACGATCGAAGATATGTTAAGAGTATGTGCTTTGGATTTTAAGGGAAATTGGGATGATTATTTACCATTGATAGAATTTTCTTATAATAACAGCTACCATGCCAGCATTGGAATGCCACCCTACGAAGCCTTATATGGACGGAAGTGTAGATCACCTCTGTATTGGGATGAGGTAGGGGAAAAGAAAGTGTTAGGAACTGAATTAGTACAGCAGATGAAAGAGGCAGTGGTATTAATTCGGAAAAGATTGGAAGCCGCTCGGGACAGACAGAAGAAGAATGCAGATTTACATCGGAAGGACATAAACTTTGAAATAGGATCATTGGTATTACTAAAGGTTTCGCCATGGAAGGGATTGATTCGATTTGGTCAGAAAGGTAAGCTGAGTCCGAGGTATATAGGACCATTCGAAGTTTTGAAGCGAGTAGGAAAAGTTGCATATGAGATAGCTTTACCCCCGCAATGGCAGCATATTCATAATGTATTTCACGTATGCATGTTGAAGCCATATATCCCTGATTCGAATCAAGTAATTGAATGTGAACCAATCGAGCTTCAATCAGATTTGTCCTATGTGGAGCAGCCAATCCAGATATTAGATCGTAAGGAGCGTGTACTTAGGAATAAATCTATCCCTATAGTTAAAGTACTTTGGAGAAACCCTAGGGTAGAAGAGTCTAGCTAGGAGTTAGAATCAGATATGCTTGACAAATATACTCACTTGTTTAATTAGTTAAGATTCCGGGGACAGAATCTTTTTAAGGGGGGAAGGATATAATGACTCGTATATTTTTGTAATATTTAAATATATAATTATTGCGTAAATAATTAAATAAAGAATTTTGTATTAATTATGGTCCCTGTGTCTGACTTATTATTGTTTATATATGATTGTTGGATTGCGTGGTGTATTTTTATGATTAAATGTTGCACCATTTTATTTTTATTTTACTTTTAAAAAGTTATTTTATGACAATTTTAATTTTAAAAAATTATTTGGATTGTCTCTAAAATTGTTTTATGATTTAATAATTTCAATGAATATTTTTGGGATTTTATAAAATTTACAAATCAATATTCTGTTAATTATTTATTCTTGAATGATTTTCTGATTTAGTTTAATTGTAAAATCCATATTTAATTCCAGGAATCTTCAAAAATAATGAAACTCATATTTTATTAAGTTCATAATATTTTGAGAATTTTAATATTATTTTGGTTGTTTTCGGGATTAATTCTACCTGTGCCTAGTTTCGTTTAAACATGGAAAACATATATTAGTTGCATTTTAAAAATAGTTTAAAAATCTCGAATTTTTTTTTTATTTATTCCGAATATTTCGAGAATTTTGGTATAAAGTTGTAAATTTTGTTGATACGTTAAAGAGCGCAATTGGTACGTTATTGTAAGCAGGGACGAACCAAATGTTTATAAAAATTAGACCATGGACACGTGTTAAACTCTTGTTTTCACTGTGATATGTGTATGTGCCTTGTTTCTTTTCCTTTCTCTCTGTTATTTCCCATGTGCCTTCTCTATCTCTCTCTCTCTATCTCTCTCTCTCTCGATTCTCTCCTGCTCTCTTCCTCTCAATCGAGTCTCTCGACTTCTCTTCTTTCTCTTGATTTTCTTCTAGCCTTATCGCCTCCTGTCCCTGGTAATTGCTTTTGCTTGTTTCCCTGATCTGGCTGCCGTTTTCCCTTCTTGTTTCGCTGCCGTTGCAGCCGGTTTCCGGCGTGATGGCAGTGGTGTGGTTGTGTTTGGTATATATATATGTATATGTATATATATATATATATGTGTATATGTATATGCATGTGTGTGTAGTGTGTGTGTGTGTGTGAGTTGTGATATGTGTGTGTGCTGCGGTGACGGCCGCGTGTGGCCGTGTGGCGCCGTGATTTTGCTCCTGTTTTCTCCGATTATTGGTTTGGGCTGGTTCTGTTTGCATTCGGGCCTGTAATTTGGGCCTGGCTATTGGATTTTTGTGTTGGGCTTTTGTTGGGCCCGTGTGTGCAGTTGGTTTGGACTGTTATAATTTTTAATTTTTAATTCCTTTTTGCTGCAGGAAATTCTTGATTAAAATTCGTGATATTAAATTATAAATTAAGCGAGCGATAAATTTTAATCGGTGAAATTTATTCGGACACCCGTATATTTTCGGGCACCAATAAGTTTTGCCGACGTGCGCGTTGAATTCTTTTATGAGCGCACGGTGGACGATGATGACCCTGTTCTGAGTCCTACATATTTGAAATAAATAAACAACTCGTATAAATTATATCTGGGCTATAAATTTATTTATGTGGCAGTTCAAATTGATTTGTTGGGAATTGACGTCGATTGATGTTTCGACGGGTAGGTCTATAAACAGAGGAGTCGTTGTCCAAATTTTTCTAAAAATTACCTTTAATTACGAATCGAGTGTATATATCTCGTTTAATAAAAATTGAACCCTAGTTGTTATGTGCACTATTATTGCGTGTATATTATTATTATTTGAATGCATACGAGTCGGGAATTGTATTATTGGGTAATTAGTTTAGTGAGGAAAAGTCAAGCATAATCGGTCGTTTAACCTAGGTTGTTTCGATTTCGTAGGTTCGAGTCGAAGGACCCTGTAGTTGAAGTCAAGTAGAGTCAAGACAATGTTAATACAAAGCTTCGTAAAGCAAGTACCCCTGAACTAATCTTTTACAGTTCAGTATATATGAATAATGTTGATTTAAATTATATACTGGAACAGAACGTTTTAAGTTACGTATTCCCCGTATTTAATTATGTTTTATTAACAGATATTTTGGGGAAAAAGTAACTTCTGAAAATGCCTATCTCTAGATTGTGATTAAAATTAAAAAGGATTTTTAGAATGTGTGATGTAATCGTTTAAAAAGAGATAGGTGTAATTGATTTTAAAAACTGGATAAACACGAATCAGATATTGGATGGTTAGTGGCGTAAGAGGCTCGTTATTAGGTAACGGCCCAGCATGGTTGCGTAAGAGGCTAAGTCGGATGCGCGCATTAGTAGGTCGCTTAGTCCAGCATAAAAGAGACCTAGCTAGTCTCTGAGTTCCGGAACAATTCATGGTTGGATAGACTGATCAGTTGTCCCTAGAATTCATCCACTTTTATATCTGACTTTGGTTTAATGGTTCCCGTAATGAAAAAAATGATTTATGGTCCCTGTAACAGGACAGATGATTTATGGGTCCAGAAATGGACAGTGGTTTTGGAAAGGAAATAGCATGCTAAAATTGGACTCTGGTATTTTGACACAGCACACTACAGATGATATTATTTGCAGAGCATGCTAGTTTTGATATCCAGTTTATACCTGTTTCACCTGTTGTACATAAACTAGTTTTGATATATGTACCTATACTTTTTTTATATATCTTGTTTTGCTGGTTATTCATATAGAGGTACTGTTGAGCAATGGATTGCTCACCCTTGCATCTTGTTTTGTACTAATTTATTACAAATTTCCAGAAGACCAGGTCAGCGTAGAGTGTCAGCCCCCTCCGGTCTCGGCTCCTCTGAGGTAGTTTGTATCAGACCCTGAGGTCTGATGAGTTGCTGTAATAAGTTAGGATGTCGGATCTTGAATAAGTTAGTGTTGTTTTCTAACCTAAATAATATTTGAACCTGCATCGGCTCTTGGTTTGGGGTCGTGTGTTATAATAAAGTTTATTTATTAGGTTATATTGTAGTTTATTATATTTTGGTGACGTCAGCCCCTGACCCCGAGGTTGAGGCCGTCACAGGTTGGATACAATTGTATAAATATTTCTGATAAAACTGTTACAAAACTCTCTCAAGAAATACTGATGTTCTTGAGAGCTGCTAGGTGTTGAATATATTTGATAATGTCATGGCTAATATGATTTATGTTTAGTTTTCAGATCTTACTTAAACAGGATAAATCAGTACTTACTGGAAGTCAGGACTTAAGGATATCAATACTTATATTATCAGGAGATAATCATCAGAAGATGGATATCAGAACTTAAGCGCTGAAGGACGTTCAGATAAGGACAACAGCTGATTAAAGGAAAGAAGATCGAGATAAACATAAGAAGAGATATGCATGAAGAAGGAGTTCTATGAAGAATAGAATACTTGGAAGAAAAGATATCCGATTGATATATTTTAGGAAGCAGAATTATATTCCATATCAATTAGCGATTATCTTGTAACTGTGTAGTATATAAACACATACATAGGGTTTACACTTAAAGTGTTATCATATTCGAGAAGATTATTAAACATAACCCTAGCAGCTCTTGTGATATTTGTTCATCACTGAGAGGTAACAGTTCCATACTGTAACAGAGTTTATTATTTCAATAAAGTTTGTTTTCTGTTACTTGAGACATTAAAGTTCGATTTGATTGTACTTTACACTGTATTCACCCCCTCTACAGTGTGTGTGACCTAACAAGGGGTATCAGAGCCTATCTGTTAACGGACATACAGTTTAAGATCCAAACACAATCATGTCTGACACAGAAACTCCAACTAAGCCTACCAAAACTGAAGAACCTCCAAAGACACAAATTCAAAGTCGATATGAGACCATCAGAGTTCTCATACTGAGACCATCTGAATATTCCATATGGAAGGTGAGGATGACCATGTTTCTGGAAGCTACAGATCCAAGATATCTTGATAGAATCAAGGAAGGACCTCACAAACCAACCAAGCTCACTGTTGCAGTTGCAGGTGAAGCAGCAAAGACTGTACCAAAGGAGAAGAATGATTATACTGCTGAAGATATCGCATCAATTACTAAGGATGCTAAGGTACGACACTTACTGCATAGTGCCATTGATAATGTAATGTCAAACAGGGTAATTAACTGCAAGACTGCAAAGGAGATATGGGATGCTCTGGAAACAAGGTGTCAGGGAACTGATACAATTAAGAAGAACAGGAAGACAATACTCACTCAAGAGTATGAACACTTTGACTCAAAGGCTAATGAGTCATTAACTGATTTATATGATAGATTTGTCAAACTCTTGAATGATCTGTCACGGGTTAATAAGGAGTATGATCTTGAAGATTCAAACCTTAAATTCCTGTTAGCTCTTCCTGAATGTTGGGATTTGAAGGCAACAACAATAAGAGACAGCTACAGTCTTGATGAAACAACTCTTGATGAAATTTATGGAATGCTCAAGACTCATGAACTTGAGATGGAACAAAGAAGCAAGAGGAAAGGAGGAAAGTCAAGGACAGTTGCTCTTAAAGCTGAAGAAGAATCCCCCAAGGCAGCTACCTCAAGGAAAGACAATGGTAAAGCTCTTTTCACAAAGTCTGATACTGAGTCATCAAGTTCTGAAAGTGATGATGACTCAGATTCTGAAAGCTTGCCTGAGACTGATGCTGATGAGGAGATGATGAAGCTGTGTGCTCTTATGGTGAAAGGGATCACAAAGATTGCATACAGGAAGTTCAGGAAGAGAAAGAAGTTTTCTAGGAAAGGCACAAGTTCTGATAAGAAGAATTTCAGAAGATCTGAGGGCAGAGGAGGAAAGTCTGATAGAGGAGATTATACCAATGTCAAATGCTATACCTGTGGTGAGAAAGGCCACATATCTCCTGATTGCAAGAAAGTGAAGGGTAACAAAGGCAAGGCTCTTGTCATAAAGAAGAAAAGCTGGACAGACACCTCAGACTCTGAAAGTGAGGAGAACTATGCTTTGATGGCAAATGTTGATAAAGAAAGTGCTGAGAGCAGCTCTGAAGCTGCTGAAACAAAGGTACCTCAGACTACTTATGCTTTTCATACTGATGATATTAATGAGTTGAGAAGATATCTTAAAACCATATTTGTTAGTTATAGAGATCAAACTTTAACATGTGAAAGATTAACTTCTGAAAATCTTGCTTTTAAGAAAAGAAATGATTTTTTAGAAAAAGAGTTAGTTATGTTCCATCAAACTCAGAATGATAGAGATGATGCTTTTTATGTTAGGGATGAAGTGCTAAAAATGAATGAATCTCTAAAAACTGAGTTAGAAATGGAAAGAGAGATAATCAGGACTTGGACTAACTCTGACAGAACATCTCAAAATTTGCTAAGTAGTGAAAATTGGAAAGAGGGCTTAGGTTATGGAGAAGATAAGAATGATAAAGGAACTGTAGAAATTAAGCCTGTTGTTATGCCAAAGCCAAAGTTAAAACCTGTTAAGTTTGTAACTGTAAAGTCTGATAATGAGAAATCAGAAGTTAAAGAGGGATTAACTTCTAACAAACTAAAACATGAAAAGACAGCTGAAGTAAACATAGGCTTAATGACTAAGAAGCAGCTTAAGCATAAGCTGAAAGATGTTAAGAATGCAAACAAGGTAAAATCACCTAGGAAAAATAGGAATGGAAAGGAAGGTGTGAATAAAAGCAATGATTATAAGCCTGTTCCTGAAGCTCCTAGGAAAACGTGTCATAACTGTGGAAGTTCTAACCATCTGGCTTCTTTTTGCAGGAAGAATAAGAACATAAACTCCTTACCTTCAAAGTCAGGAGTTAAGAGTCAGTCTGTTAGATATAAGCCACAAAATCCTTCTTTTCATTGTGGTAGTTTATGGCATTCCATTTATACTTGTAAGGAATATCATAGCTTGTACTATGATTATTATCAAATAAAACCTTCTTTAAAGAAAGTTTCCATTGTTCCTTCTAGTGTAAATTCTGATTCAAAGTCTGATAGTGTAAATTCTGATAAGAAAAATGTTAACATAAACTCTGATGCTAAATCCGCTGCAAATGTTAACAAACTTGATAAGGCCAAAGGATCCAAGCAAGTCTGGGTCCTTAAAACTAATCATTAGTGGTCTTTGTGATTGCAGGGCAACAGGAAAAATATCCTAGTTCTGGACAGTGGATGTTCAGGACATATGACTGGAAATAAAGCCCTGCTATCGGACTTTGTGGAGAAAGCTGGCCCAAGTGTTTCTTATGGAGATGGCAATATTGGAAAAACATTGGGATATGGCAATATCAATCTTGGGAATGTCAAGAAGTAGCTCTAGTCTCAGGATTTAAACACAATCTGCTGAGTATAAGTCAAATCTGTGACAGAGGTTATCATGTTGATTTCTTTGAAGAACACTGTGAAGTTGTGAGTAAATCTAAAGGCAAAGTTGTTCTGAAAGGATACAGACGTGCTAACATTTATGAAGCTAAGCTTTCAACAAGTACTGATGGTTCTGCAATCTGTCTGATGAGTAGAGCATCAATTGAAGAAAGCTGGAATTGGCACAAGAAACTCTCTCATTTAGATTTCAACAATATAAATGAACTAGTCAAGAAAGATCTTGTGAGAGGACTGCCAAAGTCAGTATTTGCTCCTGATGGCCTTTGTGATTCTTGTCAGAAGGCCAAACAAAGAAAATCTTCATTCAAGAGCAAGACTGAATCATCAATTCTTGAGCCTTATCATCTACTACATGTTGATCTATTTGGTCCAGTGAATGTCATGTCTATTGTAAAGAAGAAATATGCCTTGGTCATAGTAGATGAGTTCACTAGATACACATGGGTGTATCTCTTGCACACAAAAAGTGAAACTGCATCTATCTTGATTGATCATGTCAAACAACTGGATAAATTGGTCAAAGACTCTGTGAAAACCATAAGGAGTGATAATGGCACTGAGTTCAAGAATTTGATAATGGAAGAGTTCTGCAAAAACCATGGAATTAAGCAGGAATTCTCTGTTCCTGGAACTCCACAGCAAAATGGAGTTGTTGAAAGAAAGAATAGAACTCTCATTGAAGCTGCACGTACAATGCTTGAAGAAGCAAAGCTTCCAACCTATTTCTGGGCTGAAGCTGTGCAGACTGCTTGTTTTACTCAAAATGCAACACTCATTAACAAGCAAAGAAAGACACCATTTGAGATGGTGAAGAAAAAGAAGCCAAATATGAAGTATTTTCATGTATTTGGATGCAAGTGTTTTGTTCTCAAGACTCATCCTGAACAACTATCCAAATTTGATCTAAAAGCTGATGAAGGAATCTTTGTTGGATATCCACTTTCCACAAAAGCCTTCAGAGTCTATAATCTGAGAACAAGAGTGGTCATGGAATCTATCAATGTCTCTTTTGATGACAAGAAAATTACCGGACTTGAAGATTTTATTGATCATGATCAGCTGAGATTTGCAAATGAAGACTCAAATTCTGATACGGAAAATCCTGACAATCTAAGTCCTGATACTGTAAACTCTGATGGATTAAACACTGATGTTATTGAAACTGTGGTAACTACGCCAAAGGAAGATGCATCTATGCAGGGAGAGCATACTCAAGATCTTACCACATCTCAAGAAGCATCAGAACATACATCTGGCTCTTCAAGTTCTGATTCGTCAAGTTCTGATAAGCTAAGTTCTGATAGTTCTGAAAATCTAAATTCTGAAGAATCCAACTCAGAGAGCATAGTTTCAGGGGGAGCATCAGAAAATGAAAATGAAGACAACATTGATCATGGGGGAGCATCCAGTTCTAGAGAAAACCTTCCATCTGCAAGGAAGTGGACTAAATCACATACACCTGATTTGATAATTGGAAATCCTGATGCAGGTGTCAGAACTAGAACAGGTACTTCAAATGAATGTCTTTACAATTCTTTTCTTTCTCAGATTGAGCCAAAGAAAGTGGAAGAAGCTCTTCAAGATGCTGATTGGGTGTAAGCAATGCAGGAAGAGTTAAATGAATTTGAAAGAAATAAAGTCTAGACCCTAGTGCCAAGACCAAAGAATAGATCTGTTGTTGGTACAAAGTGGGTATTCAGAAACAAAACTGACAGTGATGGCATAATTACAAGAAATAAGGCAAGGCTGGTTGCAAAAGGATATTCTCAACAGGAGGGAATTGATTATGATGAAACATTTGCACCAGTTGTTAGGTTAGAAGCCATAAGGATATTTTTGGCTTATGCTGCTCACAAAAAGTTTACTGTCTTTCAAATGGATGTGAAAAGTGCTTTTCTCAATGAAGAATTGGAGGAGGAAGTATATGTTGAACAACCTCCAGGATTTGTAGATTCCAAATATCCAAATTATGTCTACAGGCTAGATAAAGCACTTTATGGACTTAAGCAAGCTCCTAGAGCATGGTATGAGACTTTAGCTCAATTTCTTCTGGAAAGTGGATTTAACAGAGGAACAATAGACAAAACACTGTTCTACCTCAACCATGGAAAGGACTTACTTCTGGTCCAGATCTATGTTGATGATATCATTTTTGGATCTACAAATGACAGACTTTGCAAGAAGTTTGCCAAACTGATGTAGTCAAGGTATCAGATGAGTATGATGGGGGAACTTAGCTATTTTATGGGCCTTCAAGTCAAGCAGAATGAAGAAGGCACTTTTATTTGTCAAACTAAGTACACCAGAAACTTGCTGAAGAAATTTGGAATGCAAGATTGTTCAAGTGCATCCACTCCCATGGCCACTACAACAAAACTGGATAAGGATACTAGTAAATCAGTAGATATTACTGATTACAGAGGTATGATTGGCTCTCTACTCTATCTAACTGCTAGTAGACCTGATATCATGTATGCTACCTGTCTTTGTGCAAGATTTCAAGCAGATCCAAGAGAACCTCACTTAATAGCTGTGAAAAGAATTTTCAAGTATCTTAAAGGAACAGCTGATCTGGGATTGTGGTATCCCAGAGAATCAGATTTTAAACTAATAGGTTACTCAGATGCAGATTTTGCAGGTTGCAAAATTGACAGGAAAAGCACAAGTGGAAGCTGCCAATTTCTTGGAGGTAGATTGGTTTCTTGGTTTAGCAAGAAACAAAAGTCAATTTCCACATCAACTGCAGAAGCAGAGTATATTGCTGTAGGAAGCTGTTGTGCACATATTCTTTGGATGAAGAATCAGTTACTGGACTATGGGTTAACATATTTCAAAATCCCTATTTACTGTGATAATCAAAGTGCTATTGCTATGACAGGTAATCCAATTCAACACTCTATGATAAAGCACATCAGCATCAGGTACCACTTCATCAGGGAACATGTGGATGAAGGTACAGTGGAATTGCACTTTGTTCCAACAGATCAACAACTAGCAAATATCTTCACAAAACCATTGTGTGAAGCTACTTTTACAAGATTGGTAAATGAACTTGGAATGGTTTCAGGTTCTTTCTCTAAATTTGCTTAGTTTTGTTCTGATGCATCAGACTTTATGATCAGTATTTACAAAATTTACTCTCTTTGTGTATTATGTGCTTAATTGAAAAATGTGCTTAAGTACTGACTGTTGTCTGATATATGTTTCTAAACTCTAAAAATGATATGTCTGTTTGTGTAACTATTCAATCCTATGAGGATAATTGTGCTAGATGCTGACCTAGTAGTCTTCAATAAACAAGGGATCCCATGTTAGAAGTAATTATTTCTGTGGAAATTCATTGACACAAGCAAATTCTGATATTGAGCTTAGTTGAGTTTACTTTGTCTATCTTATTACTAAGTCACAAACTAGAATATTGCTTCTCATCTGTTGAGTTCTGATGCTAGTAAATCTGTTTGGATGTACCAAGTACTGATAAACCTCACTTATCAAAAGAAAAAGAAAAAGAATCAAGGATTAAAATTCAGGTACTCCTTTGAGATCTAGAGTACAAATGTGGAAGGAACGACCCAAGTGCATTGCTGGTATTAAGTAAATATGCATCAGAAAAGCAAAATATTTTCTTGGTGACTTTTCACACTCTATGATTACTGGAGAAATACTCTGATAATAGCATAAATTCTGATATGCAGTCGTGACTCACTTACACTGAGAAGCCACTGTAAAATGGAATTTAAAAAGATGCACAAAATTAGCACAAAATAGTTGAGGTGGACTCCAGCATGAACTCATTCAACTGTAGGTTTCAGAATAATGACAAGTTTTAATAAAGTTTTAGTTATGCCTTATTTCTAAGATGTACTGAAGTCAATCAAACTTTACTCTTTGTCTGATATTTGGCTTAATGCACACACTAAACACTCCATATGAATGATAAAAATTACTGTGGTGATCTATGTTATTTTAGATGAACAGTTATTGTGTCACACTACACAAATTCTGAGGACAAGTTCTGATTGCATGCTCTATTGATTAAGTTCTGAAGAATCTAAATCAGAATTTGTGTGAGGACTTACTAATATAGGCATTCATTTTTCGAGTTAAGAAATTATGTTCTGATGACTGTTAAGTTCTGATATAAGTCAAAGTTCTGATATTAAATTCTGATTCTTTACTTGACTTATTTGTGGATTCAATTTAAAAATAGTCTCAGTTTAAACCAGAATATGTTGAAGTGGAAGATTAACAGTCACTATATTTAGGGATAGTGGTACTCGTACATGCACAGTCAATTTTTACTTGCTATTTGTGCGCATTAAACCATGTTTTACATTTCCAATGACTGTTTTTCTTTTTCCAAGTCTGGGGAGACGAGGTAGAATTAATTCTACCTATCAGCATTAAATTTCTTTGCGTCTCCTGGCATTCTCTTGCCTATATAAACAACCACTTCACATCAGCCTTCCCATCAAATCTTTTATCACAAACTCACCTTCATAATCTTTCTATCAAAAACAACATGGTCAATTACAATATGTTTTTGAACTATGACATATTTAACATGGAGCTGAGCTGTGCCGATTGGCAGCAGGAATGGCACGTTACTGCCATTCCTGATGAGGTATGGGACTCCGTTCCCCAGGAGGTACTTACCCACCTCCTGTTCTTCTACATGGACTACCATCGCCATCTGGAGCGATTGGAGGAGGAAAGGCTGGAAGCTCTCCGCCAGCAAGAGCGAATCATACGACTCGCTATTCTGTTTGTCGAGAGTAGGAAGAAGAAATGATTTATTTTCTTCTTCCTATTTTTCTTCATCATCAGCGTTTCCCTGCTTCTTGAGCTAGGACAAAGGCTGTTGACGTTAGGTTTAGCAGCTTAGGGCAATCTTGTAAAAGTTCTGATGTAATTTCACTTTCATGAATGTATTCTCTTGATATATTAATGACATTTGTTTTTTTTTTACAAGATCTTGTCTCTGAGATATTTTGTAATGCATTGATAAATCCTGATAACTATTCATATTCCGTTGACCATATAAATTTTGTTTTAAATTAAGTTCTGATTTTCCTCTATCAGTACTTGCTCATCTGATTTATTTTGGTCATTTTCACTCGAATTTTTTTTCTTCTGAATATTGGTGTTGAAATTGAATAAGTGGGAACAATTTCAATTTTGAATTAAAACTGATTTACCTTGATTAATGGAATAACTGGGTAAGTGGAACGGTTTTTCCTTGAAAAACTGCAAGTGGGTAAGTAATGTTTACTATTTTCTCGTGCCCATTAACTATCCGTTATTACTGCATGTCTGACAGGTGTCCAACGGTTACATTTTTTTTCAAAAGTATAAGTAAGACAGAGAGAGGATTTTCTAATCTTTTATTCACTTTTATACTTTTTCTCTCTACTTGCTTTTACTCTCTTTCTTCTTCTAACGTTGGTTGTTCAAATAGACATTCTATCAAACACCTAACGGGCAGTTATAAATCTCGATTACTTTCATGGCACCTAAGGATTTAATCATTGATGGAGCTAAATTTGTTCCAAACAACTATGCTGCAATTCTTGATAATGCTGAAGCTCCGTCTGAGTTGCATTTTGTGCAAGACCTTCTTGCACACAGTGAAATCGGGTATGCATTGACCCAACCTTCAGTCTTCTCAAGCCAACAAGTTCTGACTTTTTGGAGGACTGGAAACATTGATAATGGTGGTCAAAATGGTACTCCTAGTATTGTTTTTGAAGTGGGTGATTCTCCATATGCAGTCACTCCTGGTACAATATGCAAGACTCTACATCTACCAGAAGGATGTACTTTTTCAACTCCAGAAGAATCAACTCTTCAGGAGTTAATGGCCAGTTTGGGGTATGAGCAGAGTTTGGCAAAACTTGGGCAGTTGAAACGGGCTCATATCAGGAGGGAATGGAGCTTCTTCTTCGACTGCATCACTAAAGCGTTTGGGAACAAGTGTTCAAACTTTGATGCCATCCATATAATGAGTCAGCACATCGGGTATGCTATCATTAACCAAACTTATTTTGATTTTGCAACTGCTATAATAGGTTTTATTGGGGATAGGATGACAGAGGATAGGAATGTTGTCTACTTTGCTAGATTCTGTCAACTTATATATACTTTTTGTACTGATGAACCTCGACTAGCCAATACCTCAACTCCGCCTTTTAAAGTTGTAAAACGTTACTTTAATGACCTGGTAAATGCTGACACTAAGAAATAAGTGGTTAGACCTTTACAGATTCCTCAGTCTGTAAAACAGATCTTAGTAAATGCTGATCCTGATTCCTATAGATCTGTTTATCCTGATGTCCAACCAACAACCATCTCCCAACCACTTCAACAACCATTAGAACATACCACCCATACTACTCAACCAACTCTCAGGCAATATCTCAAATCATATCTCACCACTTCACAGAAAGTTCAATCTTCATCTTCAGAACCTCCTGTGAAGCCTTCATCTTCCAAGCCAAAGATGACAAAGACTATTCCTCGAACACCTCAAAAGAGAAGGAGGATTTCTTTGAGAGATGAATCTGATAGTGAGGAACAGGTTCCTACTTCAGAACCTGTTGTATATGAAGCTGAGAAAGTGACTTCTCAGAAGGATTCTGCAATTGGGGGATCTAGGCTTCTCAAAAGGCTTAGAAGAATGACTGTTGATGAAACTCCCAAGGACTCCATACCTTCAAAGAGATACAAGAAACAGAGGGCAAAAAGGCCAGTTTCAGATGATGATGAAGCAGCAGCTGAGGAAGGAGATTAGGAATCTCTGATCTCACAAGAAAAGGCATCTGCTACAGTCACTACTTCTCCATCAACTCCAACTCAGGAAGCTGTTAATGAAAAGGCCAACACACCATCTGTGTCTCCTGTTCACAAGTCTATATCTCCTGTTAATACAGGCACAGGTGCTCATATAGATATCCAGACCTTGGTTATGCCTGAAGTCTTTTGCTTAGAAGCTCAAACAACAACTAATCCATCAACAACACCTGTTACTGATGCTGCTCAAACTCCAAAATTATCTACTACACCTTCTATGCATCTAGATGCTGATGATCAGAATATAGGTGAGCATCAGGATATGGTCATTGATCAGAACTTGGAACCAGATCAGCAATTAGAGGATGCTGAAGCCTCCATTGCTACTCACACTGTTGTTTTATCAGAAGATACTGATTCTGTAAGTTCTGATGCTGCATATGTTGGAGATACTGGTGATGCTGCTCCAAATGCAGATGCTGATGAAGCAGGTCCTTCCGGACATGCCCCTTAACAAACTGTTCTTAAATCTGAACTTGTTAAGAAGTTTGTTACAAGAGAAGCACCAGTGCCTTGGAGTGAAACTCCTGCAGGACAGGAGTGGACTAAGGAATGGAACTCAATTGCTTGTGTTCCATCTGCAAAGCATCTGGCTGAACACTTGACAAAAGCTGATGAAATGTTAAATTCTGATGATTTAAAAACACAGCTTAGAGTCACTGCATTGAGTACTAAACATTTACAAGGTCTCCATTCAACTACTCATGCAGAGCTACACAAGATTCAGGAAGAATTCATCAAACAAGAACAAGTTCAAAAGATTGATAAGAAAAAGTTCTTCCAACCTACCTTTGACAGGATTGCTTATATTCAGAAGACTCAAGAGACTCAACAAGCTTAGATTGATGATATTCTGAAAAATCAAGCTTCTCAACAATCACAACTTAATGAAATCTAAGCCTCAATGGAATTGCTTGTCTCTCTTCTATTACATGCTGATGCCAAAAAGGGGGAGAAAGTCATTAAGTCCAAATGCAAGACTGTTAAGACATTGAAAGGGAAGGATGATGAAAAGGATGATCAAGGAAACTCTGGAATGGGTAGAGGTCATAGTCAAGGTAGAGGTTTCTCATCAAGAAAAGCTGAAATCACAAGTCACAGGACAAGTTCTGATACTGGGAAAAGAAGTAGTTCTGCTACTGGTAAAAGGATAAGTTCTGATGAACTTTTAGATCTTGATGAAGAAATGTCAAGACGGATATTTCTTCAGGAAAATCCAGGAATGGACTTGGAGAGTTTAATGAAGAAGAAGCCAGACTTAAATCAGAGAAAGTCACATCTAAATCTGAAGCTTCTGGTAAAGAGACACTTCTAAAACTCAAAGGCATTGTGATAAAAGAAAGGACAAATACTGAAGCAACATTGGCTAAATCACAACCGCAGATAGATCCAAGATCCAAGGGTAAAGAAAAGGTTGGTGAACCTATCAAGGTTTATGTGCCTCCTCAAAATGAAGAAATCACTGATGAAAAGGATGATCTTGCTCTGACTTCGAGAAAAGTTCTTAAAACAACCTCTGACATGGCTCAAGTTGTTCAGAGTCAAGAGACTGTAAGTTCTGATATTTTGAAGAAGCAAGTAACCTCTGACACAGCTCAAGTTAACTTGATATCAGAAGATAGATCAAAGAAACTCCTACCAGGATTCACTAAAGCAAAACAGACTCAACCTTTGAAGACTGCTGCGAGTGGTTTTGAAGCAAGAGTAGTTACTGGAAAGGAAGCAAGAGATAAAACTGGATTGGGAAGTGCTGATGAAAGAAGAATACAGAACACTACCAATGATCCAAATTCCTTGAGTGAACCAGGTATTGGAGCAACTCCTGAGAGATTAAATCAACTGGAATCTGTACAAATGGTTTACCATACCTACTTGAAAGAACACATCTTGTTGTACTTCATGACAGATGGTAGGGTTTATCATATAAGGCAAAATGCCATTCCATTGAAGTATTTTGAAGAATTGGAGCATGTACTATTCTTACTTCAAGTGGATGACAGATTGACAGGAAGTGCTGCAAACTATTTGAAGGATCAGATTCAGAGACAGAAAAGACTTTATTCTGTTAAGTCTGACAGCACATATGTTCCAAAGTACAGAGATCACAAAGGTGATATAGTTGAAATGAAGCCCAACACTGCTAAGATTATAACTACCTTTCTGGGTTACAGGGCTGTGGAATTCAATCTTGAGTCTGATAAGGCATATTTGATCAGACTGGATCAGGATATAAGAAAAGCTAAGATTAATGATCTCAGGGCTGCAATCTTTCAAATTGGTGAAGATACTGCAGAGCTTAAAGATGCTAAAAGGAGGATGATTGATGATCTTAGATATGCTGAGAAATGTTTGTTAAAGAACTATCTCAGAACAACTCCTGACATCAGAGAGATCAGAAGATGAAGCCAAGTCAAGATCTACAACTGGTTAAATTCTGATATTTGTACAGACTGAAGCTGCTATCAGAAGTTAAAAATTGGTAAAGCTTTAAGGACTGTAAGTTGTAGTTATCTAGTCTAATTCTCATGCATTTGTACTTAATGTTTTTGACATCATCAAATATTTATTGAACTTGTATATTATGCTAATTTACAAGTTGGGGGAGATTGTTAGATATATTTGATAATGTCATGGCTAATATGATTTATGTTTAGTTTTCAGATCTTACTTAAACAGGATAAATCAGTACTTATTGGAAGTCAGGACTTAAGGATATCAATACTTATATTATCAGGAGATAATCATCAGAAGAAGGATATCAGAACTTAAGTGCTGAAGGACGTTCAGATAAGGACAGCAGCTGATTAAAGGAAAGAAGATCGAGATAAACATAAGAAGAGATATGCATGAAGAAGGAGTTCTATGAAGAATAGAATACTTGGAAGAAAAGATATCTGATTGATATATTTTAGGAAGCAGAATTATATTCCATATCAATTAGCGATTATCTTGTAACTGTGTAGTATATAAACACAGACATAGGGTTTACACTAAAAGTGTTATCATATTCGAGAAGATTATTAAACATAACCCTAGCAGCTCTTGTGATATTTGTTCATCACTGAGAGGTAACAGCTCCATACTGTAACAGAGTTTATTGTTTCAATAAAGTTTGTTTTCTGTTACTTGAGACATTAAAGTTCGATTTGATTGTACTTTACACTGTATTCACCCCCTCTACAGTGTGTGTGACCTAACACTAGGTCATATGATGCTCAAGTTAATTCACTATGTGATGACCTAAACTGTGTTTATATAATACACAACTTCAACTAAACAATCTAGAATATGCATTATCAAAAGCTAACCAAAACTGATACATATCTTCAACTGAATAGATAAAGTCCTATCACTCACACGTAAGAGATATCTTTTCCACAATAAAAGGATCAGAACAAATCTTCTAAGATGACTCTCTCCAGATACTGATGACATCCAAATGCTGATGATGTGTCAAATCCTGACGACACATCAAATACTGATGACACCCGAACAGCCAGATCCTGAGCTTTTTCTGATCATTGAGAATCAGTACGTAACAATCTCCCCCAATTTATGCTTAATATAATGAAGCACAAATTCCATTCTTAATGATGCCAAAACCAACTATAAAATGTACAAGGAGTAAATATTACTTTAGTATCTTCAGATAACTGACAGTTGTTCCCAGAAGGTTTTTAAATCTTTCTTCCTCCTTGTCTTGTAGGACTTTAACAAACTTTTTCTTCAACTCTCTCTTCTTTTCAGTGTCTTCTCCAAGCTGATAGATGGCTGATCTTAATTTAGAAATTGAGCTTTTGTTTATCTCAAGATCACCAATCAACATAAACCTTAAACTGACATCTTCATGATCAGGACTGAAAGATAACTGAGGACTGTTGAGAAAAACTTTTAGAACTACAACTCCCTTTCCCATCTTCATTTCTTGACCAGTATAAGTTCTGTACATAGGAACATAATCACCATTGTATTTATCATCTTTTATCATGACTCTTCTTCTGATGACTTCAAGTATCATAGAAGACCAATTTCTGGTGACACTGTTATCAACTCTAAGAAGATAGTGAATGTATTTCAATTATATCACAGCCTTCATTAAGAGTTACTGTAATGTAAAGCTCTTTACTTTACCATCCCTTAAGAAGTACAGAATCTCTTCTCTGACATCATTATCATTTATCTTTCTATAAACAATCTTCAACTTCATCTTTTTCAAGATGTGAAGGATAAACTCTTTCACCAAGATTCTCAGTCAGAGTATTTGTATCCAGCAGATCAGATCTTAGAATCTCCATATCAGAATGACCAATGCCTCCTCTGGATTGAGATTTGACAAGTTTCAGTTTTTCATTATATTCCACCCAAGAAGGTTTCTTGATGGACTTATCAACATCTTCCTGTTCTGAAATAGAATCTCTTAACCCTGCTGACACAAATTCAACATGCTTGAACCCTTTAAGATAATTGAATATATAAATGTCTTTCCATCTTTTATCCTTCTTGCTGAGAGGAGCATAACTTGTGGACAAATCATGAATCTTCCCTTTTGTTTTATACCATAGCTCTCTCTTTGATTTTAAAACTCTCTGCACATAATCTTTGCATGCTTGATCAACTTTCCTTCTATCAACTTTTTCTTTTTCATCAACCTCTGAAATATGAGGAGTGACTACTGTAGTAAGAGCTGACTCATTTAAAGCTTCGATCACTTTTTCACCAAAGTCAAAATCAGTTATCAGGTTCACAACATCAGGTGCTGCTTTTACCTCAAGATTTATGTCTACTTCAGGAGTTACATTCTGATTTGTTGTATCAGCTTGATTAATGTCAGTGGCTGATCTTTTCTTCCTTTGAATAATCAACTCTTCTGGCTTCTAAACTTCTTCAACTCCTTTATGTCCTTGTACAGGAACATAACCTTCTCTGGATAGAACATTCAAAAATGCAGAATTAAATGCAGTCACTTGACTTGGTTTAGAAGTCCTTCCTCTTCCTCCTCTTCCTCTAGCTCTTGTAGATCTTCCACCTCTTTTTCCTCTTCCTTTAGAAGTGTTAGCTTCAGCTTCAATTTGAGCCATTAACTCTTTTTGTTGCATAAATGCTTCTTCACCTGTTAGATCAGGAAATTCTTCAGTTATAGACCCAAGAGCACTCCTAGTATTCTTTTGCTCAAACCTCTTGTCTATGTAGTGCAAGATAATGTATTCACCTATTTCCTTATGTCTGTAAGGAAAGAATAACCCTTTAGCATCTGCTAAATTATAGATTGTAACATCATCATCCTTAGGAGCATCAGTAGTAGTCTTGTGCTTAGCTTTATGAGCACCAGTAGACTTTCCTTGTCCTGAAGAACCAGTTTTCTTGGAATGTTAAGGTTGTTGAGCAGTAGAAGCAATTTGAATGTCTGTAACTGGATTCTTATCACCATCATCATCAATATCTTTATCCTTTATCCGAATAGAATCTAATGTACATTTTGTAGCAACTATCTTCTCCCCATTTTTGGAATCAGTGTTTGGAAGAAGAGAAAATAGAGCATCCAGTTTGTCAACTATAGAAGAGACCTTATCTTCCAAGGAGGAAAGTCTAGAGTCAATGTTGTGTTGAGATTGGACAACACCTTTAATAGTAGTTTTCACACCTTTAATGTCTGTAAGGAAAGAATAACCCTTTAGCATCTGCTAAATTAGAGATTATAACATCATCATCCTTAGGAGCATCAGTAGTAGTCTTGTGCTTAGCTTTATGAGCACCAGTAGACTTCCCTTGTCCTGAAGAACCAGTTTTCTTGGAATGTTGAGGTTGTTGAGCAGTAGAAGCAAATTGAATGTCTGTAACTGCATTCTTATCACCATCATCATCAATATATTTATCCTTTATCTGAATAGAATCTAATGTACATTTTGTAGCAACTATCTTCTCCCCATTTTTGGCATCAATGTTTGAAAGAAGAGAAAACAGAGCATCCAGTTTGTCAGCTATAGAAGAGACCTTATCTTCCAAGGAGGAAAGTCTAGAGTTAATTTTGTGTTGAGATTGGACAACACCTTTAATAGTAGTTTTCACACTCGTGATTTCAGCTGAGGTAGGTGTGTGGTGCATGAATCCATCAATTTTGTCCTTGACAGCAACATGAGACTTCTTCATATCATCAAGGTCAGAGTGAATTCCTTTGACAGAAATAGTGGAGGCCTTAAGATGCAACTTCAGATCAGGAGTTTGAATTTCATCATAGGCGCGATGAATATGCTGCAGGCCAACAACAGATGATATAGAAGTATTTGCAAGCCTTCATTTATAAGCCCATTATGTCTGTCGAAAATGCTCAGCATCAGCACTATAATAAGAAGGATTTTCATTGAAGTGTGAAGAAGAACCAACATTGGACTTCTTAGATGCATCAATTGTAGTCTTAATCAGAGCTGTGTTAGAATCATCCGTATCATTGTCATTATCAGAATCAGACAAACCCTCAAAAGAATTTGCAGAATTAGGCAGAATTGCCTTGCCTTTATAGAAATCCTTTGCAATAGGTGAATGTGGCTGATGAGATCATGAAATAGAAACATGGTAACACCTCAATCTCTCTTTTCTTTTCAAGTGATCTCATCACTTCTCACACAATATATTACTTTTAAGAGTAATATGGTTCTCACAGAAGAAACTTTATAAGTAAGAGAAAAAAACTTATAAGATTCTTGTCTCAAAGCTACCTCTCCTTTTGCCAGTACAGGAGACTGCCACTCAAAAAATTCAATTTTCTCACATGATATTTTCACACAATCTCACAGAAAGGCTCAATCACACATTTAGCAAAGAAATAAGAGATGGTTGAGAAGAGTAGTATGCTTGTCATATAAATAGAGGTAACCTCAAAGAAGAGACTATTTATAATCATGCAAACATGAGAACATATGAGAAATATAACAATACCTGAAGGTGAGTCCTCAAGTGGAAGTGATGACAGTGGAGGAACAAATAACACATCAGAATGCTTTTGCAAACTAGCAATCAGTAGGAGATCATCAATAGTAGCTAGTTCAGTTAAATGATGAAACTCAGTAGGAGCTGTTGTAACATCAAGATTTGACCTGTCAAGAGGAGGTAAGAGACCGGCATCAGTACTTTGAACTGATGGTTCTTGTGGAGTCTGAGAATGTGAGATGCTTCAGCAGTGCTTGGTGAAGGTTCTTGTGTGCTCTTCTAAAAAATAGGACCATTGATGATTGTATCTACCTTTGACAGTGCCTCCTGATGAGCTTTCTTTTCCTGTAGTAGTTGAACAGAGTCAGTGAGAAGATCACTCTGAGCAATATCAACAATGATTTGTGCAGCCTCATTGTCTGCATCTTCCCTTTGAGAAGATGGTTCTTGTGTGACTGGATGTGTTGCAGTTGCTAAATCCCTTTGAGACTTAGGTTCTTGTGTACTGATATCCTTGGCAAAAGGCTGACTCTTTTTCTTCTTTATGATGTACCCAACTACTTCTTCACTTTTTCTTTTCAACTTGCTCTTTGCAGTTGTCTTGAGCTCAGTAGTTACTTCGATCACTGGAAGTTTGTGGAGTAGAGCACTAGCATCAGTAGTTGGCTCCTTGGTTCCAGTAGTGTCAACAGAGTCATCATGATGGATTTCTTGGTTTTCGAGACCCTATTGGCATCTGATCATCGGAGTTAGAATCATCTTGTATGATTAGTCTTCTTTTCCTGACTGGAAAATAGTCTTCTTTCTACCCACTCTCACTCAGTGAGGCTTGTTTAGCTTTCTGTCCAGATGTGACAGATTTCTTAACTAGCCTTTTCTTTGTTACAACTGATGTCTTTTGAGAGACAGTAGATGAGGCTAATTTAGAAGCTGGGTGTGTTTGCTGTTTGGAAGAAGAAATGCTTGGGTTAGAAACAAGATGGGTAGTTTCTTGATTCTCAGCATCACGAACTGTGACAGAGGTGCCAGCATCTGGATTTGCAGGTACTTGTGTAGGAGTAGGTCTATTTCTTAACAAAAATTGTCTGATCTCTCTAGGCAGAAAGGGAGGTCCTGAAAATTTATTCTTTTCATCCTTTTTAATGTGATCAGTGATAGCTTTTTCAGAAATTTGAAAAACAGGAAGTAATTCATTATTATAAAAAATAGCATTAGGGCATAGAAAATTAAAAATCAGTTATAGAAATCTATTATACCCTATAACTCCTGATGTATCTGTTCTCCTAGCAATTATGAATTACAATATTGTATTACCATAATCAAAATTACCAGAGTAAAGAAGAGAGTACCCAATTTTCAAAGAAGTGGATGGAAGAGCATCAAAATTTGTTGTTTTGTTCAGGAAACACCTGCTGATGCAATCAAAGAAAAAGTTCCATTCTTTTTTCAGTTTAGTCCTTGCCAGTTTTCCAATGGTTGTAATTTCTCCTTTATAGCCTAAAGTCCTTAGCATCTCAAACAGCTACTCAGTGGTATGAGTATTAGAAGCACCATCAAGGGCAGGCAATCTCAAAGCTTGAAGCAGAACATCAGCATCAACCTCATACCTGTGACCCTTATAGTCAAAAGAAAAACCAGTATATGTTGCATTAACCAAAGCTGTATTCCATACCTGCATTACAGCCCTGTATGACACCTTGATAGGATTCGTAAGAGCATACCCAATTGGACATTGGAGTAGAAAATCCTGAATGTCATGAAAAGATGATGGTAGCTGCTGATGTGTAAGCAGAGCTAAATAATTATTAGTGCCAAATATATTTCCATGAATGATTGTGGTTTGGCTGAAGAGTGGTGAAACTGCAGACGATGTCATGATCTGTATAGCTTGTGAGAGTGAGTATAAGTGAGATGTAAACAATGAAGCTATGTGTATGATGAATTGTGTCACATAAGTTCTTTTGGTTATATAGATTTGCTACTCTGGAGTATGTATAACACATTCATATGAAAAAGGTAATTTAGTGAATTTGACTTCGGACATGTAACAATTACTGAGTAACAGAGTTTGACGGTGGAGTAAATTGCGGAAGGAAAGACAAAATATGTACAGATTTGTCAAGACACATCTGTAGCAATTTGTTTATCAGATAATCCACCATTAACCATTAATTAAGTGAAACACTTAATTTTAGCAATAAAACTACTCATAAATTATCACCAATAATTTGAATTAGTACATGCTGACCGGTCATCAGTATTTGAGACCTCTTCTCTGTCAGGATTTGACAAAATCAGGATTTGTCGATTCGAATTCAACAGTTGTTTGTCATAGCATCACAAATTATTAGCAAACCATAATTTTAATCACAACAATCATCAAAGTATACATTTTAATTGGATGATGTAAAGATTAACAGACTTCAAGCAAGAACATTTACGTGCATACATAGCGAGATAAGCATAGACGAAATCTTGCAATCAAAAGAAATTTCATTAATATATCAGATGAGTGCATTTCATGAAATTTGTGGATTACATGCAAACTAAATTACAAGATAGTCATAGTCTAAGAAGAAAAGCAGTCGTCGTCTAAGAGGCCTAAACACAACTGATGGTGAAGAGAAACAGCCGGAGGGTGTTTGTCAGGAAGACGAAGACGGTGGTTGATCAGGGCTTCTTCTTCCTATTCGCAACGAAGATTATAGTAAGACGAATAATTTTCTCCTGCTGTTGAAGAGTGTGTAGGCGAAATTCCCTTTGGAAAAACAGAAGATCATTTTTGATGACGTCTGGAAGTTGAATACAGATGTCGTGTGGAATGTCGTTGATGGGATATGGAGTTGGGATTTCATTTCGAAAGATTGTCACAATATTTGTGCCATAGCAGTAGAACCAGCTGGAATGTGCCATTATTTATGAGAAATAAAAATGAAGAGATGTGTTTGAGTTTGAGAAGATGTGATTTGACTGAAAGATGAGTGGTCATTTAAATAATCAAGAGAGAAAGGGAATATCAAGAGACCAGGAATTTGATTAATTATTAACTGAAGAGTTCACTTAATTATTTAACCAAAAATCTTATTTATGTGTGTCTCCCTAGATCGACGAGTAATGATGACAATGATATAATTTCATACATGCACATTTAGTAAATAAATTCACTTAATTTATCATGAATAAAATGAAATATATCAAAAAATTTCAATAAAATATTGTCAATCATTATTTAGGACATATCAGTACTTGATCATTATTCATCAGAATTTGACCAAATAAGAATTAACATAAAATTATTTGTCCTAACTAACCATTCCAAGCTCATTGACAAGCTTTGTAAATGTTGCTTTAGGTAATGGCTTTATGAAGATGTCAGCCAGCTGCTAATCAGTAGGAACAAAATGGAGCTGGATGGTTCCTTCCATGACATGCTCTCTTATAAAGTGATATCTGATACTGATATGTTTGGTGAGAGAGTGTTGCACTGGATTCCCTGTCATAGCAATAGCACTTTGATTATCACAGAAAATAGGAATTTTAGAAAAGGATAATCCATAGTCCATGAGTTGGTTTCTCATCCATAATAGCTGAGCACAGCAGCTTCCAGCTGCAATATATTCAGCTTCAGCAGTTGAAGTAGAAATGGATTTCTGGTTCTTATTGAACCAGGAGACTAGTCTTCCTCCCAAGAACTGACAACTTCCAGAGGTGCTCTTCCTGTCTATTTTACATCCAGCAAAGTCAGCATCTGAATATCCACACAGTTCAAAATCAGCTTCCCTTGCATACCATAGACCAAGTGATATTGTGCCCTTGAGATATCGAAATATTCTCTTAACTGCAATAAGATGTGGCTCCCTAGGATTTTCCTGGAATCTTACACAAAAACAGGTGGCAAACATAATGTCTAGCCTACTAGCAGTTAGGTATCAAAGAGAACCAATCATACCTCTGTAGCTTGTGACATCAACTGTTGTACCTTCATGAGGATCAAGTTTTGTAGCAGTTGACATATGAGTACTTGCAGTTGCACTTTCTTGCATATTAAACCTCTTCAGCAGATTCTTTGTGTACTTGGACTGATTAATGTAGATGCCACTATCATTATGTTTACTTTGCAAGCCTAAGAAGTAGCTCATCTCTCCCATCATACTCATTTGATATCTTGATTGCATCAACTTTGAAAACTTATCACACAGTGTTTGATTAGTTGATCCAAAAATGATATCATTCACATAAATTTGAACTAAAAGCAAATCTTTACCTTTAATCAGATAAAATAAGGTTTTATCTATTGTACCTCTTATGAATCCACTTTCAAGTAGAAACTGAGCAATGGTCTCATACCATGCTCTAGGTGCTTGCTTCAGTCCATAGAGTGCTTTGTCAAGTCTATAAACATAGTCAGGATGTTTAGGATCCACAAATCCTGGTGACTTTTCAACATAGACTTCTTCTTCAAGTTCTCCATTGAGAAATGCACTCTTGACATCCATCTTGAAGACTTTGAATTTCTTGTGTGCAGCGTATGCCAAGCTGATTCTGATTGCTTCCAGTCTAGCAACAGGAGCAAATGTCTCATCATAGTCAATGCCTTCCTGTTGAGAATAACCTTTAGCCACTAACCGAGCTTTGTCTCTGCCAATGGTTCCATCAGAATCAGTCTTATTTCTAAAGACCCACTTTGTTCCTACAATTGACCTATTTTTAGGTCTAGGCACCAACTTCGATACCTCATTTCTTTCAATTTCATTCAACTCTTCTTGCATAGCTATGACCCAGTCTGCATCCTTGAGTTCATCTTCTACTTTCTTTGATTTTTTTTGAAAGTAGATTATGATAAAGACATTCATTTTTAGTTGCACTCCTTGTCTGTACACCTTCATCAGAATTTCCAATAATCAGATCATGAGTATGATCTTTGGTCCATTTTCTGGAATGAGGAAATATTCTTTTGGAGCTAGATGCTCCCCCTGAATCATGTGCCTCATCAAATGCATTTGAGGCTCCCCCTGAGTCAGTGCTATTATCTCCTGATGAAGTATTAACACTTGACTCATGCTCTCCTGATATTGTGTCACCATTGGATTCTGTTTGATCAGATTGGGAAGAACCTTGAGTTGATTCTTCTGTGTTGGCACCATCAATTGAACCTTGTTGTTGCTCCCCCTCAACATGTGCAAGTTCATCAGTACATTGATCATCTTCAGGATCTGAAGGAGTATCAAGATTTAGATAATCAGTGATTGATGATTTATTGAAGTCTGATGCAGAGTCCAGCAGTGCATTTTCATTCTCAAAAATCAATCTTTCATGAGAGTCTTCTTCAAATCCAAGAATCTTTCTATCATCAAAAGACACATTGATGGATATAACTATAGTATTTGTTCTCAGATTGAAAACTTTATATGCTCTTGATGGTGCATATCCAACAAAGATTCCTTCATCAGCTTTTGATTCAAATTTTCCTAGCTGATTAGTGTGAGTTCTTAGAACAAAACACTTACATCCAAATATATGGAGATGTTTCAGACTTGGCTTATTTTCTTTCAGCATCTGATAAGGAGTTACACCATGTTTGTTTATCAGAGTGATGTTCTGAGTGTAACAGGATGTGTTTACTGCTTCAGCCAAGAAGTAAGTGGGTAACTTGGTTTCTTCTAGCAGAGTCCTGCCAGCTTCAATCAAGGTTCTGTTTTTCCTCTCAACAACACCATTTTTTTGAGGTGTACTAGGAGCTGAGAATTGTTGTTGTATACCTTTGTACTGGCAAACTTCCTCCATCTTTGAATTCTTGAACTCAGTGCCATTATCACTTCTCAGAATTTTCACTTTGAAATTTGTTCCATTTTCAATTTGCTTTACATGATCCAGAAGAATTTCTGGAGTTTCATCCTTCCTGTGTAGAAAATAAACCCAGGCATATCTAGTGAATTCATCAACAATTACAAGTGTTTACCTTTTCTTATTGATTGACATTATGTTCACTGGTCCAATGAGATCCAAGTATAGCATGTGATATAGTTCAGTGATGGAGAATTCTATTTTGCTTTTGAAGGATACTCTTCTTTGTTTAGACTTTTGGTAGGCGTCACAAAGACCATCAGATGAGTATAGCATATTTGGTAGTCCTCTCACTAGCTCCTTCTTGGCAAGTTCATTTATAGAATTGAAGTTAAGATGTGAGAGCTTCTTGTGCCAATTCCAGCTTTCATCTACTGATGCCTTATAGATAAGGCAAGTAGCTTCCTTCTCAAGACTTTCATGCAGCCTTGCTTCATTATGTTACCATGTCTATATCCTTTTAAGACAACTTTCTTTGTTTTGATGAGAATAACTTCACAGTGAGAGTCATAGAACACCACATGGTAGCCTTTGTCAGTGAGATTATGTTTCAATCCTTGCACCAAAGCCACATTTTCTATTACACCCTTTCCAATTATCAAGTTGCCATATCCCAGAGTGTGTTCAATGTTTCCATCCCCATAAGATACATCCAGGTCAGCCTTCCTCTCAAATCCTGACAGCAGGGTTTTATTTCCAGTCATGTGTCCGGAACATCCACTTTCCAAGATAAGAATGTTTTTCCTATTACCCTGCAATCAGAGAGATGATTAATTAGAAGGATTTTTAAGGACCCACACTTGTTGGGCCCTTTTTTTGAACAACTTAAGTTTCTGTGATTCAGAATCAATTCTGACAAGTTTTTCTTTGATAGAATTTGTCTTATCAGAAGTAGATTTAGTAGAACTTGCAGAATTGAACACATAAGCAGTTTTATTAAATTTAGGCAAGGGTTCGTAGAAATTTTGATACAACTTATGATAAGAACTATAAGTGTAAATTGAATGCCAACTACTACCACAATGAAAACAAGGATTTTGTGGTTTTTAAAATGCTAATCTACCCCTAACATCAGACTCAGGAATAGCATATTTCTTTTTCTTACTCCTCTTGCAATCAATAGTAAGATGATTAGTAACTCCACGGTTTAAACAAGTTTTTCTAGGAGCATTGGGAGCAACCTTATAGTTGGAATCTTTAGACACACCTTGCTTACCATTCCTGTTTCTTTTTGGACTTTTTATCTGAGGTTTATCAGTAACTTCAGATAATTTCTTTTTCAGTTGTCCTTTAGACAAAAGTCCTATGTTCTTTTCTTTCTTGACAGTCTTAATGGTTTCTTTATTTTCCTTTGATTTTTATAATTTACTTTCTTTTCCTGATATGTAGATGTTGAACCCTTTTCAAAGGTTGATTTGGGCTCATTGTTTTCTGAAGAGATAAAATTAACAGGAGTCTTGAGGGTAATTTTATTTTCAGTGTCAACATCTTTAATTCCATCTTTGTAGCCTAGGCATTCTTTCCAATTTTTCTTTGAGATCATCTCATGAACCTTTTTGCCTAAATCAGTCCAGGCTTTAAGGGGTTTTCTCTCATTTTCTAAATCTTTTTTCTAACAAACTGTATCTAGCCTCAACGATATTTACCGTATGTTTAGTTTTCTCACATTTTTTCTTCAAATCAATCTGATTTATTAAGTCAGACTCTAACTGTGCATTCCTAGATTTTAAGATCTCAATCTCAGTTATAATTCTATCATTTTCTAGAGTCTTATTCTTAAAACTACAATGCAGAGATTTAAGAATAGATTTCAATTCAGATATATCCTCAGTATCAAGAGAAAAGAAGGATGTCGATACCTTAGAATCAGGAGAAGCAGGACTATCAAAACTAGCCATCAGTGCATAATTTGTTCCTTCAGCCTCAGAGTCAGTAGAGTCCATCCAGTCCTTGTTTGATGTGATCAAGGCTTTGTTCTTTCCTTTGTCATTTATTGACTTCCTGCATTCAGTAGCAAAGTGACCAGGTTCATCACAATTGTAGCACTTGATCTTTGACCTGTCTACTTTTCCAGCTTTCACATATTTTCCTTCTCCTCTTCCAGAAGGCTTTCTTTCCCCTCCAGTAAACTTCTTCCTGAAGCTTCTATTCTTCTGAGACTTCTTGATTGCATTATCTTGAATCTCTTAACCATCATAGCCGCCATTTGCATGACATCAAAATCTGTCATATTCCCATCAGTTTCAGAATCAGGATCATTATCAGGATTTGATGATGAATTATTAGTATCTGATTCAGTTGCCTTGATGCTTTTCCTCTGTTTCCTTTACTGAACTTCCAAGTCATGAGTCTTTAGCATGCCATAGATTTCATCCAGAGTGACTTTTTCCAGATCATACGGATGTCGTATGATTGAGGTTTGTATCTCCAATTCCTCATTCAAAGCTCTCAGAAACTTTGTGTTTGAATCTTTAAGATCATACACCTTTTCCACCAAAGATTGGTCGTTCAGCAGAGTAAGAAACCTATCATAGATGTCTGTGAGACTCTCATCAGTCTTTGCCTCGAAATGTGCATATTCTTGAACTAAGACAACCCTTCTGTTCTTCTTGATGGTTGTGGTTCCTTGGCATTGAGTCTCAAGGACATCCCAGATTTCTTTGGCAGTCTTGTAGGCTATAACCCTATTTGACATCACAGAATCAAGACTGTTATGCAAAATATTTCTTACCTTTGCATCTTTCAATACAACGACTTTCTCTTCTGGTGTCCATTCACTTTTCTCCTTCAGCTGGAGATGTTCATCAAGAGTAGGAGTTGCAGGTACCAATTTTGTTGGCTTGTAAGGTCTATTATTGATTACATCAAGATAGTCTGGATCTGTAACTTCCAAGTGCATGAGCATCTTCACTTTCCATGTAGGATATTCATCCTTCTTCAGAATCAGAATTTTGATACTTTCATACTTGTTCAGAGACATGTTTAGATCAATTCTAATAGTGAATTATCAGTCCGCTCTAATACCAATTGTTTCCCAGTAAGGATACAATTGTTTAAGGGGGTTGGATACAATTGTATAAATGTTTCGAACAAGTAATAAAACTTAACAGCTTTTTATATTTCTAATAAAAATTGTTACAAAACTCTCTCAAGTTTCTTGAGAGTTGCTAGGTCATATGATGCTCAAGTTAATTCACTATGTGATGACCTAAACTGTGTTTATATAATACACATCTTCAACTAAACAATCTAGGATATGCATTATTAAAAGCTAACCGAAACTGATACATATCTTCAACTGAATAGATAAAGTCCTATTACTCAGACATAAGAGATATCTATTCCAAAATACAAGGAACAGAACAAATCCTCTAAGTTGAATGTGTCCAAATACTGATGACATCCAAATGCTGATGATGTGTCAAATCATGATGACACATCAAATACTGATGACACCCGAACAGCCAGATCATGAGCTTCTTCTGATCATTGAGAATTAGTACATAACAGATTAGTCATGGGAGCCATGGTGATAGTGTATTAATACTCATAAAGGGAGCAGATTATTGTGAAGTTTTCAATGAATGAATTTCTCGGGTTAATGAAGCGAGTTGAGATGATAAGAGAGAATAAGCCTCCATTTCAAGTTTACCTCCCTTCTTAGGTGCTTTCGGGTTATTAAAGTGATTTGAAACCAAATTTGCAAGAAAAGCATACGCATCATCAACTCCCTTGTCTAGAAAAACACCAACTGCAACATTATCAACAATACCCTTTATTTCAGGGTCAAGACCATTATAGAAGCGTTTAATCAGAAACCACTTCTCAAGACCATGATGTGGGCATGCACTTTGAAGATCTTTGAATCTCTCCCAAGCATCTTTGAGATTCTCCGTATTCTTGTTTGAAACCCATCATCTTGTCGATCAAGTCATCATTTCCGTTAGGAGGGAAATGCTCGGTTTAAGAAAACTTGAGCAATTTCATTTAACTCAGTCACATAGATATTATTCAACCATTTTTTAGCTTTATCACAAAGAGAAAACCCCAAAATAGGTGGTCTACAGTGACACTGTAATAACCCCAAAATTTTGAACTTTTTGTAACCCTTATGAATAGTGTTTTTGCTGATTATGCTGAATAAGAAAACTTTTCATGCCACACTTTGTAGGGGTTCTATTATTGTTATTCTGAGATCTTATTAGTACTCTATATGGTATATAAGTGTATGTAAAGATCGTCAGAATCCAAATTCGAACACTTTGATTTTTCCCGAAAATCCACCAGATACAGAAAGAAATGAGTATAAGGTAACAGGATAAAAAGGATTTAAATTCAAGGAGTATAAGAGAGGATCATAAAAGGAATATAATGTATTGAGAAAGGTTAAGGAAACCCAAGTAATAAGATCCTGTGTATGATCCCTCAAACGATAAACGAGAACGAAAGTTAAGCGAACCGTATAACAGATCAGCGGTCATTAGCCAAGTAATTAGGAGCTAATCAAAGAGTTTAGTGATGATGATGTCATCATACCAACAAGAAAAGGACAAGTGTGAGAAGATGACATAGAAGGATGACATAAGCATGATCAAAGGGAAGGAAGTGTTGGTTGATTATAAACCACAGAAAATTTACCATGGTTAAAAGGTAATTTAGCAAAACAAAAGGCAAAAACAACCAAGCAAAACAATTCATAACACAAAACACACAAATTGACTTCACCTTTTCAAGAAGAAGCTCTCGGCTTCATCTCCATTTCAAAGAAAGAAAAACTCAAATTCAAGTTCCAAGCCTTGTTAATTAGTGAGGTAATTATCTAAGGTTCCTTGTACATAGATATAGATATCCTATGAATCTAAGCTTCAAATTCCTTCACAATCTCTTCCTATAATTCATGGAAGAAGAGAGTGAATAGTGTTTTTCAAGAACTTGAAATTTTGATCTTGTGTTTTTGTTTAGATAAAGCTTTAGTAAGGATTTTCCAAGGTTGTTTCAAGCTCATTACTTACTCCTACTCACAAGAAAGGTATAATCTCTTAACCTAGAATTATTATTGAATGTTAAGAGTTTATTATGAGTAGTATAGTTCATGAGAGGCATGATTATTGAATATTTAGAGATTGGTTGGTTTTGTAATGTTTTTGGAGTTGTAAATCTTGATGATTAGTTAATGAACTTAAGTAAGCTCTTAGTTCATGATTGAGAAGTAGTATAAATTGGAAATATTCAGTTGTTGGGTCTGTTGTAGTAAAGAATGGATGAATTTTGGATGTGGTGGTGATTGTGGGTTGAATTGTGAATTGATTGGAATGGTTTAAATTTGGTAATCGCGTAAACATAATCGTCGTAATGCCCGATTTACTTTAGACTGTTTTTGTTCTTAACATCAGGACCCTAGAACTCACTATCAGGTTTTGGCCATTGCCATTATTAGATAGTTCATCTTACGAGCTTCGTTTGATATGTGGTTCGCTTGAATCCGATGTACGGTTTAGGAGAAACGACCGTTTTAAGTAACGGCGTTTCGCGACCGAACCCTTACCCCTCGCCTTACTTTAAAACCTTGGTTAAGGACCTTAAAGGACTAATTGGGGTATAAAACAACTATGTAAAGTGGATTAGTCAGTTGGTAGGGTACTCGCGAAAGAATCGCCTTAAAATTCATAATGGTTAATTTATTAAAAATGATGGAGCCGAGGGTACTCGAGCGACTTAAGTGAATCGTTAAGCGCAAAAGCGAACGTTAGGGTCTAATTGGTTAAAGTATAGATTCATAAGTGACTTTGGTTTAATTCCAACTTATATGATGTTTATAGGTTACCAGACTCATCCCGGGCCTTTTATCACCCCCAGTCGCTCAGGCAAGTTTTCTACCCGTTATACTGTTGTTGTGATATATATATGTATATGCATTATCTTGTGATAGATGCATGATGGTTAATTAGCAAATCTTGCGATATATTGGAGTATGCTGATATGGTTTATATGCATGTCTGTTTCGTAATCTTGATATCTATCTATTGATTCCAATGCTTATAATTGCATAATACCTATGCCAGAGATAAGCAGTAGTTGCGTATACCCTTAGTATAGGGGACCCAAAGGCAAACATTTTCTAAAATCGGGAGTCGATGTTCCCGAGTATATTATATATATTTATATATATATAGATATAGTTTTCAAAACTATTAATCGAATAAGGTTTATTCGATAACTTTATTTTTATTAATGAATATTATCTTGAATATTCATTCGAGGACTTATGACTCTGTTTATTCTATTTAATGAATATTATTTTGAATATTTATTCGAGGACTTATGACTCCGCTTATTTACTAAATAATATTCTTTATTTTATTAAAGAATAATGTTTCGATAATCAAACTTATTTTCGATTATTCAAATAAAGATCGTACTTCGTATAAGTATACCTTTGGTTATTTATTATTCATTTCAAGTATGAGTTTTAAAACTTCTACTTCAAATTATTTATATAGAGATTATCCATATGGGAATATTATTTAAATAATAATATTCAGATATTTACTAATATATCGGGACTGATTTATTTCATTAAATCAGAATTACTCCAAACATTCTTAAAAATGTTTTCGAGTCTTCAAAATGATTTTAAAAGTTAGAGCGGATCCCAAAACTCATTTTTATATTTAAGATCTTCCTTTCAAAGGGGATTTAAATACTCGCTCAAAACCTGAGGAATCCGGCTCTGTGGTGCATTTTATATTCGCAACGAGGTTGCTGTTTTGATAAATGAATTGATTACTTACCCAATGTTCGGGAAGTAAGTCCATCTATTGAGTCGGCATAAGCAACATGGGCTCAGTGGGCGTCCATTAAAGTGTACGTGGCTCAGTGGGAGTCCATCAAATGCGTAAGTGGCTGAGTGGCAGTCCAGCATAAGGTCCTATTGCGGCCAGGGTGATGACCAGTGGGGAATTCGTCCATCTACTAGTAGTAAAGGTTACTTATTGGTATCTTTGCCTGATCAGCAAGATATCGGGTTTATGCCAAAATTCTTTTCTTTCCAAAATTCATTGGATATTACAAACTATGTTCATACTTTACATAACAGAGGTTTCCAGGAAATGTATACGAGATATATATGTGGATATATATATCGGGACTAAATAAAGTATCTCGTAACCTCATTTTATTCCATAATATTTCAAAGATTGAATCTATTCAACTCTTAACTTGTGGTCTCATCTATGGGATGAACTTCGAAAACCTATTATACTTTGAACAGTGGTAGTTCAAGTAGTTTTCTATAATGATATAAGTATAGTGAAGTATTTTATAACTTCATCTTCTTTCTTTTGCTTATATCCAGTAAGTAATTATCTTACATTTGATAAAGGTTTCTAGTAAGTTATCCATTTAGATACTTGCATTATTGTTTACACTATATATTATCTTGCGAGCTGTAATGCTCACTCTTGCTTCATTTCTTCAACACACAACAACAGTTAGGAAAGATGGCCAGACTCAAGCAGACCCAGCGCAAGCGCGTGGGAAGCGTCCCGCATCTTCCCGTTGATATCGTACCTGCTATAGCTGCAGAGGTAGATCTATTTGTAGATCAGGCATTCTACTTTTGGGAATCAATTATGTATAATTATAACTTGTGGCAGATAATGGCAATTAACTGTAAACTTATCAAGTAATCATTTTGGGTTATAATAACTTTTAAATTGTGGATTGAAGGACTTGTACTTATTTCAATTTCATCTCTGAGACTATAACGTGTTGTGGTGTGTGTTAGTGTGGGGTCACAACATGAGGTTAATTATTATTAATTAAGTTAAGTGATATTGTGGAAAGAAAGACCGTGACGACCCAGATCCCCGACCCCGGATCTGGGGGTGTTACAGACACCCTTTTTTATGGTAGAGCAGAGTTGTTGAAACCTTTGCAGATGAAGTATAAGGTCTTCAGAGGGAAAACCAGCAAACTGATTCTACTAGATCACAGTGAGCAATGTTGGTTTGATCTCAAAGTTTCTTACTTCAATAGATGGCATAGCAAGGCCAGTAGGCACACCACTAAGAGAGAGCTGTGCATAGTTCTTCAAAGATTTAATAGGAAGTTCGTCCATTATGATCTTTGAATCATCGAGATTTTACTGCCTTTCTTTGCTTACTCGATCTATGTACTGCTGACAAGCAATCCCAGAATCCGGACTAAGAGGAGTTTCTTCTGCTTTTTTTTTTTGGACCTGTGCATCAACAACTAAAAAAAACACAATGAAATATGCCTCAATAGGAAGTAAACCTCCAATGAGACAGAGGAAATAATCTAAAACAATCAAACTAAAATCTATATAAACTAGGCGTCTCCCCGGCAGCGGTACCAAAAACTTAATGTGTTTATTTTATATATAACCACAAGCGCATGGTGTCTATTGCTAGTACAAAGTGGCAAGTACAGGTCGTATCCAGAAGAAGACTAAGTTTTAAGAATTTCAATTTAACTGTTATTAATTATTTTTGAGAGAAGAACAGATATTAAAGGTTTTTAACCAGCTTACTAATTCAAATTAAAAATATTTTTAAATCAATTAACTAAAGGTCTAGGGGATGCAGGTTCACCATGCTTACACCAAGCTAATCATAAATTATAGAAATTCAGTGGGTCAGGTAATTAAACTAAAAGTTAATCTTTCTCAAGCATTAACACATTCAGAAATGCAGTGAAGATCCCGCTCTCACTTTCAATTCCGCTATCGTATGTGTTCCTCTAATGAGTAAAATCTCTCAATCTATTACCCCTATTGCATACAGATTATCTATGATATTGTCCAATTACACAGATTAAGTATTAAAACATATCAACTAGAATTACTTTTTACCGGGTTAAACTACTAATCAAATTAAAGCATATTCATGGTACAAACATGGCTTCCCTTTGCTATATAGAATTAAACTACTCACTCATGCTAGATGTAAAAGCAATAAAAAAATGATAAATGCCATGTAAAATAGATACTAATAAAACAAGAATAGATAGGAATACCTTTAACTTTAGATTAATGAAGAAATCAATATCCAAAATAAAATAAATGTTATGAAAGAGATGAAGAAACCAAAAACCCTAGATCTGTAATAGTATGTTAGTCTATATCTGTGTATCTAGCTAATAAAACTGAAGTCTCTTCTAATAGTAAAAGTAATTTATTATTCTAATCAAACTATAAGTGAGCATTCTAGACCGAGTAGGATTCTGTAATTAAGATTCGTAGTTGTCTGTTCTCTGCAATTTCTGGACTGCTCTCGTTGTCCTTACTGGCCATGCCTGAATTAAAGAGAATTCCTTAAGTTTCACGTGGGTTGTAAGATCGTCAGCAACGGACTCGTGAAACTCAAGATACGACCCAACAGTATTTGTAGCCCATGTAATCCAATATTACGAATTTTCTTCTATTTTCACTCTAAAATAGGAATTATTTTGCTCCAAATCCTTCTAAGTCTAGAATTTCCCTGTAACCTATAATAAAACATCAAAACCTATAAATAAATATCTCAATCAGCACAAAACATAATTAATATGAGAATAAATTCATATAATATATATAAATATATTCTATCGAGCAATAAAGATCTTTCTTGTATTTGTTGCACACTCAAACTTTAAAGTGTATCAAATGGATGTAAAGAGTGCATTCCTTAATAGTGAGTTGGAAGAAGAGGTTTATGTGCAACAACCACCTAGATTTGAAGATCCATAATTTTTAAATTTTGTTTATCAATTGTTAAAGGCTCTCTATGGATTGAAGCAAATACCTAGAGCTTGGTATGACACACTATCAGAATTTTTGCTTAAACATAGATTCACTAGAGGAACAATTGACAAGACTCTATTCTATAAGCAGCATGGTGGTGATATGATCCTAGTTCAAATCTATGGATGATATCATTTTTGGTTCTACAAATGGAAAATTATGTCAAAGATTCTCAAGACTCATGCCGAGTGAATACGAGATGAGCATGATGGGAGAATTAAGTTACTTTCTTGGACTTCAATTTAGCCAAAAAAATGATGGAATCTTCATCAACCAAACCAAGTATGTTAAAGATTTAATAAAGAATTTGGAATGGTTGATTGTTCACCTGCATCAATACCTATGTCTACAGCTACAAAGTTGGATGAAGATAAGAAAGGAAAAAGTGTAGACATCTCAGGTTACAGAGGACTGATTGGAACTTTGATGTATTTAACTACTAGTATATTAGACATCATGTTTGCAACATGCCTGTGTGCTAGATTTCAAACCAATCCTAAGGAATCACATTTGATGGTTGTTAGGGCGAAAACACGCGCTAATATTCACGCAAGTATACGCGTTCGCAAGTAATATAGAATACTTTCTAGTTCGTTCCCACAGAGACTCAGACTAATTATGTTCAATTAAACTCACTCACCAATGTATGATTACTTCTCAATGTTAAGACAATAACACTTAGATTTAAGTAATTAATTATTAACTACAATTAACTACTAAAATTAACCACTTAATTAACACCTCGAATTAACAATATTAAAACACTCATGAGATCACAATTTCATTACTACTTCTTTCAATAGTCATTGTTATTACCCTTAGCATGCAACAGTGATGATATTAATCGAATAACACGAAACTGATAAAAGCCAACTTTTATTGTACTAATACTATTCTACCAAACATCCACAATTAAGATAGAAGTTGAATAGGCATCTATTATGTTGAGTCCCTATATATCTACAGAAATTGACAACATAATGATTTAAGAACAAGTTATTCCTTTTGATTACACAGAGCGAATAAAACGGTTAGAGTTACCCACTAATCATGCAGACTCGTACATGAACCTATGCTAGCATGGCAAGTTCTAAATCTCGAGATCCACCGTCGCTTCACAAGAGATTAACACCCTATCTTATATGTTCACGACGCACATAAGACGAATACGCACAACCAATACTAGATATCATACAATGATCACACACGAAGGTATTAAACAACTAACTAAAGAATTCCATAGTAAATCCGTTACGACCCCATGATCACGATTAGCCCATGATAGAACTCATCGTCATCATGGGTTCATATAAAAACATGATAAATAAATACAAAAGAATAATAACTAAACTAATTATATTAAACAAGAGTACGTCACAAGAGTAATAGGTTCAAAGTAAAGAAAACTAGCATCCAATGTTACAATGAAATAAAGAATCACAAGAAAATATGCTTCCTCTTTGTTGCGGTGTGCTAAAACGGTCTTCTTCCTTATCTCCTTCGCTCCTTGATTAATACAACGATCCAACACACATGAAACGTCTCTAAAATCTACTTATATAGGAATCCCATAAAACTCAGATTACTCAGAAGTTGGAAGCCAAACAGAAATAGAAGTCTAAAATAAATATTCTGAATTCTCGACCCTGCGCGGCCGCTCAGCATAGCTGAGCGGGCGCTCAGCTTCCTGCACGGCCGCTCAGCATAGCTGAGCGGGCGCTCGGACCCTTTCTGGAATTTTTGTCTGTTTGCTCCGTTTCTTCGCTGTAATCTGCTCCTCTCTTCCCACTTGCAATGCATAACACATGCCAAGTCTTATTATTGATGATTTCTCCCTCGAAATGCAACTAATACCCTGAAACGCACAAACACTAGAAAAAGGCATCAAATACACAAAATACTTGATTTCAAGACACCAATTTAAGCTATTATAAGACGTTCTAAGTGGTATAAAATGCCACTTATCATACCCCCAAACTTAAATCGATGCTTGTCCTCAAGCGTCATAGACTCAAAAATAAAATAAAAACATGCATGAATGCAATCTATATGAAATGCAGCGATCCCCCTTACTACGACCAACCAACCAACTTACGACATCTCAACAAATGCAATTAGGCGACTAAAGATCAATTACATCATGCAAACTAACATACAGCCAGAAACGTGGTGTGTGCAGATGCTTAACAAATATACTTCGGAACTAGATCAATTATTATGACTCAACTATCATCAAGGCAATCACATGATTATACAAAGAATAAAAATTCTAGGCACAAAGTGACTTATAACACTACAAGAATCATGGAGCTTATTACGGAATCATGCTTTTTATTCATAAAAATAATGCTTATTTGACCGTGCAATGAGTGAGGTCCACAAAAGACTTATACAATGGTATCCATGTAACGAGCGTTAGGTTAGCGGATCCCAGACTCTAAAAGCCTTAGGTCACTAGGCACAAAGTACCCTAAGAACTTAATAACTCGAATACCAAAGAGCCCACTCGTGATCAATTATGCACAAACACATACTTTTTTTTTCTTTTTTTTCTTTTTTTTTTCTTTTTTTTTCAAAATTTCTGAGCAAGTGCGTTTCGCTCCATCTTGCTCAACCCTAGACTACTCGCATACGAGCCGGTTACTAGCCATTTGACGCCTAGCCACAATTAGCAACGAATTCCATTTTTTTACTCCATTTTTTTCTTTTCATGTCTTTATCACTAAGAACCTATTATAAAATTCTAAGCATAATAAATAGATTAACCTCGAAAACAATCAGGCCATAACAACAATCTAGTCCTTAAGCATTCTCTAAGACTTAGTTAAAATACAAGTGTTTTTAGCATGCATATCAACCTACACGACTCAACATCACTTTAATGCTATCACTACACTCGCATCAACATCACATATCAGTCGGTAAATCATCGCAAAAGGGATCATGACATATGCATGAGCTACATGACATGATAAACAAATAAAGCTATAAATAAAAAAAACTATATGGCAAAAATTATGCAATTATATGAACTAAACTATCATGAATATGCAACTATATGACACACACACAAAATATTCCTTAACTACCACCCCCAAACTTAAAATCTTCACTATCCCCAGTGAAGGTAGTAGAAAGGAACACAGGGTATACCTACTCGGAGTCATCATCATCATCACCCTCAGTGGGTGGTATATCAGGAGGCGGATATGCAGAGTCCTCACCAAAAACTGGCCACTGGATGTCAGCTACAAGGCCTCGAAAAGCGGTCCCTAGCGCAAGGGTGAGCTCCTGAACAAACCTGCTCTGTGTCTCGTACATAGCATCCATCCTCCGTGACATCCTCCTATACTGGGCATCAGCCATCCCAGCACCCTCCTGAGCTCTAGAAGAACCAGCCTCATCACGCATTGACCTCGCCATAGTAGCACCTCGTGCTGGACGCCCTCCTGGAAGACGATAACCCAGCCTATGCTCCTCAGGCTCACCACCGGTCCACTCCTGCATCGCATTCAGAGTCCCGGAATCAATAGGAGCGGCCGGCAACTGTAACTGCTCATGAGACGGCCACTGAACTCCCACCGCTCGGCAAAGCTTAGTAACCGTGGATGCATAGGGGATGTTCATGTGCTTAGCTCCCCTCAAAAACTTCAAAATTCCTTGGTAGATGAACTCACCAAGGTCCACATAGTACTCCTCATTCAAAATTCCCCACAACAACTGTGCTCTCTCAACTGTGACCTCATGTGCATGTGAAGAAGGCGGAATATTAGCACAAATAAATGCATTCCATGCACGGGCATACCTGTTCATTGCGATCACCGGAAAGTGACGATACTCATTAGTTCCAGTCTTGAAAGTCCATACTATGCCCGGCCTACAGAGAGTAGCACAAATCAAATCCAAGTCAAAATCCTCAACAATCTTCTCGTTCCAGTTCTCCTTCGTGGGCTTCCTCTATGTCTTCCCAATCACACGGCGAATCGCCGCTGGGTGATAATCCACTGTCATCCCCCGGACCACAGAAAAACCATTCTTTTTGGCCTTCACATTCGCATAAAACTCGCGAACCACGCTCATCGGCACTGCTTCAGGCGACTCATAAAAAGCTATCCACCCCTTCTCAGCAATCATCGGCAACAACTCACCATCCCTCCCCGATGGTAAAAATCCCCTCTCCTTCAAAATCGGCTTCCCCAGAAGCCTAGTGTACTCCTCCTCCGCAGCCCTATCATTCAAACGAGGCCTCGCAGCAGTACCTCTCAAAGAATCAACAGTAGGGACAGTGATGCTGCTATCAATAGTCCTTGCTCTCTTGGGTGCCATCGAATCTAAATAAAAGTGCTTGAGATTTGTGTTTTTGTGTTTGGGAGAGAGTTGAAGTGTAGAAAGTGTATGGGAGATATATGGGATAGGTGTATGTATATATAGGGTATGGATTAGGGTAGAATTTGATTAGTAGTGGGTTTAAGGTGTAAAATCATGGGATAACGGGGAATAGGTCGTGGGTTTTATGGGCTGTAATTTGTTTCTTTTATTTTCTAATTTTTTATGGACTAAAAATTTTTTCTCCCAGCCGACCCCTGAGCGGCCGCTCAGCTCTGCTGAGCGGGCGCTCAGGGGGCTCCTGGAAAAAAAAATTATGGTCCCGTTTTTCTGATTTTTTTGTGGTTTTGGATAGGTTATTAACTTCTAAGGGTTCCTGTAACAATAAATCATGGGTTGCCTCCCACGCAGCGCTTCTTTTTTTCGTCATTAGCTTGACGTTGCGTACCTTCCTCAAGTTGACAATAAAACGGCACTAACCACTTCTCGGTTTGTCGTGTCCCCATAGTAGTGCTTCAAACGCTGACCATTAACCTTGAATGATTGGCCCGGATCATTCTCAAAAATCTCCACCGCTCTGTGTGGAAACACAGTTTTGACAATAAAAGGTCCAGACCACCTTGATTTCAACTTCCCAGGAAAAAGTCGAAGACGAGAGTTGAATAAGAGAACTTGTTGCCCCGGCATGAATAACTTAGGATGTAGATTCCTATCGTGCCACCTCTTCACCTTTTCCTTGTACATTTTGTTGTTCTCGTACGCTTGGAGTCGAAATTCATAAGTTCATTAAGCTGAAGCATTCGCTTCTTTCCAGCTGCATCTAGATCTAGGTTCAACTTTTTTAACGCCCAATAGGCCTTATGCTCAAGCTCCACAGGTAAATGACATCCCTTACCATACACCAGTTGAAATGGGGACATACCAAGTGGAGTTTTGTATGCTGTTCTATAAGCCCAAACAGCTTCATCGAGCTTTAAAGACCAATCCTTCCTTGACGGACAAACAACCTTGTCTAGAATGCGCTTGATCTCTCTGTTAGACACTTCCGCTTGACCATTTGTTTGCGGATGATAGGAAGTAGCAACTCGATGATTCACATTATAATGCTGCATCATAGAAGTGAACTTACGGTTGCAGAAATGCGACCCTTCATCACTTATGATTACTCGTGGCGTTCCAAACCTTGTGAAAATCTGCTTATGAAGAAAATTCAATACTGCCCTTGCATCATTTGTCGGTAGAGCTTTGACTTCCACCCATTTTGAGACATAATCGACTGCCAGCAATATGTACTAATTGTTGCAGGACGAGACAAAATGCCCCATGAAATCGATTCCCCAAACATCAAAGACCTCGACTTTAAACATCACATTTAGCGGCATCTCATCCTTTCTTGTCAAATTTCCCACTCTTTGGCAACGATCACACCTTAAAACAAACTGATGAGCATCCTTAAACAAATTAGGCCAGAAAAAACCTGCTTGCAGAATACGAGTTGTCGTCTTCTCACCACCATAGTGTCCGCCATAAATTGTGGAGTGGCAGTCTCGTAATATCCCCTCCGTCTCACATAATGGGATACATCTCCTGATGATCTGGTCAGCTCCCTGTCTAAACAAATATGGCTCATCCCACATATACCACTTCACCTCATGCAGAAACTTCTTATTTTGAGCTGTGGTCAAATTAGGAGGTATTATATTGCTGACAAGATAATTCACAATATCTGCGAACCATGGCTCTTCCTCCTAAACTGCGAACAACTGCTCATCCGAAAAAGATTCGTTGATCAATGTCTTATCATGTGAAGTAGACTCGGGATTCTCCAATCTAGAGAGATGGTCAGCTACTTGATTCTCAGTACCTTTTCGATCCTTGATCTCTAACTCAAATTCCTGTAGTAAGAGCACCCAACGAATGAGTCTTGGCTTTGAATCCTTCTTGGAAACCAAATAGCGAATGGCCGCATGATCAGTGAATACTGTAACTTTTGTCCCAAGCAGATAAGATCGAAATTTCTCAAAACCAAAGACTATAGCCAAGAGCTCCTTCTGAGTAGTCGTGTAGTTCATTTGGGCCCCATTTAAGGTCTTGCTAGCATAGTAGACCACATGAAAGAGATTATTCTTGTGCTACCCAAGAACTGCACCTACCGTATAATCACTCGCATCACACATCATCTCAAAAGGCTCTGTCCAATCCGGTGTTGTAATAACTGGTGTAGTGATTAAACTCTTCTTAAGAGTCTCGAATGCCGTCAAACATTCATCATCAAATTTGAAAGGCACATCCTTCTCAAGCAAGTTGCACAGCGGCTTAGATATCTTCGAAAAGTCCTTGATGAAACACCGATAAAAACCCCCATGACCAAGAAAACTACGGATTCCTTTCACAGAAATAGGTGGTGGAAGATTTTCAATAACTCCCACTTTGGCTTTATCCACCTCAAGACACTTGCTAGAGACCTTATGCCCAAGAATAATGCCTTCACGCACCATAAAATGACATTTTTCCCAATTGAGCACCAAATTAGTTTCCACACACCTTTTAAGCACGGCACGAAGATTATTCAAACATTCATCATACGAATTTCCAAAGACGGAAAAGTCGTCCATGAACACCTCGACATTATTCCCAATCATGTCATAGAATATAGCCATCATACATCTCTGAAAAGTGGCTGGTGCGCCACATAACCCAAACGAAACTCTGCGAAAAGCAAACGTGCCAAATGGACAAGTGAAGGTAGTCTTTTCTTGATCCTCTGGTGCAATACAAATTTGATTATACCCCGAGTAGCCATCCAGAAGACAATAATGCTCATGACCAGCCAACCTGTCAAGCATCTGATCAATAAACGGAAGAGGGAAGTGATCCTTCCTCGTGGCCTTGTTCAACTTTCGGTAGTCCATGCATACTTTCCATCCTGTGACTGTTCGAGTGGAGATGAGCTCGTTCTTCTTATTTGCTACCACAATAATACCCCCTTTTTTAGGCACACATTGGCTGACCCAAGAACTGTCAGAAATAGGATAAATGATTCCTGCATCCAGCCATTTCAGAATTTCTTTCTTCACCACCTCCTTCATGATAGAATTAAGTCTGCGCTGTTGCTCAATAGTTGGCTTACCACCCTCCTCTAGCAGAATCTTATGCATGCAATATGAAGGGTTGATCCCTTTGATGTCTGCTATGGTCCATCCAATAGCTGATTTGAATTCTCTCAAAATCCTTAAGAGCTTGTCCTCCTCACTACCTGAAAGGTCAGATGCAATAATAACAGGTAATGTAGATGAATCACCTAAAAAAGTATACATCAAGTGTTCAGGCAATGGCTTAAGCTCCAAGGTAGGTGCTTCCTCAATTGATGGTTTGAGCTTTCCTTCAGCATTCTTGAGGTCAGACGTACCAAGAGATTCAAACGGCATGTCCAGCTTTCGCCTCCGGGGTGAAGCATTAAGATATTGTAATTGCTCGATGTCATCCTCATTATCACTGTCAAAATCCCCCACTAAGGCCTTTTCTAATGCATCAGACATTAGCATATGATCGAGTTCCGAAGTAATCGCAGAATCAATCAAATCCACTTTTAAGCACTCCTCATCTTCTGTAGGGAATTTCATTGCTTTGAATACATTGAAGGTCACATCCTGATCCTGCACCCACATAGTAAGTTCACCTTTCTGCACATCTATCAAGGTACGGCCAGTAGCCAAGAAAGGTCTTCCCAAGATTATAGGAATCTTCTTATCTTCCTCAAAATCCAGAATAACAAAGTCTGCAGGAAAGAAGAGCTTATCCACCTTGACTAGCACATCCTCCACTATGCCCCTTGGGTAAGTAATAGAACGATCAGCCAATTATAGAGACATGTAGGTGGGTTTTGGATCAGGCAAGTCCAACTTTTTAAAGATCGACAACGGCATCAGATTGATACTTGCTCCCAAATCACAAAGGAACTTGTCAAACGATAACTTGCCAATGGTGCAAGGAATGGTGAAGCTACCTGGATCTTTAAGCTTTGGAGGTAACTTTTGCTGCAGCACAGCGCTGCATTCTTCCGTTAGAGAAACGGTCTCAAGGTCATCTAGTTTCACCTTCCTTGAAAGAATACTCTTCATAAACTTCGCATAACTAGGCATTTGCTCCAGAGCCTCAGCGAAAGGTATATTGATGTGAAGTTTCTTGAACACCTCCAGAAACTTACCGAACTGCTTTTCCAGCTTTTGTTGTTGCAATCTCTTAGGGAAAGGTGGAGGAGGATAGAGTTGTTTCTCCCCTGTATTACCCTCAGGAAGAGTGTGTTCAACAGTAGTCTTCCTTGTGTTCAACAGTAGTGGGGGCAGCTGCACCTCCCTGTTGAGGATATGATTGCCTTTGAGCATACTACTGTGGTTGCTGTAATCCAGGTGGATTGAACTGTTTACTCACACCTTGCTGATATGGTAGCTGAATAGCATTCTGATTATTACTCCACTTGAAATTTGGATGATTTTTGTTGTTAGGATGATAAGTAGCTGACACAGGCTGCTGTTATCGCTGATAATTGTTCACATACTAAACAGATTCTTTAACAAGAGAACATTGATCCGTAGCATGAGAACCTGCACAAAGCTCATAGACCATAGCTATTTGATTGACTCCATAGGTAGCTAGAGAATCGACCTTCATAGACAGCGCTTGGAGCTGCGCTGCAATAGCGGTGGCTGCATCGACTTCCAGAATACCTGCTACCTTCCCAGGCATCATCCTTTGAGTTGGGTTTTGATGCTCATTTGCAGCCATAGTCTCAATAAGATTATAAGCCTCAGTATAGCTTTTGGCCAACAAGGCGCCTCCAGCTGCTGCATCGAGCATGGGCCCTGATTGGGCCCCTAAACCATTATAGAAACCAGTGATCACCATCCAATCGGGCATTCCATGATGTGGACACTTTCTCAACATTTTTTTGTAGCGCTCCCAAGCTTTGCCCATAGATTCTGTAGGTTGCTGCGCAAACTGAGTAAGAGCACTCCTCATAGCAGCAGTCTTTGCCATTGGATAAAACTTCACCAGAAACTTTTGCGCAAGATCTTGCCAAGTAGTGATGTACCCAGCTGGTTCAGAATGTAATTAATCCTTAGCTTTATCCCTCAGTGAGAATGGGAAAAGCCTCAGCTTGATAGCCTCATCAGTCATACCATTATATTTGAAAGTACTGCAGATCTCGACAAAATTCCTTATGTGCATGTTAGGGTCTTCAGTCGCAGCTCCTCCGAAAGAAACAGAGTTCTGCACCGTCTGAATAGTGCCCGGCTTGATTTCAAAGTTATTGGCCTCAATAGCCGGGTGCATGATGCTAGACTGAATGTCATCAATTTTAGGCCGACAAAAATCCATAAGAGCTGGATCTGCCAGAACAATACGATCACCCATGATTAATGGCTCCTTCTGCTCACTTCCTGAATCCGAATCTTCAAAATCTATCTTCTCCGGAATATCAAGAACTTCGTCTGTCTCCTCAGCTATATCTAAAGTCCTCTTGCGAGTACGAGAACGAGTTTGCATAAACGCTCGCTAAAGTACCTGAAAACACAACCGAAAATAATAAGTAACATGTCTTAATCATTGAGTCCTAACGACCAATGATGGTAAGTACATAAACTAAACAAATACGTCGAGTCCCCGGCAGCGGCGCCAAAAAATTGTTAGGGCGAAAACACGCGCTAATATTCACGCTAGTATACGCGTTTGCAAGTAATATAGAATACTTTCTAGTTCATTCCCACAGAGACTCAGACTAATTATGTTCAATTAAACTCACTCACCAATGTATGATTACTTCTCAATGTTAAGACAATAACACTTAGATTTAAGTAACTAATTGTTAACTACAATTAACTACTAACATTAACCACTTAATTAACACCTCGAATTAATAATATTAAAACACTCATGCGATCACAACTTCATTACTACTTCCTTCAATAGTCATTATTATTACCCTTAGCATGCAACAGTGATGATATTAATCGAATAACACGAAACTAATAAAAGCCAACTTTCATTGTACTAATACCATTCTACCAAACATCCACAATTAAGATAGAAGTTGAATAGACGTCTATTATGTTGAGTCCCTATATGTCTACAGAAATTGACAACATAATGATTTAAGAACAAGTTATTCCTTTTGATTACACAGGGCGAATAAAACGGTTATAGTTCATGAACCTATGCTAGCATGGCAAGTTCTAAATCTCGAGATCCACCGTCGCTTCACAAGAGGTTAACACCCTATCTTATATGTTCGCGACGCATATAAGACGAATACGCACAACCAATACTAGATATCATACAATCATTACACACTAAGGTATTAAACAACTAACTAAAGAATTCCATAGTAAATCCGTTATGACCCCATGATCATGATTAGCCCATGTTAGCACTCATCGTCATCGTGGGTTCATATGAAAACATGATAAATAAACAAAAAAGAATAATAACTAAACTAATTATATTAAACTAGAGTACGTCACAAGAGTAATAGGTTCAAAGTAAAGAAAACTAGCATCCAATATTACAATGAAATAAAGAATCACAAGAAAATATGCTTTCTCTTTGTTGCGGTGTGCTAAAGCAGTCTTCTTCCTTATCTCCTTCGCTCCTTGATTAATACAACGATCCAACACACGTGAAACGTCTCTGAAATCTACTTATATAGGAGTCCCATAAAACTCAGATTACTCAGAAGTTGGAAGCTAAACAGAAATAGAAGTATAAAATAAATATTCTGAATTCTCGACCCTGCGCGGCCGCTCAGCATAGCTGAGCGGGCGCTCAGACCCTTTCTGGAATTTTTGTCTGTTTGCTCCGTTTCTTCGCTGTAATCTGCTCCTCTCTTCCCACTTGCAATGTTGAACACATGCCAAGGCTTATTATTGATGATTTCTCCCTCAAAATGCAACTAATACCCTGAAACGCACAAACACTAGAAAAAGGCATCAAGTACACAAAATACTTGATTTCAAGACACCAATTTAAGCTATTATAAGACGTTCTAAGTGGTATAAAATGCCACTTATCAATGGTTGTGAAGAGAATTTTCAGATACTTAAAGGGAACACCAAACTTGGGATTATGGTATCCTAAGGGAATATGATTTGAAGTTGTTGGATACACAGATGCAGATTTTGCTGGATACAGGGTTGATAGAAAGAGTACTAGTGGAAGCTCTCAAATTCTTGGTCAAAGACTTGTATCTTGGTACAGTAAGAAACAACAATCTGTGTCAACTTCCACAGCTAAGGCTGAATACATAGCTGTTGGAAGTCATTGTGCTCAAGTGCTTTGGATTAGAAATCAACTAATGGATTATGGCTTAGTGTTGCACATTCCAATTATGTGTGACAGTACTAGTCTTATCTCCATTGTTTCTAATCCAATCAATCATTCTAAAACTAAGCTAATTGATGTAAGGTACAACCTTATTAGAGAAAATGCTGCAAATAGTACTATTGAGCCCATTTTTGTTCCAACAGAAAAACAACTAGCTGACATTTTCACTAAACCTTTGGATGAAGCAAATTTCACTAGACTTGTTGGTGAAATTGATATGTTAAATTATTCATCCTAAAGGCAAGAACTCGGCTAATATGTTGCAACAGATTAATTTCTGATAAATCAAAATTAGTTTAATTTTATTGGATATTAACTGGAATATGATTTATAAATATTTCAGAACTCTCCGTATATTTATTTTTCAAAATTCAAAATTTAACTTGGAAATTTTGAAATTATGTGAAAAACTGTCTAAATGTTAATTTATATTTTCTATATGTAAAATTAATATAAGACAGAACTGAAAAAACAAAATACTACGCCATAAGTGGACTGCTGTAATATAAGTGTTACAAGGAGCGTTACATTAACTAATAAATTTGTGTCCTATTGTAACACCTTTCAATTAGTATTACAATAGTTATAAAGCTAGTGTTTCATAGAAATGCCAGTGTTACACAACATGTAACACCAGCACTTGGTGTTACATTAGTTACTTTATTAATTTTTAAAAATAATAAAGTGAAAAAATTATCTTAAATTAGTATTAGAATTATATTCTGGTTTATCAGTGAATAAAAAAAGTAATATATTAATAAAATAAAATTTATAAAAATAAATTACACATAAATATAAAAGTTTTTTTGTTTTTTTATTTATTATATAATATTTTTATAACTGAAATTAGAAAGTAAAATAAAAAAAATAAAAAAAATGAAATATGAATTAGTAGATGAATTATTGAGCGACATCTTTCCCCCTAAATGAATTATTCGACTCACAGAACTCAACCCAGACAAACATACTATATATTTTCTCTCTCTCGGTCTCTCTCTCTCTTCACCGACCATCCGCATCTCTACAGCCTCACCACACCGTCTCTACAACCTTGTCGTATGTTTACGGGCTCAATTAATTAATTAGTCGAGGCTTTTTTAAATAAGGGCTTTGATTTTGAGTTTAAAATAGGGGTTTCTTCAATTTTGAATTCAATTAGGGATTCTATTTACTTGAACTTCAACTAATCACTATCTATTTTAATTTGTGGGGATTTTTTAGATCTTTGATTTTGCAGTGTGATTGTGGAAGCTTTGAAGGTGGATAGTCTCCAGAAGCTTTGTTCGTCGTTGAAACCTATCCTCCGTGGTATTAATTCTTGTTATACTGCTTTAAAACCATCTATTTCTATTCAAAATGAAAGGAAGGAGACATGTTTTTGTCTTTTTATTAAAGGAATTTAAATTAAATGGAGGGTGAGGAGGAGAGGGATTATTATGAGTTCCAGGGTTTGGGCATCTCCGAGTTTGGACATTTAGGGTTCTTTTCTTCCCACGAATTTGAGCTCTGTTCTTGTGAAATTGCTGGGCTCTTTTGAAATTGTTGGTATGTTTTTTCTTTCTATTTTTATTTAATTTTAATAGTAGTATTGATGTATACGTGTTCCCAATTTTTTGATGAATCACCTGTATTTTGGTACAGGTGTTAATAGAAATTTGTACCTTTGTGAGTTCTGTGAATTGAGAGATTTGTAGCACAACTTGATACTATATATTTCATAAAGTATCAAATGAATGAAGAAATGGCACTGTTTTCCCCCAACATCTGAGTCTTGTTCAACTTATATCTTCTATTTATTTATGAATATAAACAATAAATTGGTACCAAAGCTTTTATTTTTAAGACAGCTAGTACACAAACATATAATTATGCCTAGTGAGTTCCATATCTTCGATAACGGAAGCTGCGCTAAATTTTTGTGGTATCTCAACACCATCGTTAAATGAGGTCATAGAGGACAATTATGAGGTGCCTTCATACCAGATAATCCAACATTAATGGCTCAAATTAGAAACCACAAAAGAAAAGAAAAGTATAGGAAGTACAAATACAATGTCTGTCTATTCTTTGCTGCATCAAACACCATCTTTATAAGAAATTTACTTCGTCTTGCTAGAAAAGACAGACGGAGAGAAGGTGAAAAGAATTGCAGTGACTACATATTTATTTACTTCATTTTAAAATTAAAGTATTTCTCCTCTACTATTAGTTGGTAAATGAAGTATGTAATTGTTGGTATATACTAAGGAGTGCCTCTTGAAGATATTGTTTGTCTCTTGTGTTCTTTTCTGATGCAGTGATTAAGGTTGTGCCGAGTTAACAAACCAGCATTTCCCCAAAATCAGCCAAGTTATTCCTTTTCTCAAAGTACTATTGCTGGGAACTATCTCTTTTCTTTCTCAAGTTATTTTATTTTCTTAGTGTTATTTTCTCAAATTACACTAATAATCAAATTATTAACCTGAAGCATGTTACTAGAAATGATAACATCATAGATATAACTTAAGTACAACTAACTGTTGTATCGATTGTTTGCCTTTCATTTCATGTTATTTGTACATAATGGTTTTGGGACTTGCGACCTTTCTGCACAGATTTAAGAATTCCTTAATTATTTAAGCTACTGTGAAGATTAATCAACAATTGTTTGGATACCTAAGCATCCATTTTCATCCTCCCTTATTTCTGTACTTTTTTCTTGTTTGCAGTTCTGATTTTGAATATAGGAATTATTTAGTTCGGAGTTTCTTGTGTAATGTTTATGGTTCATCTCATATGTAGCCATCACTTGCCTTAGTTACTGCCCAGATGGTAATGATAAAGTAATGAGCCAAGTGTAGGTGAATTAGCTAATGTAATTAGGTTATAAAGAAGTGAAGGTCGTTCAACATCAAAGTATTAATAATTCTAGCTCTGGATGACATCGTGTTCTAAAGGTAATCAAACTAGAAGTTTCTTTCTCTTTTCTTTATCAAGTTATTTTATTTTTGTATTAAAGGAATTTAGATCAAATGGAGGGTGAGGATGAGAGGGATTATTATGTGTTCCCGGGTTTGGGCATCTCCGAATTTGGACATTTAGGGTTCTTTTCTTCCCACGAATTTGAAAGAGTCACCCCATTCCAACATCAATTCGACAAACAGATTTATTCTCAAGTACTCTCTCTCTCTCTCTACCTCTCTCTCTTTCTCATGTAGTTTGTTTGTTCATATATAATCATGTTAAGATAGTTGAAGTTTGTTTTAGGAGTCAAGATTTATACATATTAATTCTGAATTATCATAGTAATATTTGTGATAATTAGCCTTTTATGACCTTTTGAAAAAACTCTGGTTTTTATAGTTTTTTTGATAATTCAACTATGGTTTTTAATATTATTTGATTCTAATTATTTTAGAGAGAGAGAGAAATAGAGAGAGAGAGAGAGATGGAGGAATATAATATAATTCTTTTGATACTTGGGTTTTGTTTCCTATTTTTTTTATTTGAATTCAATAATATGAGCAGAAGTTTTTGATTTGTGTAATACTAATGGTGCCTTGCTATGCATTTGAATCAATGTGTTTATTTGTTTGTTAAATAGTTTAATATATGTTGGATTGTGAATTGCGTGTGTTTTTATTGGAAGAGTGTATGATTTTTTGGCTTTAGCTGTATGATGGGTTTTTAATAACTATTTATTTGTACAGTTTGTTTCATTGGTGAAGCCATCAATTAGTGTTGACATTGGGATACTGTGTGACTGCTATGAATCATTTGCAATGTATTATTTTTGGAGGTACCTCATTGATTGTTTGGGTATAATTTTTGGTGATATCTTATTTCTTCTATAACTTAGCTAGTATTTTTTGAACCCATGTTCTGTTCTTACATTTGCCATGGTGATTTTTGTAATGCCGGTGTGACTAATTGATTTGTGTATAGCGCTTGATCAGATTTGTGGTTTGAACTATTGTAGCACCTAGAGTCGATGGATATTCTTTTCCATCTTAAATTAAACAGGAAAATTTCTTGTGATATTATAGTACAATGGTAAGTATGATAAGCTAATAAAAACTATAATTTAAGATCTTGATTTTTTTATTTATTTTAAATGTTTCCATGTTAGTATGGACTATTTTGCTTATTGTATTTATATGCCCTTGTCACACTTTTTTGATTCTTACTTGGATTTGACCTATATATTGTTAGTATGTATATCTTTATGTGTATCTTATTTTAAATTGTAATAGAATAAATGAATAAAATTTAATGGTAGATTATTTAATTTTACAATAAAGGACATAACTCAATTTGCTCTTATATACTAATTTTTAAAAAGATTTTTGTATGTATGCCTTTTATACTTGAATTGGATTGTTATCTTTTTAGGTATGGGGCGGCTTATGGAACAACATAAGAGTTTGGTTGGTGTTTTAAAGTGTAGTAAAGAGAAGAAGATCAATGGAGAAGATCAAGTGTAGTTTGGATATGCTTGGAATATGGTTTATTGATCGATCATATTGTTGTGATTTTAGCTGGTTTTTGTAATTTTTTGGATATGTATTGTATATTTTATTTTGATAATATTGGTAATGTAATTGTTCTTTAATCAGAGCATGTATTTCAAATTTTTAAAATTGACTGTTATATTTGCCTATTATAATGTAATGTATGTTTTTATATATATTGTTACATTACAAATGGTATTATTACTTGATTACAAAATTTGGTGTTACAATTGAACATAATGTTATAATAGGCTATGTGGGACCCACACGTGGGCCTACTTTTGCAATCTTGATTGAACCTAATGTATCATACATTTTCCATTACATATGGGCCTTTTAGTGTTACAATAGTTTCCTATTATAACGTTTTCTTCTCTGTTACAATAGATCATTGAAGTTTTACATTAGGGTGTCTATTGTAATTCTCGTATACGTAACGCCCCTTGGTGTCACAATAAATCTAATGTAACATTTTTTGGGCCTATTGTAACACTATTTAGGCATTACAATAGCCCACTTATGTCGTAGTGAAAATATATAAGGAACTGAGTTCTCGACAAGTCTAAATGACTTCTCCATAAGTCATTTTGATACTTCTCGATTGAGTTCTTGATAAGTCTTTTTTCTGACTTCTCGAAGGACATCTCGACATGTCTCATTATGACTTCTAGATAAGTCTTGTAGAGATCTCGATATATGTTGATTCTTAGAGCTCTCTACAAGTATACATTTTAGACTTCTCGATAACTTAGAACTGAAATAACTTAATTTAATAATCTCTTTTAGTAAAATAATTTTAATATAAAATAATTCTTATTTTATATTGATTTATTCAAATAAAAATTGGAAAAATTTAGTCTATTCAGGACAAACTGGGTATTTATTTGACATCTCGAAAAGTCAGTATCTAGTTCTCGACAAGAGTCAGGAAAGTGACATATCAATATGTATGTATTTTTCATGTGACTTTTTAAAAAGAAAATCCTAAACGTTTATTCCTACTTCTCAACAAGTGAATGACCTTTTCCTATAAATACCCAGACATCTCGAAATAACCCCTCTTTATGCTTTCGAGATCTCAATTGACCTAGTTTTTGCAAACCTTAACCGGTTTATCTCATTTCAGGCTCTTTCTCTTTTAAATTTCTTACCTACTCAAATTCAAACACTTACAATGGCTTCAAACAATGTTAGAGCTGTTATCCCTAAGGACGGTACCAACTACCTAGCTTTCACATATAGGTTATAGTTCATCAAATCGGGGATTTCACACTTGACGTCATTGTTACTAGAATCCATCGTTACACCACAACCTCCTTCTCATAGTAATACTACTCTTTATCTATAATAAGGGATAATATATAATAGGTAATTAATCGACTTAGTTCATCTATCAATGATAACTTATACATCACCACTACCCTATTAGTGGTACTTAATCTCAACATCCATTATAATACAACTCTCACGGTTGTTATCATCTCATTAATCACAAAATCATTGTTGCATTACTATGGTCTAGCGCTGACCTATTGTAGTCATTTGTTTTCCTCAGAATCTTAATAGCTAATCATACGTAGTCCATACCTGTCGTATCAAAATTTTTTAAGGAGGTAACGTAATCAGCATTTGTGATCTATGAAGGACATCTCCTGAACTTGACGTATATATGACATGAAGCAATTAAAATTGCAGAAGAGTTTCAACCAAATATATGATAGCAGTTTAGTACCATTATTAATCATATGTCCTCAATAAGAGACTGGACACTCAAGGGTTCATTTAGTCCTTTCATAACATAGTCCTGACTTATCTCAAGATAGGACCATCTAAGATAAGTAGCCCGCTCACAGTGATAACAGAAATTAAACCCTTATCAAACTAATATTACGATCGAGTATCGCACAATCATCAGATGGAATGATAGTTTTCCACACTATAATACAACCTTCACGGCTATAGCCAGCATTATTGTATTCCCTTGGCACGAGCGCCTACAATTGCTCTCTTACACTTAAAGTGTCGGCCACCTCATTGGCCTTTCTTGATAGTAATGAATCCTTAAAATCAATGTCTTTTAAACCATCTTAAACAAAATTTGCTACCTCATTTCCCATCATAGCTTATGTGAAAATGCTCTTCTTAAGTTCGGGTGAGTTCAAAAAAAATATCACCATTTTTCCATAAGTTTGCCTTAGTCTTTGAATTTGAACATCATCATGGCTGACTCTCGATCATACTCAGGATGTCTCTTATCTTGAGTCCTTCTTGCTTTAACAATTTTGACCTTCACTAGTTGATAAGTGGCATTTTATACCACTTAGAACGTCTTAAAATGGCTTAAATTGGTGTCTTGAAATCAAGTATTTTGTGTATTTGATGCGTTTTTCTAGTGTTTATGCATTTCAGGGTATTAGTTGCATTTCGGGGGAGGAATCATCAAGAATAAGCCTTGGCATGTGTTCACCATTGCGAGAGGAAAGGAATGGGCAGATTACGGCGAAGAAACGGAGCAAACCTGGATTTTTTCCAGTAGAGGCCTGCGCGCCCGCGCAGCAATGCTGAGCGGCCGCGCAGAAACCTGCGCGCCCGCGCAGCTATGCTGAGCGGCCGCGCAGGGTCGGGGAAAAAGATAAATTATTTTAGACTTCTACTTTTGTTTGGCTTCCAACTTCTATGTAATCTGAGTTTTATGGGACTATTATATAGGTAGATTTGAGACGTTTTCACAGAGAGTATTAAGGGGATTATGTTTTAGATTTTGTTTTACGCAAGAAGCAAAGGAGATAAGGAAGAAGACCGATTTAGCACACCGCAACGAGGAGGAAGCATATTTTCTTGTGATTCTTGTTGCGTTGTAACGTTGGATGCTAGTTTTCTTGCTTTGACTTATTTACTCTTGTGACGTACTCTGTTTTAATATAATTAGTTTAGTTATTATTTTCTTGTGTTTGTTTATCATGATTTCATATGAACCCATGATGGCGATAAGTTCTATTATGGGCTAATCGTGATCATGGGGTTGCAACGGATTTATTATGGAATTCTTTAGTTAATTGTTTAATACCTTAGTGTGTGATGATTGCATGATATCTAGTATTGGTTGTGCGTATTCGTCTTATGTGCGTCGCGAACATATAAGATAGGGTGTTAATCTCTTGTGAAGCGACGGTGGATCTTGAGATTTAGAACTTGCCATGCTAGCATAGGTTCATGTACGTTGTGCATGATTAGTGGGTAACTCTAACAGTTTTATTTGCCCTATGTAATCAAAAGGAATAACTTGAGATTAAATCGTTGTGTTGTCAATTTCTGTAGACATATAGGAACTCAACATAATTGATGACTATTCAACTTCTATCTTAATTGTGGATGCTTGGTAGAATGGTATTAGTACAATGAAAGTTGGCTTTTATCAGTTTCGTGTTATTCGATTAATATCATCACTGTCACATGCTAAAGGTAATAACAATGGCTATAGAAGGAAGTAATAATGAAGTTGTGATCTCATGAGTGTTTTATTATTGATAAATTGAAGTGTTAGTTAAGTGGTTAATTAAGTAGTTAATTATAGTTAATATTTAATCAATAATCTTAAGTGTTATTATCTTAACATTGAGAAGTAATCATACATTGGTGAGTGAGTTTAATTAGACAATAATTTAGTCTGAGTCTCTGAGGGAACGAACTAGAAAATATTCTATATTACTTGCAAACGCGTATACTTGCGTGAATATTAGTGCGTGTTTTCGCCCTAACAAGTTTTTGGCGCCGCTGCCGGGGACTCGGCGTATTTGTTTAGTTTATGTACTTACCATCACTGGTCATTAGGACTCAGTGATTAGGACGTAGTAGTTTTTACTCTTTTCGGTTGTGTTTCAGGTACTTTAGCAAGCGTTTATGCAAACTCGTTCTCGTGCTCGCAAGAGGACTTTAGATATAGCTGAGGAGACAGATGAAGTTCTTGATATTCCGGATAAGTTAGATTTTGAGGATTCGGATTCAGGAACTGAGCAGAAAGAACCAGTAAACATGGGAGATAGTATTGTTCAAGCTGATCCAGCTCTTATAGATTTTTCTCGGCCTAAAATTGATGACATTCAGTCAAGCATCCTTCATCCGGCTATTCAAGCTAACACCTTTGAAATCAAGCCGGGCACTATTCAGATGGTGCAGAATTCTGTTTCTTTTGGAGGAGCGGCAACTGAAGACCCCAACATGCACATAAGGAATTTTGTCGAGATCTGCAGCACTTTTAAGTATAATGGCGTGACTGATGAGGCTATCAAGTTGAGGCTTTTCCCATTCTCACTGAGGGATAAGGCTAAAGACTGGTTACATTCTGAACCCGCTGGGTCCATCACTACGTGGCAAGATCTTGCGCAAAAGTTTCTGGTGAAGTTTTATCCAATGGCAAAGACTGCTGCTATGAGGAGTGCTCTTACTCAGTTTACGCAGCAACCTACAGAATCTATGTGCGAGGCTTGGGAACGCTACAAGGAAATGTTGTGAAAATGTCCACATCATGGAATGCCGGATTGGATGGTGATCACTGGTTTCTATAATGGTTTGGGGGCCCAATCTCGGCCCATGCTCGATGCAGCAGCTAGAGGAGCCTTATGGGCTAAAAGCTATACTGAGGCGTATAATCTTATCGAGATGATGGCTGCAAATGAGCATCAAAACCCAACTCAGAGGATGACTTCAGGCAAGGTAGCAGGTATTCTGGAAGTTGATGCAGCCACCGCTATTGCAGCCCAGCTCTAAGCGCTATCAATGAAGGTTGATTATCTGGCTACGTATGGAGTTAATCAAATAACTATGGTTTGTGAGCTTTGTGCAGGTTCTCATGCTACGGATCAGTGTTCTCTTGTCAACGAATCTGTTCAGTATGTGAATAATTATCAGCGACAACAGCAGCCTGTGCCAGCGACCTATCATCCTAATAACAGAAATCATTCAAATTTCAGCTGGGGTAATAATCAGAATGCTATTCAGCCACCATATCAGCAAGGAGTGAGTAAACAGTTTAACCCACCTAGATTCCAGCAACCACAGCAGTATGCTACAAGGCAATCATATCCTCAACAGGGAAGTACAGCTGCACCCACTAGTGCTGATTTTGAGGAACTTAAGCTGTTGTGCAAGAGTCAGGCGGTTTCTATCAAGACCTTGGAAAATCAAATCGGTCAATTAGCCAATGCAGTGCTCAATCGTCAACCTGGCACTCTTCCCAGTGACACGGAAGTACCAGGCAGGAAGGAAGCTAAAGAGCAAGTCAAGGCTATTACCTTAAGGTCTAGAAAAGTAGCTGATGCTGAAAAGGCAAAGGAAGTTGAAGCTGAAGTTAGAGATGAAGAATCTAAGTAAAAGGAGAAAGCGGCGGAACCAAGGAAGACTACTATTGAACACACTCTGCCTGAGGCTAATACAGGGGAGAAACAGCTCTATCCTCCACCACCTTTTCCTAAGAGATTGCAGCAACAAAAGATGGATAGACAGTTTGGGAAGTTTCTGGAGGTGTTCAAGAAACTTTACATCAATATACCTTTCGCTGAGGCTCTGGAACAAATGCCTAGTTATGCGCAGTTTATGAAGACTATTCTTTCAAGGAAGGTGAAACTGGATGACCTTGAAACCGTTGCTCTCACGGAAGAATGCAGCGCTGTTCTGCAGCAAAAGTTACCACCAAAACTGAAAGATCGAGGAAGCTTCACCATTCCTTGCACCATTGGCAATCTAACTTTTGACAAGTGCCTTTGTGATTTGGGAGCAAGCATTAATCTGATGCCGTTGTCGATCTTTAAAAAGCTGGATCTGCCTGATCCAAAACCCACATACATGTCGCTACAATTGGCTGACCGTTCCATTACTTACCCAAGGGGCATAGTTGAGGATGTGCTCGTCAAGGTGGATAAGCTCTTCTTTCCAGCAGATTTTGTTATTCTGGATTTTGAGGAAGATAAGAAGATTCCCATAATCTTGGGAAGGCCTTTCTTGGCTACTGGACATACCTTGATAGATGTGCAAAAAGGTGAACTTACTATGCGGGTCCAAGATCAGGATGTGACCTTCAATATATTCAAGGCAATGAAATTCCCTACAGAAGATAAGGAGTGCTTAAAAGTGGATGTGATTGATACTGCAGTTACTTCAGAACTCGATCACATGCTAATGTTTGATGCATTGGAAAAGGCCTTAGTGGGGGATTTTGACAGCGATGATGAAGATAACAATGAGCAATTACAATATCTGAACGCTTCTCCATGGAAGCGAAAGCTGGACATACCATTTGAATCTCTTGGTACTTCTGACCTTAAGAATGCTGAAGGGAAGCTCAAACCATCAATAGAGAAAGCACCTACCTTGGAGCTCAAACCATTACCTGAACACTTGAGGTATGCTTTTTTAGGTGATTCATCTATGTTACCTGTTATTATTTCATCTGACCTTTCAGGTAGTGAGGAAGACAAGCTCTTAAGGATTTTGAGAGAATTCAAATCGGCTATAGGATGGACCATAGCAGACATCAAGGGGATAAGTCCTTCATATTGTATGCATAAAATTCTGCTAGAGGAAGGTAGTAAGCCAACTGTGGAACAGCAGCGAAGACTGAATCCCATCATGAAGGAGGTGGTGAAGAAAGAAATTCTGAAATGGCTAGATGCAGGCATCATTTATCCTATTTTTGACAGCTCGTGGGTGAGCCCCGTACAATGTGTACCTAAGAAGGGAGGTATCACTGTGGTCGTAAATGAAAAGAATGAGCTCATCCCTACTCGAACAGTTACAGGATGGAGAGTATGCATGGATTATAGAAAATTGAACAAAGCCACAAGGAAGGATCACTTCCCCCTTCCATTTATTGATCAAATGCTTGACAGATTGGTGGGTCATGAGTATTTTTGTCTTCTGGATGGTTATTCCGGGTATAATCAGATTTGTATTGCACCAGAGGATCAGGAAAAGACTACCTTCACTTGTCCATTTGGCACATTTGCTTTTCGCAGAGTTTCGTTTGGGTTATGTGGCGCCCCAGCCACTTTTCAGAGATGTATGATGGCTATATTCTCTGACATGATTGGAAATAACGTCGAAGTGTTCATGGATGACTTCTCCGTCTTTGGACACTCATATGATGAATGTTTGACTAATCTGCGCGCCGTACTCAAAAGATGCATGGAAACTAATTTGGTGTTTAATTGGGAGAAATGTCATTTTATGGTGCGTGAAGGCATTATCCTTGGGCATAAGGTCTCTAGCAAGGGTCTGGAGGTGGACAAGGCCAATGGTGAGTTTATCTACCAAGGAATTCTGAAGTTTTTGAGGGGAGCAAAGCATATGAACATCCCTTATGCATCCACGGTTACGAAGCTATGCCGAGCAGTGGGAGTGAACTGGCCGGCTCATGAGCAGTTGCAGTTGCCAGCAGCTCCGATTGATTCTGGCACTCTGAATGGGATGCAGGAGTGGACCGGTGGTGAGCCTGAGGAGCATGGGCTGGGTTATCGTCTTCCAGGAGGGCGTCCAGCACGAGGTGCTACTATGGCTAGGCCAGGGCTTGGTGAGGCTGGTTCTTCGAGAGCTCAGGAGGGTGCTGGGATGGGTGATGCCCAGTATAGGAGGCTTTCACGGCGGAAGGATGCCATGTATGAGACACATAACAGGTTTGCTCAGGAACTCACCCTTGCGTTAGGGACTGCTTTTCGAGGCCTTGGAGCTGATATCCAGTGGCCAGTTTTTGGTGAGGAATCTGCATACCCGCCGCCTGATACTCCACCCACTGAGGGTAATGATGATGATGACTCCGAGTAGGTATACCCTGTGTTCCTTTCTACTACTTTCACTGAGGACAGTGAAGATTTTTAGTTTGGGGGTGGTAGTTAAGGAATATTGTGTGTGTGTCATTTAGTTATCGATTGAATTGTGATATTGATGCGAGTGTAGTGATAGCATTAAAGTGATATTAAGTTGTGTAGGTTGATATGCATGCTAGAAACAATTGTAAGTCCACTAAGTCTTAAAGAATGCGTAAGGGCTAGATTGTTGTTATGATTGGTTGTTTTCAAGGTCAATCTACTTATTATGCTTAGAATTCGATTATAGGTTCTTAGTGATAAAGACATGAAAAAGAAAAAAATTTGGAGAAAAAAATATGGAAGTTGTTGCTAGTTGTGGCTAGGCGTCAAATGGCTAGTAGCCGGCTCGCATATGTTGCGAGTAGTCTAGGGTTGAGCAAGATGGAGCGAAACGCACTTGCTCAGAAGTTATTAAAAAAACAAAATAAATAAATAAATAAAAAATAATTTTTGCATAATTGATCAAGAGTGGGCTCTTTGGTATTCGAGTTATTAAGTTCTTAGGGGACTTTGTGCCTAGTGACCTAAGGCTTTTAGAGTCTGGGATCCGCTAACCTAACGCTCGTTACATGGATACCATTGTATAAGTCTTTTGTGGACCTCATTCATTGCACGGTCAAATAAGCATTTGAGTTGTAAATAAAAAGCACGATTCCGTAGTAAGCTCCAGAGTTCTTGTAGTGTTGTATATCACTTTGTGCCTAGAATTTTTATTCTTTGTATAATCGTAGGATTGCCTTGAGGATAGTCTAGTCATAATAATTGGTCTAGTCCCGAAGCATATCTGTTAAGCATTTGCACACACCACATTTCTGGCTGTATGTCCGTTTGCATGAGTTTATTGATCTTTAGTTGTCTAACTGCATTCGTTGAGATGTGACAATTTGGTTGGTTAATTGAAGTAAGGGGGATCATTGCATTTTCATATAGATTGCATTCATGCATATTTTTATTTGTTTTTGAGTCTGTGACGCTTGAGGACAAGCATCGATTTAAGTTTGGGGGTGTGATAAGTGGCATTTTATACCACTTAGAACGTCTTAAAATGGCTTAAATTGGTGTCTTGAAATCAAGTATTTTGTGTATTTGATGAGTTTTTCTAGTGTTTATGCATTTCAGGGTATTAGTTGCATTTCGGGGGAGGAATCATCAAGAATAAGCCTTGGCATGTGTTCACCATTGCGAGAGGAAAGGAATGGGCAGATTACGGCGAAGAAACGGAGCAAACCTGGATTTTTTCCAGTAGAGGCCTGCGCGCCCGCGCAGGAATGCTGAGCGGCCGCGCAGAAACCTGCGCGCCCGCGCAGCTATGTTGAGCGGCCGCGCAGGGTCGGGGAAAAAGATAAATTATTTTAGACTTCTACTTCTGTTTGGCTTCCAACTTCTATGTAATCTGAGTTTTTTGGGACTATTATGTAGGTAGATTTGAGACGTTTTCACAGAGAGTATTAAGGGGATTATGTTTTAGATTGTGTTTTACGCAAGAAGCAAAGGAGATAAGGAAGAAGACCGATTTAGCACACCGCAACGAGGAGGAAGCATATTTTCTTGTGATTCTTGTTTCGTTGTAACGTTGGATGCTAGTTTTCTTGCTTTGACTTATTTACTCTTGTGACGTACTCTGTTTTAATATAATTAGTTTAGTTATTATTTTCTTGTGTTTGTTTATCATGATTTCATATGAACCCATGATGGCGATAAGTTCTATTATGGGCTAATCGTGATCATGGGGTTGCAAAGGATTTATTATGGAATTCTTTAGTTAATTGTTTAATACCTTAGTGTGTGATGATTGCATGATATCTAGTATTGGTTGTGCGTATTCGTCTTATGTGCGTCGCGAACATATAAGATAGGGTGTTAATCTCTTGTGAAGCGACGGTGGATCTTGAGATTTAGAACTTGCCATGCTAGCATAGGTTCATGTACGTTGTGCATGATTAGTGGGTAACTCTAACAGTTTTATTTGCCCTATGTAATCAAAAGGAATAACTTGAGCTTAAATCGTTGTGTTGTCAATTTCTGTAGACATATAGGAACTCAACATAATTGATGACTATTCAACTTCTATCTTAATTGTGGATGCTTGGTAGAATGGTATTAGTACAATGAAAGTTGGCTTTTATCAGTTTCGTGTTATTCGATTAATATCATCACTGTCACATGCTAAAGGTAATAACAATGGCTATAGAAGGAAGTAATAATGAAGTTGTGATCTCATGAGTGTTTTATTATTGATAAATTGAAGTGTTAGTTAAGTGATTAATTAAGTAGTTAATTATAGTTAATATTTAATCAACAATCTTAAGTGTTATTATCTTAACATTGAGAAGTAAGCATACATTGGTGAGTGAGTTTAATTAGACAATAATTTAGTCTGAGTCTCTGAGGGAACGAACTAGAAAATATTCTATATTACTTGCGAACGCGTATACTTGCGTGAATATTAGTGCATGTTTTCGCCCTAACACTAGTTCGATCTATACTTCCTCATGGTTTAACATGTGCCCCCACGTGGCATCATTATTAATACGTCATATTTCCTTCACCAAGATTTCTATTTAGAAAACTTAAATATCACCTCTCTTCTTGTAACTCGTCCAAGGTTATCCTTAAATTATTCCTCCTGTACTCCCTAGGTATAGGGAATATCAGGATATCATTTACTAATACTAGAACCATTGTCTATATAGTTCTGAAACATTCTCCACTGATCTTTAAAGGTTGTTGTTACCTTAATACTTCCAATTTTTACTGTCAAAACTCATATTGTCCCTATTAAGGGTGAAATGCCAACTTTTATGCATTTCCTAAGGGTTCATCTCAAGTTATCGAGGCTCTAACCTTAATTCCACCTTTAAAAATGTACTTGCATCCTTCAATGGATAAATCAAGTCATATCCCTGATAAGGGTATCTTATTCAATCATTCTCACTTCGATAGTCTATACCTAGTTTCACGGTAGCATCCTTTTTCAAACTAAGGTCAATATATATGGCCTCCAAAAGATAACAACGATTATCCGCTTTTCTTTCTTGATTTGGTAATGACAGCAGAGATGTTCTGGAAGATATTGGTCATGTTTAACATGAACTTCTTCATACTAAATCCTCATTTTCTTTTGTTGTTTATCTCAACAGTCATCTCAATATTTGGATGTCTTTTATACCTGGAATCTCCCCTTTGGTTATCAAGTCGCAGGTGTTAAATAAACTTCACATTCTTGAAGGTCACTTCCTTCGTCCAATTTCCTAATTTCTTGCTTTCTTGTCTCCTCGGTCCATCCGTGTTTCCTTATTAATCCATCAATCTATCTCGAAGTTTCATCGAATACCCCCACCTTAAAGGGGATTAATTATATGTATCGCTAATTCCTTTAACCCTTGATTTTATCTCATGATTAGTCACCATCACCCTGATGATGACACGCTTTTCTATCTTCTCAAAATCTCTTATCAGATCTTTTGAAGTAATTATCATCTTGAGCCTCTCTTTCCTACTAAGGGTATCAGCCACCAAATTGGTCTTCCCAGATGATAAAGAATCTCACAATCATAATCCTTGATTAGCTCTAACCATCTTATATGGTGCATGTTAAGATCCTTCTACGTGAAAATGAATGTGAGGCTCTTATGGTTGGGGTAATTCTCGCACTTCTCTCCATATAAGCAGTGCCTCAAAATCCTTAAGGAAAAAACTTTTGCCTCGAGCTCAAGATCATAGGTAAGATATCAAATTTCATATTCCTTTAATTGTTTGGACACGTACGTGATTACCTTGTTGTGCTACATAAGCACGCACCCTAATCCCTCGTGCGAGGCGTCACTATAAATTACAAAATTCCTTTTTCCATCCGGCAACGCGAACATATGGGCTTTCATCAATCTTTTCTTCAGTTCTTGGAAGCTGTTCTTATAATGACTCGTATATTCCTGTAATATGTAAATATGTAATTATTGCGTAGATAATTAATAAAGAAGTTTATATTACTTATGGTCTCTGTGTTTATTTATTATTGTTTATATGTGATTGGTGGATTGCGTAGTGTGTTTTTATGATTAACTGTTGCACAATGTTATTTTTGTTTCACATTTAAAAAAATGATTTTATGACAATTCTATTTTCAAAATTATTTGGGTTATCTCTAAAATTGTTTTTATGATTCTATAATCTTACTAATTATTTTTGGGATTTTACAAAATTTACAAATCAATATTCTGCTAATTATTTATTCTTAAATGAATTTTTGAATTCATTTAAGCTGTAAAATCCATATTTAATTCTTGGATTCTTCAAAAATTATGAACTTCATATTTTATTATGTTTACAATATTTTGAGAATTTTAAAATATTTATGGTAATTTTCGGGAGTAATCTTACTTGCACGTTGTTTCGTTTATTTGTTAAAATGCGGGTATAAGTTGTGTTTGTAAAATGCTTTAAAAATTATAAAAAAAATTATAATACAACCCCCCCTTCCTCCTTCTTCCCCACTGTGATATCAATCTCTTCACTCTCTTTGCTTCTCCTCCTCCTTCGATTACTCAGTCATCACCCTCGTCTTTTTCTTTCCTATTCTAATTCCTCTTCTTCTCTTTATTTCTTGTTTCCTGTTTTTGTTTCTTCTCCGGCCGCCGACGATATTTCTGGAATTTTGACTAATATTTCGTGATATTGAATTTAATTCGTGCGGGATATGATTTTAGTAATCGGTGAAATTATTTGGAAACCCGTATATTTTCGGGCACCAATAATTTTGCCACCGCGCGCGATGAATTTTTTTACGAGCGCGCGGTGGACGGTGATGACCCTGTTCTGAGTCCTAAATATTTTAATAAATAAAATAAGTTGTATAAATTGTTTTTGGGACTAAAAATTTAGTTATGTGGTGATTTGAATTGTTTTGTTGGGATTTGACGTCGATTGATGTTGCGACGGGTAGGCCTATAAATAGAGGAGTCGTTGTCCAAATTTTTCTAAAAATTACCTTAAATTACGAATTGAGTATATATATCTCATTTAATACAAATTGACCCCTGATTGTTATATGCACTATTATTGTGTATATATTATTATTATTAATATGCTTACGAGTCGAGAATTATATCGTTGGGTAATTAGTTAGTGGGGAAAAGTCAAGCATAATCAGTCGTTTAACCTAGGTTGTTTCGATTTCGTAGGTTCGAGTCGAAGGACCCAATGGTTGATGTCAATTAGAGTTAAGCCAGTGTTAGTGCAAAGCTTCGCAAGGCAAGTACCCCTGAACTAATCTTTTACAGTTCAGTATATATGAATAGTTGTTGAATTAAATTATGTACTGGAACAGAACGTTTTAAGTTACGTATTCCCCTTATTTAAATATGTTTTACTCAGGGAGGTTTTGGGGAAAAAGTAACTTCTGAAAATACCTATCTCTAGATTATGATTAAAATTAAAAAGGGATTTTTAGAATGTGTGATGTAATCATTTAAACAGAGATAGGTGTAAATGATTTTGGAAACTGGATAAAAATGAATCAGATATTGGATGGTCAGTGGCGTAAGAGGTCCGTTATTAGGTAACGGCCCAGCATGGTTGCGTAAGAGGCTAAATCGGATGCGCGCACTGGTAGGCCGCTTAGTCTAGCATGACAGAGACCTAGCTAGTCTCTGAGTTCCGGAACAAAATTTGTGGTGGGATAGACTGATCAGCTGTCCCTAGAATTCATCCTCTTTTATATCTGATAAAGGTTTAATGGTTCCCGAAACGGAGCAAATGGTTTATAGTCCCCGTAACGGGACAAGTGATTTATGGGTCCAGCAATGGACAGTGGTTTTGGAAAGGAAATAGCATGCTAAAATTTAACTCTGGTATTTTTACACAGCACACTACAGATGATGTTATTTTGTAAAGCATGCTAGTTTTGATATCCAGTTTATACCTGTTTTACGGATTTTTCGTATACTGGTCTAATATATGTTCCTATACTATTTTATACATCCTATTACTGGTTATTCATATAGAGGTACTGTTGGGAAATGGATTGCTCACCCTTGCATCTTGTTTTGTATTTATTTATTGCAGATGTCTAAAAGACCAGGTCAGCGTAGAGTGTCAGCCTCCGGTCCCGGCTCCTCTGAGGTAGTTTATATCAGACCCTGAGGTCTGATGAGTTGTTATAGTAAATGAGGGTGTCTGGTTTTGATTAAGTTAGTGTGTGTGTTGTAACCTAAATAATACTTGAACCTGTCTCGGCTCCTGGTTGGGGTCGTGTATTATAATAAAGTATATTTAGTAGTTTTTATTATAATTTATCATATTTTTGGTGACGTCAGCCCCTGACCCCGGGGTTAAGGCCGTCACAGTTGGTATCAGAGCTACAGGTTCAAGTCCCTAATTTAGGTTAAGAGTTGAGTCAGTAAGGCGTAGGAAGTATGTCCTATAGTGTGAGTCAGCAACTCATGTCGAGGAGCAACCTTAAGTGTCAGTCGAGGGTTTCGACGATGTTACCCTGTCATCTATTAACATTTTAATACACTTGCTCTAACCTTGTTATGTCTTTCCCGTATATGGTTATGATTGGCAGTGGCCTATAGTGCTCTCCAGTTCTCCTTCTCGGGGAAACCCGTCAGACTCAGATGATTCAGATTCTGAGCGGACCTTGGATGTTGTAGCAGAGGAGACTCCCATGCCTCCTCCACCTATTCCTCCAGTTGTATCAGGAGGTGTGTCAGGACCTAGTAACCATCCTCGCTGGGTATGAAGGTCAGTGTCGGCTGTTAGGGATTTCCCTCCATGATGTGGTCCCAGTTCCTCCACCTCGAGACCACCTATTCCTCCATCTGTTCCTTCAGGTACATCATCCCCGATCCCTTACCATGTTCACCGAGCGGTAAACCAGTCTTTGATCAGAGAGCAGAGCCCAGGGTTAGCAGCTCAGCTTGACCAGATTTCGGTCGGGCCTTTCCAGGGTATTCCTGCCCCTTCACCAGATGTGCAGGAGAGAGTGCGATCCTTGACTCAGGCCGCTGTAGAGAGAGCTCGGACCATTGATCGTTTCATTAGCTCCGAGTTTAGAGCTTTTCAGTACCAGGATCTCGTGAATTGGTTGGTATTTGAGTTAGGATCCATTGGTGGTAGTGGCAGTGGCTAGTTCAGAGTTGCTGCAGTGAGATACAGAGCTTGGAGTTAGCTGTAGGAGTTCTGTAGATGCTTTTCCTATGTATGTTCATTATGTACTGTAGCTTGTATTAGGCGGGGCTGCTATGACAGCCAATTTTGTTGTGTACTTAGTATATTATGAGTGTTGTATTGTAGTTGTTAGATGGATTTGTACTATTGTTGTACTCCTATTTTAATGATGTTACGGTTGTTGATTTTATTCTATTGCACTTTTGTTATTGCTGTTATTATTATTGTTGTATTTGTTGCTGGATTTGTTGAGTTTAGTTATGCATCATGGGTGGACCCCAAATAAACAAGGAAGGGAATATTTAATTATGACCGCATTCTCCTGATACATAAAGCTGTTGCTACCCGGGGGCATAATTTTCATATAAAACCTTTTTGTTGTGTTTCAGGAAAATGCCTCTCAAGAAAAATTTCCCGTCCAATTCCTCCAGCAGGAACTCTGAAGGGGGGCCAATCATGGATGGATTACTAGATTTGCTGCGCCAACAGTCTAATCAGATGGCTCAACAGCAAGAACAATTCCAACAGCAGCAACAGTAATTCCTACAACAGCAGCAACAACAGTAGCAATTTATATAACAACAACATCAACAAATCCAACAATAGTTACAACTTCAACAACAACCCCAGCCAAGAGAGTTGAACCAGACTGTTAGTTTCAAGTCTTTCCAGTCAGTTAAACCCCCAGAGTTTAAGGGCGAGGTAGACCCGATTGCTGCTAGAATTTGGCTTAAAGAAATGGAGAAAGCCTTCACCCTTATTCAGGTGAGTGATGATTCTAAGTCAGATTATGCAAGTTATTTTCTTAAAAGTGAAGCAAGTTTTTGGTGGGAATCTGCGCGTGCCTTAGAAGGAGAAGGCCCTGTTTCTTGGGCCAGGTTTACGGAGTTGTTTCTAGAAAAGTATTTTCCAGATTGTTTGCAGAGTCAGTTGGAAGTAGAGTTTTTGGAATTGAAGCAAGGAGAAAAGAGTGTGGTTGAGTATGAGGCCAACTTTACGGAGTTGGCTCGACTAGCCCCTGGATATGTAAACACCGAGATTCAGAAAGCTAGGAGATTTCAGCAAGGACTAAAGCCGGAAGTTCGTAGTGGAGTGGTGGCCCTACAATTTAAGACGTATATCTCTGTAGTTCAAGCCGCCCTGGTGATTTAGAGTGATCAGAAGTTGGCCTCCAAGGAAAGGGGTGATCGGAAGAGAAAGTTTAAAGGTGGTACATGTAATGCAGACCAGGAGGAGTCCAGTCAGAAGTTCCCAAGGAAGTTTGGCCGGAACAAGAATAGGATATTTAGAAGGCAAGGCATGGCTCAGGCAAATTCCGGTGTCACCTCAGTTGCCTCCGCCCTAGTGCAGTCAACCAGGCCAATTGTAGATTGTAAGTTATGTGGTAAAAAGCATAGTGGTCAGTGTCGGAAGGATGTCCAGTGTTTTAAATGTGATAAAAAGGGTCATTATGCGTCAGAATATAACCCAGGAAACATCAGAGTCACCTGCTTCAAGTGTGGTAAGGTTGGGCACATCTCCAGAAACTGCAAGACGGCTACTCAAGGTAATGTAGGAGGGAATGAATCTCAAGGACCAGCAACTAGCACAACAAGAGCCAGAACCTTTAAAATGACCAAGAAATCTAATGCTCAAGATTCAGATGTGGTTGCAGATATGCTTTCTTTAAATTCCATGTCTGTTAAGGTTTTATTTGATTCGAGAGCATCTAAGTCTTTTATATCTAAAGAATGTGTAAGTAAGACGAATTTGATGTTGGAAAATGTGACGACTGAGAATTTTGCGACGTAATTAAGTGAATAAAGTATGTGTTATGTGATGTGATTATAATTATGTGACTAAGTGATGATTATTTGTCTTATCTGTACACTAGAGTTTAGGAGCGTGGATAAAAAAACGTTCCAATTTAAAGAGTCAGCTTAAAAGATAAGTTGTGGTGTCGGGCCATCAGGTAGAACGGAACCCGCCCTAATATGGAATTAAAGAATATAAAATGTGAATTACGTGTGATTGAATGAAATGAATGAGTAAATAAAGTATTTCATCCTAAGTGACGTGTTGATTGGTAAAGACGTTGAGAAGCGTAATCGAAACGCTGAGCGTCGGGCCGTCAGGCTGAACGTGACCCGGTACGCGTAAAAGAGGATAAAGATTAAAGAGGGATAGATTCTATGATCAGACCTGAGTTGTTATGTGACTGTATATGTGTGATTGCTTGAATGAGTGCATGACTATGTGTTCTGTGTCAATTTTGTGAATTTTAAAGGAATTACGTGATTTAAATAAAGGTTTAATTAACCTTCGCGCATTTTTATAAAATCATTCGAGTAAGATATAAACATGGGATTTGTTTTGTTATCTTTGTAATGGTCCTAAAGACTTTTTAAAAATGATGAGTGAATTTGATAGTTGATCTTTGCATTTTTAAATTGATTTTATGTGAAAAATGTATTTATTAAAGCAAGTTTGCGAAATTCATATAAAATCAACCGTTCGCTCAAATTCTTATTATGAGTAATGGATAAAAAGCTAATTTCGAGACCTACGTGTTAAAATTGTCATTTTCGATAATTCTCGACTTTCCGAGAGAGATATATTTTATATTTGAATTTTGTTGCATTTGAGTAAAAAGAGAAAGAATGTGTGAGCCAAAAAGGAATTAATAGATTACCATTTTGGCCTTGCTTTGGTGGAGTATAAAATCACCCCTCCCTCCCCTATTTTCTTTTTCTTTCCCGTGCACTCACTCTTTCCTTCTTCTCTTTTCTTTCCTCTCTCTCTCGAACACTCTCTCTCACTCTCTCTCGGCTCTCTCATCTCTTACCTCTCCCACTTGCATGCAACCATCAAAACATACTCAAACACAAAGATATTGCTACCTTTAGTCATTATTTTTGGTATACACTTCAATTCCTATTTGCATGTAAGTAATTATAAACGTTTTATTGGTTAATCACTATGGTAGTGTTCAAGAAAAACCATTTCTTGATGCATAACCATGAGAGTGAATTCAAGCATGTTTGGAGGTCATAAACTCGAGAAGAGACACGTTATGGGCTCTCTCAAGTTCGGCCACCACCGGCCATGATCCAAAGGAGAGCCGGTGGATTTTCCATGGTGTGATCATTTGATTTTAGCTTTACATGTTATGATTTCTTGAAGATTTGAAAAAGGGTTTTGTTTCTTTGATGAAAATCGAGTGTGTGCTTGATAAAATGATTCCATTGATTGTGTTAGTAAGTAAATGAATGTGTGCAAATGATTGTTGCTTAGAAAATCAAAAGTTAAGGTTTGCATGTGGATTTTTGCTTCGGCTTTTTGCTAATTAAGAAGAGGAATTTGATTTTTGTGAAATAATCTTGGTAAATACTAAGTTCATATGGCATAAAAGTGATTGCATGTTAGTTTTAAAGAAGATCAAGATATGCATGTCATTGATTTGTCCTTGAGATGTAAATTTGAGTTTTTGCTGAATGGGAATTTAGTTAAAAAGGGGTTAATTTGATGAATAAGTGGATGCATGTTGTGATTTAGGTGAAATTCGATTGTGTTAAGGAATTTAGTTGGTGTACTTGATGAAAATGAAGTGTTTGATATAATGATGAGTTGAAATTGAATTGCATGCAAGCATGTATGTATGATTTGGTTCGAATTATTGTTGATAAAATGAGATGGTAGTTTAATTGTTGGATTATGCTATGATTAAGGATGCATGGTGTAATTTTGAGAAATTTGATTGTATATATATAATTATGGTTCGAATTTTTATGATTAAAAGAAAGGGGAATGATTCTTTAATGGTTTTTGAATGAGTTATGTGGTTATATGATTTAAAGTACATATTTGATTGATTTTGTGTGATAAGGCCGAATAGGCCACAGGGATTAAGAGTCAAAAATTTATTTTGATGATCACAAGGATGATTGAAAGTGTATAAATGAATATCTATGAATTTGTTTGCTTAATTGTAGTATGTGGTTCGAATTAAGGAACAAAGGAAAAAGGGAACTAAGTTGAATGATTTTAAAAGATATAAGTGATAGTTATGGACGTAAATGTTTGGTTGTGAATAAATCTTGTACTCGTACGAGTTATATTAGTGTGATTTGAGAAATAGCCAAGGTTAAGCGAGTACGCTTTGATTGTTAAGTATATAAGGGTATAAAAGCTACGAGAAAGGGATATGTTATATGCTATGTGCTATGTGCTTATATGTATAAGCTATATTCGTATACTCGAGTCAAAGATATAATCGAGTTATCGTATAGAGTGATCGTTCCGGGAACGAGAGTTGAGAATCTGATTAAGATTTTGGTTTTATTGTAGATTCGGAGCATGAGGGCATTCAGGCTAGGAAAGGAAAGGATTTACTAGGTGGTAGTAGTTCAACCTTCAGGAAAGCAAAATTAGGCAAGTAACTCTGATTACTTGTGTAATTGGTTATAAAGAGAATGTTGTTCATACCATGTAGAGTATTGAATTGTTTAAGTATGAAACCCTCGTTTTATGAAACCCTGATATTGATTTGAACTACCATTGTTCTTGATAACCTGTTATTGATAAGCCTATTGATTTCACCCTTTAATAATCTATCTTTTCTGTTCAAGTTACCTATTAAGCCATGAATTATATTGAACCTTTTGATTATCTTTGTTAACCCTGTTTAATGATATCCTGTTTCTCTTGATCACCCTATTGATCCCTAAATCAATGCTGATCCTTCTAATTTAGTGCTTTGTTATCCTTGATACAGAATTCTTATGAATTGTTCCTTGCGTAACATTGAATCACTCCCTGAACTTTGTTTCCTTAAAATCTGAATTAAAAATGAGTTTTGACTTGAAAAGTCCGAATGATTTCAAATGCCTTGTAATGATAAAATGAATTTTAGAAAACCTAATTGTTTTTCCAACTCAAGGTTTTCCAAATGAATTCTTGATGGATTGGATTGGGACGTAAGAGGCTAGTGAGACTAGTCCAGTCATGGAAAGAGGCTAGCGGGGCTAGTCCAACCTAAGGCTGAAATTATGCCGAATGGTACCTTAAAGACCGGAATGGAGGTCGATACGGGCTGATCACCCGTATATAATGAAATGGAAATATAAAGTGATCCAATCAAGGGTTCTAATTGATTATTTTAAAGGGAACTGAAACTTTTGTTCATTAAATTGATTTTGAAAATGAAAATGGTTTATATTGCCTTGAAAAGAGTTGATTATGTTATTATGGAGCTTAAAGCTCGAGAACCCTGATTCTTGAAATTGTTAATCATATGATTGATTCTATATCTTGATATACTATTGCTTTCCTCTATCAAAAGATCTATTTTGATCCTGTAATGATTTGTAATGAATGTCGGCTTTCGTCCTGCTTTGAGCCTTGTTTCTTGAAAGCCCCATACTATTCTTCAGAAACCTTTCCTTAACCCAAAAAGATGGAAATCTGCCACCTAGATTAAATAAAGTAGAATGCCCTAGTTTGTTAAAGCATATTGTGATTTGATATTGTAGAACCGCTATATAGTTACTTGCTGAGTTTTATACTCATTTGTTTTGTCTTAATCTAACCATGGCAGTTAAGCAAGAAGATGGCCAAGCTTAGGCGCACTGCTCGTAAGAGCGTACCTGGTGGTCCCTACCGTGTTGAGGGCTTCCGGTTTCCAGAGTAGGTAGTGGTATTCATGAGTGAGCTCGCGCCTAGAAAGAAGTGTATAAAGATACAATGGGTTATCTGTCGGTTCCCAGCCGGAATCGATGTTGGTTATCTAATAATATTTTGGGTTTGTAAGTTATATTTTATGATTGGTAGTTGTGATCTTGTCTCATACTTTATCCTGTTGATCCTGTTAGTAGTTAATCGGGGTTTATGCATATTTAATTATTAGATTAGAGGTGTGTGAGTCCTCATTTCCTAACCCCGAGATTGAGGGCGTCACAAGTTGGTATCAGAGCTACATGATCTAGTCCCTGAGATAAGTTAGGATTTAAAAAGGGGTATTTTGGGAATATATCTATATCGCGAGAGAGTTCGACTCATATAGAGTTGAGTTAGCCTATTAGGTATAGTCTAAGGAAAGTGTGTATTGGTAAAGCGGAAACTTGAGTTAGGGTGTGAGTTAGCTGGAAGCTTTATTTAACCCTAATATTGTTTCTTGGTTGATGTTTTGTGTTTTCTCTCAGGATCCTAGTAGTGGTAGTGACTCAGACTCAGAGATTAGTTTGACTGGTACCCCTGTGGACCCCGTTCCACCCTATCCAGAGGAGCCTGTGTATGTTAGTTCAGACCCAGAGGAGGACCCTTCTGAGAGTAGTGAGATCCCCATGCAGATTTCACCCTTGAGGCCTGATTCAGAGACCCCTGCCCCTGAGCCAGAGTCCGAGATGCCTAAGACTGTTCCTGTCAGTATTGGTGGCAAGTTAGCCCAGGACCAAGACTTTGTGTACTCCCTCATTCCTGAGTTGGGAGCTTTGGTGGATAGACTAGCCAGAGAGTCTAGGCAGAGTGCTTCTGTTATGGATGATGAGTGGCGAGTTCGGGTGAAGATGGTGGAGCAGGTTGCCAGGAGGAGATTGGATGAGGGACCATCCACTAGTGATGCTGATGCTGAGGCCCGGAGGCTGCATAAGATCATTCGCTGGATGTTGGTTGTGTTGAGAGAGATTCTAGATGATTAGACGGGACTGTTGGTTGAGCCCGTAGATTGTTGTTGTTTTTCAGCGCCGGTAGGCTTTGGGATACTTGGTCAGATGCCGGGATCCCTTTTTCATTTATCTTGTTGTATTTCAGACCAGTGTTGTAGTAGTAGTAGTAGTTGGAAGTTAGGGGTAGATAGGGGGATGTTTTCCAGTTTTTCCTCTGTTTAACCCTGCTATTTATTGTACCTTGTTTCAGAACCTTAATATCCAGAATATTCTCTATGTACCCTTTGATTAAATAATTCTATTGTCATTGCCTTCCATTGTGCACCTTGATTATCTTATAAACTGTTCTCAATGCCATGCTTTAATACAACCATATTTTCATACAACCATGTTTTAAAGTTCATAAAACCCTATTCCGTGCCATGGTAAAACAACACTGATATGAGAATTATGTAGTAATAAAGATTGCATGTGTAAATTGGGTAAAACTTAAAACCCACAAAATAGATTTCATAGAAATTGTTGTTATATATACATGCCATGCTATCGTATTGGTAAATAATTGCTCAATCAGGTTTGTAAGAAATGGCGAACTCACCATATCACCAAGAAGAAGAAATTCCCACCCAAGACCCAGAAATAAACCCAAAAACCACTATGATGAGCAGACTTGCTCAGCTTTTGCAACAACCTATGGCCCCTAAAGTTGGAAATTTCAAGCACTTTCAATCTGTTCATCCCCCAGAGTTCCTAGGTTTGCCAGACCCGATTAAAGCTCAGTCATGGTTAAGAGAGTTGGAAAAAGCCTTTGAGTTAGCAGAAGTTAAGGATGATAAGAAAGCTCAGTACGCAAGTTATTATTTGAAAGATGAAGCAAGTTTCTGGCGGTAGTCTTCTAAGGCGTTGTTGGAAGGCAAAGACTTATCTTGGGAGAAGTTTACCGAGATGTTTCTGGAAAAGTATTTGCCAAGCTATATGCAAGATCAATTGGAGATGAAATTTCTGGATCTTAGGCAGAAAGAAATGTCGGTAGCAGAATATGAAGTGAAGTTTTCAGAATTGTCAAGGTTCGTACCTGAGTACGTGAATACGGAAGCGAAGAAGGCTAAGAGGTTCCAGCAGGGACTCAAGCCGTGGATTAGAAGTCAAATAGCAATGTTGGAGATTAAGAACTATGCTGCATTGGTTCAAAAAGAAATGATAGTGGAAGGTGAGCGGGAAGCTGCTCGAAGAGAAAATGAAGGAAGAAAGAGGAAGTTTGAAAGCTCTGAGCAAGAGCAAGGAAGCTCAAAGTTCAGAGGGAAGTTTGGGAAGAATGGTGGAGGTCAGAACCAAAAGTTCCAGAAGTTTAGACCCGCGAATGGAGCTCAGAAGAACCGTTTCCAGAAAGTTGGTCAACCGGGGAAGGATAGCAGACCTCAGATGCAAGAATGCAGGAACTGTGGAAAGAAACACCCGGGGAGGTGTAATAAGCTGGATATAACGTGTTATAAGTGCAACCAGAAGGGAAATTATTCTTCAAAATGTCCAAGTGGAGTAAGGAAGCCTAACTTAGCTTATTTCAAGTGTGGCAAAGTGGGCCATATGGCCAGGAATTGTAAGGAGCCTGTGCAGAAGGCTAATGTTCTCAGAATTGCTGGACCGCCGTCTCTCCCAGCACCATCAGCTCAACCCAGAGCTAGAACCTTTAACATGACAATGAAAGATGCGGTGCAAGAAGTGGACGTGGTAGCAGGTATGCTTGTTAGAAACTCAGTAGAAATAAAAGTTTTGATGGGTTCTGGAGCAACTAGATCTTTTATCTCTGAAAGTATTCTTGATAAGTTAAATTGTGTTGCGTACCCTCTAGAGCCTAATTTGATTATAGAGGTAGCAAATCAAGAGAAAGTTGTTGTTAATAAGATTTGTCCTGATTGTGATGTGTCTATAGAAGGTCGGCACTTTTCTGCTGACTTAATTCCTTTTAAGTTAGGAGAATTTGAGGCTATACTAGGAATGGATTGGTTGACAACCATGAGGCGCAAATAGAATGTAAAAGTAGGAAGGTGAAGTTAAGAACCAAGGATGGTGAGTAAGTGATATTTAAAGGAAAGAGGCAAGAGAAGAAATTTGTAACGGCTATTGAGGCAAGAAGATTAATACGTCAAGGATGCGAAGTTTATTTGGCTCATGTCATGGACGTGGAGAAAGAATCTGTAAAGATCGACGATATTCCGGTAGTAAGAGATTTCCCGGATGTATTTCCTGATGAATTGCCTGGACTACCTCCAGACAGAGAGATTGAGTTTACGATTGACTTGGCTCCTGGTACGGAACCAGTATCGAAAGCTCCCTATCGCATGGCACCGGTCGAGATGAAGGAATTGGCAGCTCAGTTGCAAGAGTTGTTGGACAAAGGAGTGATCCGACCGAGTGTATCCCCGTGGGGCGCACCGGTGTTATTTATAAAGAAAAAGGATGGAAGTATGCGGTTGTGCATCGATTACCGTGAGCTGAATAAGTTGACGATCACGAATAAGTACCCCCTACCGCGGATCGATGACTTGTTTGACCAGTTAAAAGGAGCCTCGTGTTTCTCAAAGATTGATTTAAGATCTGGGTATCATCAGTTAAAGATTAAAGCGGAAGATATATCCAAGACAGCGTTCCGAACAAGATATGGACATTATGAGTTTTTGGTAATGGCATTTAGCTTGACGAATGCGCCAGCTGCATTTATGGATCTTATGAACAGAGTATTCAAGCAGTATTTGGATAAGTTCATTATTGTGTTTATCGACGATATACTGATTTACTCCAAGACGGAAGAAGATCATAAGGAGCATTTGAGAATTTCCTTAGAAATTCTGCGAAAAGAGAAATTGTATGCGAAGTTTTCAAAGTGTGAATTTTGGCTAAAGGAAGTGCAATTTCTCGGTCATGTAGTTAATAAAGAAAGGAATTAAAGTGGACCCAGCCAAGATAGAAGCTGTAATGAATTGGGGAAGACCCAAGACTCCGACGGAAGTCAGAAGTTTTCTGGGATTGGCCGGATACTATAGAAGATTTGTGCAAGATTTCACAAAGATTGATGTTCCGTTGACAAAGTTGACGAGAAAGAACGAGAAGTTTGTTTGGACAGAAAAGTGTGAGGATAGTTTTCAAGAGTTAAAGAAGAGATTGGTAACCGCCCCAGTGTTGGTATTACCAGATGACAAAGGAGAATTTGTGATATTCAGTGATGATTCATATAAAGGACTTGGATGTGTATTAATGCAACACGGAAAGGTAATAGCATATGCGTCAAGGCAACTTAAGCCGCACGAGCAGAAGTATCCAACGCACGATTTGGAATTGGCAGCAATTGTGTATGCCCTTAAGATTTGGAGGCATTATTTGTACGGGGAAAAATGTGAGATTTATACGGATCATAAAAGTTTAAAGTATATCTTTACTCAGAAAGAATTGAATATGCGACAAAGAAGGTGGTTAGAATTGATCAAAGATTATGATTGTGCGATAAACTATCATCCTGGAAAGGCAAATGTGGTAGCTGACGCTTTAAGTCGAAAAGAAAGGTTGAATATGTTAACATCATCGAAAGAATTAATCAAAGACTTTGAAAAGATGGAAATAGAGGTGCAAACTCCAGAATGTGGAGGTGAAGCTATATATGTAATGTTGTTTCAACCTGAAATTTTGGAAAAGATTCGATGCTGTCAAGAGCAAGTGATGAGTCGCGAAAAGGATAAGTTGACGGGAGAAGAAATTAAAGCTCAAAAGGATGGAAAAGGAATATACCGTGTTAACTCACGTATTTGGATACCTAATGTCGTGGAACTAAACCACGAGATTTTGCAAGAAGCGCATAACTCGAGATTTTCAATTCACCCTGGAAGTACGAAGATGTACCAGGATTTAAAAAGAAATTATTGGTGGCCAAACATGAAAAAGGAAATTGCGGAATGGATAAGTAAATATTATACGTGCCAAAGAGTTAAAACAGAACATCAAAGGCCAAGCGGATTGCTTCAGCCACTGGACATACCCGAATGGAAATGGGAACATATAGCGATGGATTTCATGGTATGATTACCTAAAACCAAGTCAAATCACGATGTGATTTGGGTGGTAATCGATCGGTTCACAAAGTCAGCACATTTCTTGCCGATAAACGAAAGGTTTTCATTAGACAGGTTGGTCAAATTGTATCTAGATGAGATCGTGATGCGTCATGGAGTTCCTGTATCTATCGTGTCTGATATACATCCAAGGTTTAATTCAAGGTTTTGGCGACAATTCCATGATCATTTGGGAACGAAACTGAAAATGAGTACGGCATATCATCCGCAGACAAACAGACAAAGTGAAAGGACAATTCAGACAATTGAAGATATGTTGCGAACCTGTGCAAGATTTCAAAGGAAATTGGGACGATCATTTGCCCTTAATTGAGTTTTCCTACAACAACAGTTATCACGCGAGTATTAGCTTGTTGCCTTATGAAGCGTTGTACGGAAGAAAGTGTAGATCCCCTACTTATTGGTACGAAGTTGGTGAGCGCAAGTTAATTAGCCCAGAGCTAGTTCAGCAAACGAAGGAAAAGGTTGAAATGATTCAAAAGATATTAACTGCAGCTCAAGATCGACAGGCAAAGTACGCAAATTAAGAACGGAAAGATGTGCAATTCAAAACTGGAGACAAAGTCTTGTTAAAGATATCTCCTTGGAAAGGTTTAACTCATTTCGGAAAGAAAGGAAAGCTGAGTCCAAGGTACATTGACCATTTGAAGTATTGCGACAAGTTGGGAAAGTGGCATATGAATTGGCGCTGCCGCCGCAAATGCAACATCTGCATAATGTGTTTCATGTATCTCTCCTGAAGAAGTATAATGCTGATGCGAGCCATGTGATCGAGTTGGAACCAGTGGAAATCCAACCAGATTTGTCCTATGTGGAACAACCAGTGCGAATTTTGGATCAAAAAGAAAGGACGCTTAGAAATAAAGTTGTACCTCTAGTTAGAGTGTTGTGGAGAAATCCATTAGTCGAAGAATCGACTTGGGAATTAGAAAGCGGAATGAAAGAAAAGTATCCCCATCTATTTGCTTAGATTAGATTCTGGGGACAGAATCCTTTTAAGGAGGGTAGATTGTGACGACTGAGAATTTTGTGACGTAATTAAGTGAATAAAGTATGTGTTATGTGATGTGATTATAATTATGTGCCTAAGTGATGATTATTTGTCTTATCTGTATACTAGAGTTTAGGAGCGTGGATAAAAAAACGTTCCAATTTAAAGAGTCAACTTAAAAGATAAGCTGTCGTGTCGGGCCGTCAGGTAGAATGGAACCCGTCCTAATATGGAATTAAAGAATATAAAATGTGAATTATGTGTGATTGAATGAAATGAATGAGTAAATAAAGTATTTCGTTCTAAGTGACGTGTAGATTGGTAAAGACGTTGAGAAGCGTAATCGAAATGCTGAGCGTCGGGCCGTCAGGCTGAACGTGACCCGGTACACGTAAAAGAAGATAAAGATTAAAGAGGGATAGATTCTATGATCAGACCTGAGTCGTTATATGACTGTATATATGTGATTGCTTGACTGAGTGCATGACTATGTGTTCTGTGTCAATTTTGTGAATTTTAAAGGAATTATGTGATTTAAATAAAGGTTTAATTAACCTTCGCGTATTTTTATAAAATCATTCGAGTAAGATAAAAACATGGGATTTTTTTTGTTATCTTCGTAATGGTCCTAGAGACTTTTTAAAAATGATAAGTGAATTTGATAGTTGATCTTTGCATTTTTAAATTGATTTTATGTGAAAAATGTATTTATTAAAGCAAGTTTGCGAAATTCATATAAAATCAACCGTTCGCTCAAATTCATATTATGAGTAATGGATAAAAAGCTAATTTCGAGACCTACATGTTAAAATTGTCATTTTAGATAATTCTCGACTTTCCGAGAGAGATATATTTTATATTTGAATTTTGTTGCATTTGAGTAAAAAGAGAAAGAATGTGTGAGCCAAAAAGGAATTAATAGATTACCATTTTGCCCTTGCTTTGGTGGAGTATAAAATCACCCCTCCCTCCCCCATTTTCTTTTTCTTTCCCATGCACTCACTCTTTCCTCTCTCTCTCGAACACTCTCTCTCACTCTCTCTCGGCTCTCTCATCTCTCACCTCTCCCACTTGCATGCAACCATCAAATTATACTCGAACACAAAGATATTGCTACCTTTAGTTGTTATTTTCGGTATACACTTCGATTCCTATTTGCATGTAAGTAATTATAAAAGTTTTGTTGGTTAATCACTATGGTAGTGTTCAAGAAAAACCATTTCTTGATGCATAACCATGAGAGTGAATTCAAGCATGTTTGGAGGTCATAAACTCGAGAAGAGACCCGTTATGGGCTCTCTCAAGTTCGGCCACCACCGGCCATGATCCAAAGGAGAGCCGGTGGATTTTCCATGGTGTGATTATTTGATTTTAGCTTTGCATGTTATGATTTCTTGAAGATTTGAAAAAGGGTTTTGTTTCTTTGATGAAAATCGAGTGTGTGCTTGATAAAATGATTCCATTGATTGTGTTAGGAAGTAAATGAATGTGTGCAAATGATTGTTGCTTAGAAAATCAAAAATTAAGGTTTGCATGTGGATTTTTGCTTCGGCTTTTTGCTAATTAAGAAGAGGAATTTGATTTTTGTGAGATAATCTTGGTAAATACTAAGTTTATATGGCATAAAAGTGATTGCATGTTAGTTTTAAAGAAGATTAAGATATGCATGTCATTGATTTATCCTTGAGATGTAAATTTGAGTTTTTGCCGAATGGAAATTTAGTTAAAAAAGGGTTAATTTGATGAATAAGTGGATGCATGTTGTGATTTAGGTGAAATTTGATTGTGTCAAGGAATTTAGTTGGTGTACTTGATGAAAATGAAGTGTTTGATCTAATGATGAGTTGAAATTGAATTGCATGCAAGCATGTATATATGATTTGGTTCGAATTATTGTTGATAAAATGAGATGTTAGTTTAATTGTTGGATTATGCTATGATTAAGGATGCATGGTGTAATTTTGAGAAATTTGATTGTATATATATATAATTATGGTTCGAATTTTTATGATTAAAAGAAAGGGGAATGATTCTTTAATGGTTTTTGAATGAGTTATGTGGTTATATGATTTAAAGTACGTATTTGATTGATTTTGTGTGATAAGGCCGAATAGGCCATAGGGATTAAGAGTCAAAAACTTGATTTTGATGATCACAAGGATGATTGAAAGTGTATAAATGAATATCTATGAATTTGTTTGCTTAATTGTAGTATGTGGTTCGAATTAAGGAACAAAGGAAAAAGGGAACTAAGTTGAATGATTTTAAAAGATATAAGTGATAGTTATGGACGTAAATGTTTGGTTGTGAATAAATCTTGTACTCGTACGAGTTGTATTAGTGTGATTTGAAAAATAGCCAAGGTTAAGCGAGTACGCTTTGATTGTTAAGTATATAAGGGTATAAAAGCTACGAGAAAGGGATATGCTATATGCTATGTGCTATGTGCTTATATGTATAAGCTATATTCGTATACTCGAGTCAAAGATATAATTGAGTTATTGTATAGAGTGATCATTCCGGGAACGAGAGTTGAGAATCTGATTAAGATTTTGGTTTTATTGTAGATTCGGAGCGTGAGGGCATTCAGGTTAGGAAAGGAAATGATTTACTAGGTGGCAGTAGTTCAACCTTCAGGAAAGCAAATTCAGGCAAGTAACTCTGATTACTTGTGTAATTGGTTATAAAGAGAATGTTGTTTATACCATGTAGAGTATTGGACTATTTAAGTATGAAACCCTCGTTTTATGAAACCCTGATATTGATTTGAAGTACCCTTGTTCTTGATAACCTGTTATTGATAAGCCTATTGATTTCACCCTTTGATAATCTGTCTTTTCTGTTCAAGTTACCTATTAAGCCATGAATTATATTGAACCTTTTAATTATCTTTGTTAACCCTATTTAATGATATCCTGTTTCTCTTGATCACCCTATTGATCCCTAAATCAATGCTGATCCTTCCAATTTAGTGCTTTGTTATCCTTGATACAGAATTCTTATGAATTGTTCCTTGCGTATCTTTGAATCACTCCCTGAACTTTGTTTCTTTAAAATCTGAATTAAAAATTAGTTTTGAATTGAAAAGTCCGAATGATTTCAAATGCTTGGTAATGATAAAATGAATTTTAGAAAACCTAATTATTTTTCCAACTCAAGGTTTTCCAAATAAATTCCTGATGGATTGGATTGGGACGTAAGAGGCTAGTGGGACTAGTCCAGTCATGGTAAGAGGCTAGCGGGGCTAGTCCAACTTAAGGCTGAAATTATGCCGAATGGTACCTTAAAGACCGGAATGGAGGTCGATACGGGTTGATCACCCGTATATAATGAAATGGAAAGATAAAGTGATCCAATCAAGGGTTCTAATTGATTATTTAAAAGGGAACTAAAACTTTTGTTCAGTAAATTGATTTTGAAAATAAAAATGGTTTATATTGCTTTGAAAAGAGTTGATTATGTTATTGTGGAGCTGAAAGCTCGATAACCCTGATTCTTAAAATTGTTGATCATATGATTGATTCTATATCTTGAAATACTATTGCTTTCCTCTATCAAAAGATCTATTTTGATCCTGTAATGATTTGTGATGAATGTCGGCTTTTGTCCTGCTTTGAGCCTTGTTCCTTGAAAGCCCCATACTATTCTTCAAAAACCTTTCCTTAACCCAAAAAGATGGAAATCTGCCACCTAGATTAAATAAAGTAGAATGCCCTAGTTTGTTAAAGCATATTGTGATTTGATATTATAGAACTGCTATATAGTTACTTGCTGAGTTTTATACTCATTTGTTTTGTCTTAATCTAACCATGGCAGTTAAGCAAGAAGATGGCCAGGCTTAGGCGCACTGCTCGTAAGAGCGTACCTGGTGGTCCCTACCGTGTTGAGGGCTTCCGGTTTCCAGAGCAGGTAGTGGTATTCATGAGTGAGCTTGTGCCTAGAAAGAAGTGTATAAAGATACAATGGGTTATCTGTCGGTTCCCAGCCGGAATCGATGTTCGTTATCTAATAAAATTTTGGGTTTGTAAGTTATATTTTATGATTGGTAGTTGTGATCTTGTCTCATACTTTATCCTGTTGATCCTGTTAGTTGTTAATCGGGGTTTATGCATATTTAATTATTAGATTAGAGGTGTGTGAGTCCTCATTTCTTAACCCCGAGATTGAGGGCGTCACAGAAAATCTAGATGAGCCCTTATCGATAGAGGTAGCTAATCAGGATAAAGTTTCAGTAAACCAATTTTGCCCTAGATGTCTAATAGAAATTTGTGGGCATCTCTTTTTGGTGGATTTAATACCTTTTCAGTTAGGAGAGGTTGATGTAATTTTAGGAATGGATTGGTTGTCCCAACATAAGGCAAATATTGATTGTAAGAAAAAGAAAGTTTTGTTATATTCAGAAGGCGATAAAAGAATAGTTTATCAAGGACAGAAGCAGGACAAGAAATTTCTTTCTATCTTGGAAGCGAAGAGGTTATTGAGACAAGGATGTGAAGCATATTTAGCCCATATTGTGGATACTGAGAAGAGAGTACCCGAATTTGAGGAGATTCCAGTAGTTAATGAATTCTCAGATGTGTTTCCAGATGAGTTACCGGGATTACCACCAGATCGGGAGATTGAGTTTTCTATTGATTTGATTCCGGGAGCAGAACCAGTTTCAAAAGCACCTTACCGTATGCCCCAGTAGAAATGAAAGAACTAGCTAAAAAACTCCAGCAACTTTTGGATAAATGGGTAATTAGACCAAGTGTATCCCCGTGGGGCACGCCAATGTTGTTTATGAAAAAGAAGGACGGAAGCATGAGATTGTGTATTGACTACCGAGAATTGAATAAGTTAACCATCAAGAATAAGTATCCTCTCCCCAGGATTGATGATTTATTTGATCAACTGAAGGGAGCATGTTGTTTTTCCAAGATCGACTTAAGATCGGGCTATCATCAGTTGAAGATCAAGCCTGAAGATATACCGAAGACGGCTTTTCGAACCAGGTATGGCCATTACGAGTTTCTAGTGATGTCATTCGGGTTGAATAATGCGCCAGTGGCTTTTATGGATTTAATGAACCGGGTGTATAAGGAGTACCTGGATAAGTTTGTTATTGTATTTATTGATGACATCCTCATCTACTCAAAGACCAAAGACGACCATGCCGGACATCTACGAATTGCATTACAAAGGTTGAGAGAAAAATGATTATATACTAAGTTCTTAAAGTGTGAATTTTGGTTGGAGGAAGTCCAGTTTTTAGGTCATATAGTTGGTAAGGATGGTATTAAGGTAGACCCTACAAAGATTGAAGCGATATCCAGATGGGAACAACTAAAGACCCCGATGGAAATTAGAAATTTTCTTGGATTAGCTGGCTATTACCGAAGATTTGTGAAGGACTTTGCCAAGATTGCAACCCCATTGACCAAGCTGACCCAAAAGAATGAGAGATTTGTTTGGACAAAGAAATGTGAAGAAAGCTTCCAAGAGCTAATGAAAAGACTAGTGACAGCACCAGTGTTAGCATTACCAGATGAAATCGGGAATTTCGTAATTTACAGTGATGCTTCTCTTAAAAGATTAGGTTGTGTGCTAATGCAACATGATAAGGTTATTGCGTATGCGTCTAGGCAGTTAAAGCCCCATGAGCAGAAATATCCAGTTCATGATCTTGAGTTGACGACTATAGTATTTGCTTTGAAGTTATGGCGTCATTACTTGTATGGAGAGAAATGTCATATCTATACGGATCATAAAAGCTTAAAGTATATATTCACCCAAAAAGATTTAAACATGAGACAAAGGAGATGGTTGGAATTGATTAAGGACTATGACTGTTCGATTAATTATCACCCAGGTAAGGCCAATGTGGTGGCTGATGCCCTAAGTAGAAAAGAGAGATTAAATATGGCCCGTATCGCGGATAAATTAGCCCGGGACTTGGAAAAGATGGAAATCGAAATTCGAGTATCAGGTGAAGATCGGGAAACGCTATACAAGATTACTTTCCAGTCAGTGTTAATGGAAAAGATTAAAAGATGTCAAGAAGGAGTTATGGAATGAGAACTGGAAGATCTGGCAGGAGAAGAATTATGTACTCAAAAGGATAACCACAGTCTATATAAGTTTTCCTCTCGCATCTGGATTTCTAATGTAGCAGAACTTAAGAATGAAATATTACATGAAGCGCACAATTCTAGGTTTTCTATTCACCCTGGTAGCACGAAGATGTACCAAGATTTAAAGAAACACTTCTGGTGGCCAGGAATGAAGAAAGAGATTACGGAGTGGGTTAGCAAGTGTCACGTGTGTCATAGAGTAAAAGCAGAGCACCAAAGACCCAGTGGATTGTTGCAGCCTCTGGAGATTCCACAGTGGAAATGGGAAGAAATTGCAATGGATTTTGTGGTACGCTTGCCGAGGACAAGATCGAATCACGATGCCATTTGTGTGATCATTGATAGATTGACCAAGTCAGCGCATTTTCTCCCGATTAATGAAAAGTATTCTCTGGAAAAGCTAGTTAAAATATATTTAGATATGATAGTTGCCAAGCATGGGGTACCTGTGTCTCTAGTATCGGACCGAGATCCAAGATTTAATTCAAGGTTTTGGACAAAGTTTGAAGAGTGTTTAGGAACTAAGTTAAATATGAGCACCGCTTATCATCCTCAAACTGATGGCCAAAGTGAAAGAATGATTCAGACGATTGAAGATATGTTAAGGGTATGTGTTTTGGATTTCAAGGGAAGTTGGGATGATCATTTACCATTAATAGAATTTTCCTATAATAACAGTTACCACGCCATCATTGGAATGCCACCCTACGAAGCTTTATATGGACGAAAGTGTAGATCACCTCTATACTGGGATGAGGTATGAGAAAAGAAAGTGTTAGGACCTGAGTTAGTACAGCAGACAAAAGAAGCAGTGGTGTTAATTCGAAAAATATTGGAAGCCGCTCAGAATAGACAGAAAAAGAATGCAGATTTGCATCGAAAGGACATAAGTTTTGAAATAGGATCATTGGTATTACTAAAAGTTTCGCCATGGAAGGGATTGGTTCGATTCCGTCAGAAAGGTAAACTGAGTCCGAGATTTATAGGACCATTCGAAGTTCTGAAGCAAATAGGAGAAGTTGTATACGAAATAGCTTTACCCCCGTAGTGGAAGCATATCCATAACGTATTTCATGTGTCCATGTTGAAGCCGTACATTCCTGCCTCGAATCAAGTAATTGAATATGAACCGATCGAGCTTCAATCGGGTTTATCCTATGTGGAGCAGCCAATCCAGATATTAGACCGTAAGGAGCGTGTACTTAGGAATAAATCTATCCCTATAGTTAAAGTACTTTGCAAAAACCCTAGGGTAGAAGAGTCTACCTGGGAACTAGAATCAGATATGCTTGACAAATATCTTCACTTATTTAATTAGTAGAGATTCTGAAGACATAATCTTTTTAAGGGGGAAAGGATATAATGACTCGTATATTTCTGTAATATGTAAATATGTAATTATTGCGTAGATAATTAATAAAGAAGTTTATAATACTTATGGTCTCTGTGTTTATTTATTATTGTTTATATGTGATTGTTGGATTGCGTAATGTGTTTTTATGATTAACTGTTGCACAATGTTATTTTTGTTTCACTTTTAAAAAAAATGATTTTATGACAATTCTATTTTCAAAATTATTTGGGTTGTCTCTAAAATTATTTTTATGATTCTATAATCTTACTAATTATTTTTGGGATTTTATAAAATTTACAAATCAATATTCTGCTAATTATTTATTCTTAAATGAATTTTTGAATTCATTTAAGCTGTAAAATCCATATTTAATTCTCGGATTATTCAAAAATTATGAAACTCATATTTTATTATGTTTACAATATTTTAAGAATTTTAAAATTTTTATGGTAATTTTCGGGAGTAATCTTACTCGCACGTTGTTTCGTTTATTTGTTAAAATGTGGGTATAAGTTGTGTTTGTAAAATGCTTTAAAAATTATTAAAAAAAAATTATTTTAGTAACTTCAGATTATTTATGATATTTTGAGACTATTTTGGAATTTTTCCGATTAACTTTCGCGCGCAGCTTTATGTCGATAAATGTATTTTTATATCAGAATTTGGGTTAAAAGGCTTAAAAACCACACGTGGCAGGAAGGCAGGGTACGTGTTGAGTGTTAAGGTTGGACAACAAATGAAAAAAAATATAATACAACCCCCTTCCTCATTCTTCCCCACTATGATATCAATCTCTCCACTCTCTTTGCTTCTACTCCTCCTTCGATTACTCAGTCCTCACCCTCGTCTCTTTCTTTCCTATTTTAATTCCTCTTCTTCTCTTTATTTCTTGTTTCCTGTTTCTGTTTCTTCTCCGTCCGCCGGCGATATTTCCGGAATTTTGACTAATATTTCGTGATATTAAATTTAATTCGTGCGGGATATGATTTTAGTAATCGGTGAAATTATTTGGAAACCCGTATATTTTCGGGCACCAATAATTTTGCCGCCGCGCGCGATGAATTTTTTTACGAGCGCGCGGCGGTGATGACCCTGTTCTGAGTACTAAATATTTTAATAAATAAAATAAGTTGTCTAAATTGTTTTCGGGACTAAAAATTTAGTTATATGGTGATTTGAATTTTTTTGTTGGGATTTGACGTCGATTGATATTTCGATGGGTAGGCCTATAAACAGAGGAGTCGCTGTCCAAATTTTTCTAAAAATTACCTTAAATTACGAATCGAGTATATATATCTCGTTTAATACAAATTGACCCCTGATTGTTATGTACACTATTATTGTGTATATATTATTATTATTAATATGCTTATGAGTCGAGAATTATATCGTTGGGTAATTAGCTGGTGAGGAAAAGTCAAGCATAATCAGTCATTTAACCTAGGTTGTTTCGATTTCGTAGGTTCGAGTCGAAGGACCCAGTAGTTGAAGTCAATTAGAGTTAAGCCAGTGTTAATGCAAAGCTTCGCAAGGCAAGTACCCTTGAACTAATCTTTTACAGTTCAGTATATATGAATAGTTGTTGATTTAAATTATGTACTGGAACAGAACGTTTTAAGTTACGTATTCCCCGTATTTAAATATGTTTTACTGAACGAGGTTTTGGGGAAAAAGTAACTTCTAAAAATACCTATCTCTAGATTGTGATTAAAATTAAAAAGGGATTTTTAGAATATGTGTTGTAATCGTTTAAACAGAGATGGGTGTAAATGATTTTGGAAACTGGATAAAAATGAATCAGATATTGGATGGTCAGTGGCGTAAGAGGTCCGTTATTAGGTAACGGCCCAGCATGGTTGCGTAAGAGGCTAAGTCGGATGCGCGCACTGGTAGGCCGCTTAGTCCAGCATGACAGAGACCTAGCTAGTCTCTGAGTTCCGGAACGAAATTTGTGGTGGGATAGACTGATCAGCTGTCCCTAGAATTCATCCTCTCTTATATCTGATAAAGGTTTAATGGTTCCCGAAATGGAACAAATGGTTTATAGTCCCCGTAACGGGACAGGTGATTTATGGGTCCAACAATGGACAGTGGTTTTGGAAAGGAAATAGCATGCTAAAATTTAACACTATTATTTTTACACAGCACACTACAGATGATGTTATTTTGCAAAGCATGCTAGTTTTGATATCCAGTTTATACCTGTTTTACGGATTTTTTGTATACTGGTCTAATATCTGTTCCTATACTGTTTTATACATCATGTTACTGGTTATTCATATAGAGGTACTGTTGGGCAATGGATTGCTCACCCTTGCATCTTGTTTTGTATTTATTTGTTACAGATGTCTAGAAGACCAGGTCAGTGTAGAGTTTCAGCCTCCGGTCCCGGCTCCTCTGAGGTAGTTTGTATCAGACCCTGAGGTCTGATGAGTTGCTGTAATAAGTGAGGGTGTCTGGTTTTGATTAAGTTAGTGTGTGTGTTGTAACCTAAATAATACTTGAACCTGTCTCAGCTCCTGGTTGGGGTCATGTATTATAATAAAGTATATTTAGTAGTTTTTGTTATAATTTATCATATTTTTGGTGACGTCAGCCCCTGACCCCGGGGTTGAGGCCGTCATAGTTCTCATATTTCTCTCTTATACCTTGGGATGTACTTTCCCTAAAATATTTGACTGAACCTTAACTAGTTTATTAAAACATCTTTCTCTATATATTCTTTGGTCTCCACGGTGGTTGGCCTTTCCCTTTGGAAGGTAATTAGCAAAAACAGTCTTTTGTGTCTCATCAATCATTTAGAATCTTTAATGATTTCCCTATTTTCATTAGCCAGGCTCTTTCCTTGGCTGGGTCAGCTTTCTAGTGCAACAATGAGAGCTTAAGCGACAAAAGGGAAAAAGAATTTCCCTTCATATTGATTTCTCAAGGTAGTGGTCGGGGATAATAGTCTAATTTCTGTTTAGGCAGATCCCTGAATTGCCCCATAGGAGTAGTGTTCTGGTTCTCCCTTGCTTGCTCAACTTTTATTACCTCAGCATGAAAGGTTTTTATCCTTCTCCCACTACAGGGGTTATCTTATATGCTTTAAATCCTCTTTTTCCACTTCATAATGTTTTGGGTTCCTTATATCTTGATTGTGACCTCCCTGATTTTCAAACTCAGGGTTTGCCCTAACCTTATTTCTTGTGGGGGCATAATGCTTGGAAAAATTTTGAGAGACTCTTTATATTGATTTTACTTACTATGCTTAAGTCTTTCTCTCATACAATCCTTACATGGTCGGAAAATATGAATTCTCCAGTTTGTATATACTTCACGATTGACACTCTTAAGTGTTAATAATGCAGTTTACAATATGAATAAATTTGCGATCTCATCATAAAAGAACTGATCTGAACTAAAAAGGATGAATATATACATAAGCATTGGTTCGAGAGTAAAACAACTAAACACTTGAAAGAGAATTACATCATCTGATCTATCCCAAAAGTACTATTACAGATAATCATCCATTTAATCTAGACTAATCATTCATAAATAGGTTAATCCTCCAAAAGTGGTGCTGAATGAAAATCCTTGTCTAATTGCTTTGACCCTGCACACTACTTTGGATCAAGGAATGTGGGCACAAATGACATTCCTAACTTGCTTTATCAAAGAGGTGATGAGGTCTAGGATAGTTGCAAGTAGTGCTGGATCAATCTGACCCTCAAGATGGCCTCCAGCTGCAATTCGGGTAGTAGCCTCAATTCTGTCCATGCTATAAGCTAAGCATAACGGAAGTTCCCCGCCCTCACTTCTCGGTGCAGTAAATCGATCCAATAGATCACTTCTAACATTATGGGCCTCAGGAAGGCCACCCAAAGTCATATGATAATCGGCGATAAGAGAAGCCCGAACGGTTGCATTTAGTAGTCCATGGGGTACAGGTGGTGCAGACCCAGGAGATCTAATGGGATAACCAAGAACAGTATCAGGTGACAATGGTGCATGAGATAAAGGAGATATTTCCTCAGTAGGTGTTGGGCTCTGTACAGGGGAGGGAACAAGAACTAGTGGAACCTCATGGATGTCTACGGGAATATCCTAGAGAGGGTTTGATACTAGTATAATTGGTGCCATGAAAGGCCTCACTCCTTCTGCCCTCATTATCTGCTGGGCCCTTGATAACTCTTCATTCTCTAGTGCCGCCCTTGCAGCCATCCTAGCTCTAGTAATCGCCCTGACTACGGTTATAATTTCCTCAGTGGTCCTCTTTTCATTCTTGTCAGGACCTTCCACAAGATCCTCCTCAGCAATAATGCCCTCTGAGATAACATCCTCAACTGCTACATCCTCAATATGAACATCATCCGGTCCCTCATTAGGGTACTCCATCGGATCCATAATATGATCTCCGATATGCACTAAAAAATTATCGCGTTATTGCTCCTCAACCTCGGTGTTTGGTGCCCCTCTACCCTATACGATAAAGAACTATGTTACTATCATGATATTTAAAAGGGTTCCTATAAGGGTTTTAACTATCAGCGCTACTTTAAGTAGCCCGACTATGAACTTGGCAAGTGTTCTTATTATTTTGTGAATTTATTAATATATCGTCGCATCATCTCTGAGGTTTATAACTCTTAGCTCTGATACCATTATTATAACACCCCAAAATCCGGGATCGGGGATTCGGGTTGTCACGAGTTCCATTTCCATTAATAACACTTAATCTTAATAAAGAACCAACTACTGCGTACAGTGACTTCACAATACACACACACACATACACCACAAGTTATAGTCTTATAGATGAATACCAAAAATAATACAAGTCATATTTTCCATAATTATAGTTATGATACCTCAAAAGGGTTTCTGAATAAATTTACATGTTCTTTGCCATTATAACAATTCATAGATATATATAAATCTAGTACATCAAAAGTTGCAAGCCTAGCCTATTGGTAGCTCCTACCTCGGCCATAGCGGCATCAACGCCTACAGGAAGCTGCGGAACATTTCCAATCTGTTTACGAATTAGGAGCTTGGTCATGTTCATCTTGCCTAGCTGTTATTGTGTGATGAAGAAATGAAGCAAGGGTGAGAAAAACAACTCACCAAAATAACATGTATACTATGTTTAAAATATATGAGCATTCTCATAGTATTCATGAAAGTCCTGGTCAAGCAAAAATGAACCAAGTTGATATCTTAATGCGACAAAGTCGGAAAATACTCAATATATATATATATACTTTCAATATATATATATAGCTTGTTCGCTAGTGCAAAGTATCTTTATTGATAACTTTCTGAAAATCTTTTTATGCATAAGATAATCATTTACTAGATATAAGTTTAAAAGATGAAGTTACAAGATACTTCAATATACTTATATATATCTCTTTAGAAAAACTACTTGAACTACTATTGTTCAAAATATAATTAGTTTTCAAAAGTTCATCATATGGATGAGGTTACAAGATAAAGCTTGTATAAGATCAATCTTTGAAATATCATTTAAAAGATGAAGTTACAAGATACTTCATTTCAAAACATCATTTTAAGAAGAAACTCTTTAGAACCTCTGTGTGAAAGTAAACACAAGGTTTTGTTCAAATACTTTAGGAAGAAAGAAACCACTGGAATAACGTGATACCTTTGCTGATCAGGCAATGTATCACTCTCTATATTTCTCTACTAGTAGAAGGACAAATCCCTTTTAAGCCATCACCCTGGCCACACGAGGGAATTATGTTGGGCTATCCCACAGCCTCCCACGCTTTGATGGACAGTCCCACAGCCTCCTACACTTTAATGGACTGCCCTGCAGGCTCTTACACTCACTCTGGCACACAAGGTGCTAGACCATTCCAGTTTTTTGAAGGACCCTATCCTTATAATGGGAATACGAAATTAATAGACATTCCCCGAGCATATAATAGCTCGTTGGTAGGTATAATATTATATATATACAACTACTTCCCGAATGTGGGCAAGCAACCAAAACTTTCTTTATCAATTCAGCAACCTTGTTGTGAAAATAAAATACATCACTGAGCCGAATCTCTTACATTTTGAGCGAGTATTTAAACCCCCTGAAAGGAAAGATTAAATTTGAAAACAAGTTTGAGATCCGCTTTATACTTTTGAAATTAGCTTGAAGACTTGTAAACATTTTTGACAACATTTGGGAGATGGGTGATTTAATAAAATAAATCAGTTCCAAAATATTAGAAAAATATCTGAATATTTTTCTTTAAATAATATTCCAATAAATAATAGGTTTTATAAAAATAAATGAAGTAAAAGTTTTGAAACTAATACTTCAAACGGATAATAATTAACAAAAGATATACTTTACGAAAGTAAGATCTCTATTTGAATAATCAAAAATAAAGTTTGATTATTATTCAAAACTATTGAATATACCTTCTTTGATTAATAGTTATAGGAAACTATATAACAAATACTCGGGAACCTCGCCTCCCGGTTTTAGGAAAATGTTCAACTTTGGGTCCCCTATACCAAGGGTATACCAAAATAATGTCCATCTCTAGCATATGTATTATGCAGTTTATAAGTAATTGAATTGACAATGAAATATCAAGATCTTAAATTAGGCATGCATATATATATATATATATATATCATATCAACATGCTTCAATATATCGCAAGGTTTGCTAATAATAATTATGCACTTATCTCAGTAACGCATATCTATATAATCATCTCAACAAAAGTATACGAGTAAAAAACTTGCCTAAGTGATCTAGGGTGAAAATAGGTCTGGTTTGAGTCTTGTAACCTATAAACAACATATAAGCCGGAATTAATCCAGGTCACTTAAGAAACTAGACTTTATCTATTTAGGCCCTAATATTCGCTTTTACGCTTAACGATTTACATTAGTCGCTCGCGTACACTCGGCTCCATTATTTTTATAAAATTAACCGTTAAACATTTGAAAGCGACTCTTTCGCGAGTACTTTAACAATTCCTAGTCAGCCTTACATAATTGTTTCGTACTACGGTTATTCTCTTAAGGGCCTTAAACATGGTCTCAAAGTTATGCGAGGGGTAAGGGTTCGTTCGTGAAGTACCGTTACTTAAAACGGTCATTTCTCCTAATCCGTAAATTGGATCTAAGCGATTCACATATCAAAACGAAGATTGAATCATAAACTATCTACGTATGGAAATGGTTAGTTCTTTACAGTGGGTTTTTGTGTCCAAAATTATGCACAAAACACTTAAGGACAATCGGGCATTACGATGGATATACGTTAAGGATTCCTAAATTTTAACCATACCATTCTACACCAAATCAACCACAATTTACCAACAACTCAAGATCCAAAACGTTACCATTCAACCATAACTCAAGATCTCAACTTATTCATCTAAACCAAGTCAAAATATGACCAAGAACTTCAAATCTAACAAGTATCACTCATAACTTCAAAATCAACAAAACAACTTACTAAACAAAGCTCTAAACATGCTTACACACCCATTACACTAACCCATCATCTAAAAATCATAAAATCCAAATAAACCAAACTTAAAAGTAAGGGTTTGAGGAGTTATACCTTTCTTGGAGAGTGGAAAATCACTTAGGGAGCCTTAAATAACAACTAACTATCTCTACTAAGCTTGGATCTAGAAGAAAACATAAGAAAACACAAAGTTAGTTTCTTGAAAACACTATTCATCAAGAACTTTGATGAATTGATTAGCTTAGTAAACCTTGGAATCTTGGCTTCAAACTCATAGAATAACTAAGTTATGAATTATGAAAGCTAAGGAAAGAAACCTCTTAATTTTTGAAGGTGTGTAGCTTAAGTTTTGAAAATTTCTCCTTGCTTTACATGAAAAAGTTGAAGCAAACAATGGTGGGGGAGAGAAGATGAAGTTTGCTTGATTTGCCTTGATATTTGTGTGTTTCTTTAGCTTTAACTTAACCTTGGTTAATTCCCTTGATTAAAACACTTGGTCCAAAATGATTCTTGCAAAATATCTCACTAATCATGCTTACATCACTAAGCTTACCTCTTATCCTTTCCACTTGTGAAGTTCCTATGGCTTAATGACCTCATCTTGTTCTAATCCTCTTGATTAGTGCTTAATTTTTTGATTAATGGGCGCTTACCTGTTTTACGGTTCGCTTAACTCTCGTTCTCGTTAATCGTTTGAGGGATCATATCCGGGATCTTATTACTTGAGTTTTCCTAAATCTTTCTTAATGTTTTATATTACTTTAATGATCCTCTCTTATAATCCTTGAATTGAAATATTTTTAATCATGTTACCTTATATTTAATTCTTTCGCTATCTGGTGAATTTTCGGGAAAAAATCAAAGTGGTCGAATTGGAATTTTAATGACCTTTACATACACTCATTTAATTTATGGAATACTAATAAGATCTCAGAATTTTCATAAAAGTACTCATATATAGTGTGGTCTGATAATTTCCTTAATCAGCACAATCAGTAAAAAGTTACTATTCATCAAGGTTTAAAAATTTTAAAAAATTGGGGTTATTACACTGATGCTGGTGTCATCTGGAACCGCTTCAATCAAGATGACTTTCTTCCTCTAAATATGAGCATAACAGATGATGACTATTTCCAACAATTATCTGAAGAAATTATCAAAGTTTGGGTTGCCTCTTTGTCAGAAGTCAGAATCTATTATTTGGATGGTTCCTTCATTTTGTTTAGCAGGGAAATAATGGAAACATTTTCAACCACATAATTAAAGAGGGTGATTAGTTTGATGAAGGACAAGGATACAAGAATATGAATGTGGAAGGCTGTGATGTCCGAAAGGCTGAGAGAAAAGAATGAAAGACATGCAAGAATAAAGGCTGAGAAGCAGGGAAGGGAAAGGCAGTATGCCTGGGAGATAGAGATATTTGAAGAGAGATCAAATGAACTCAAGGCAAGGGGGCTGAGTAGAGTATCAAAAGATGGGCATTTTCTAAACATTCAAATTGGCAGATTTTCAAGGTTCAGAGTTGGCTACCTCAATAGTTACTCATTGGATGAATGGCTCAAGCTGGTAGAAGCCTTAAGAGGGACATAAATAATTGAAGAACTCCAAGTGCTAGTAAATCTCAAGGACCTCATTAGAAAAGAACCGGGCTATGAAAAATTCACTTATTATCTGTAATGTTTGAACTGATGTAAGTACTCAATGTTTAAAAATTTATATTTTTCAATCAATCAATTTTTATGTAATTGATTTTAGCTTGAGGTTATTCTTGTTATCAGTCATGAATTTGTGATAAGGAATCTTTTCACAAATAGGGGGAGATTGTTGTGCAAGACGTGCATGTATAATAACAAGACTAGGTCACTTTGACAACCCTAAGATTTAGTTGTTTGATAATCAATTTTGTATTAAGTATTGTATTTCTTGAGTCTGTAAAAAGTTTTGAAGATTAGTCTGGAGGATTTTTTAGTGAACAGATTCAAGCTAAGGAATAAACTCTGGAAGAAGATCAAGCTATGATCATGCCTTAGAGACAAGTGTAAGAAGCTTGGAGTTGAATAAAACTATTTTATAAAAAATGTTCTAAGTCAAAGATATCGACAAGTCACAGATCAAGCATTATCAAGAAGTCATTCGAGAAGTCCAGAATGACTTATGGAGAAGTCCAAAATGGCTTATAGAGAAGTCTCAGAGATATCGACAAGTCAAATGAAGATGTAGAGAACTGAATATATCGATAAGTCATTTCTGCATGTAGAGAACTCAGAGATATCGACAAGTCAAATGAAGATGTGAATAATTGGAGATATTAACAAGTCAATTCCTCATATTAAGATCTAAGAGATATCGATAAGTCAAAATGTGCATATAGAGATCTCAGAGATATCGACAAGGCATTTCTATATGTAGAGATTTCAGACATATCGACAAGTCATTTTACATGCAAGGATCTGGAGACCTCGACAAGTCAAGTATACCTATAGAGAACTCAGAGATCTCGATAAGTCATTATACTTATCAAGATGTCACTTCTCTATAGAACAAACTAGAGATCTTGACTTGCCTCTCAAATACAGAATGTAGACTAGTTTGAGATTCAAGATTATCAGTCAACAAGCGATCTATTCACTAGATTGAAAAGTCTACAAAGTAGCTGGAAGAATACAAGAACAAGGGCCAAGATTAACTGGACAGAGGATGATCACAGACCTGCAAGATTCTTCACAGATTTTCTAAGCTATAAATAGAAAAAAAAGGTTGTTTTAGAAAGTAGTTTAGTATATTTTATTGAAAGTCTTGTAAACCCATGTTGATGGTATATAAAGCATGCACTGGTCCTTAGTTCACAAGTAACAAACACATCTAAATTTTCTTATATTCTCTCAAGATAGAAGTTGTGTTCTTATTTTCTTAAGAACCCAGAATTTGTAGAAAGACCAACTTAATTAATACAAATTAAGTAAGTTTTGAAACTACTGTATTTCTTGGTTAATTCTGTAAACACGATATCTTTGTAAAATCTAAACTGCTCTGTTCACCTAAAATTCAAAAAAGTTTAAAAAGGCTAAAAATTCAAGAAACACATTCACGCCTCCCCCCTGTGTTGCATTCAATATGTAACAACCTAACCCTGTGGGCGTTTAGAATTTTATTGTCATATGGTGGATTAAGGTCACCATCTTCATGGCCCTCATGATTGATCTACCAACTATAACATTGTAGGCATAAGGGTGGTCTACTATAACAAACGTAGTGATTTGACTGGCCACATGAGGTTCCTCTCCCAAGGTCACCGGGAGTTAGATTATTCCTTTTACTCCGATCGAATTTCTTGTGAACTCGTAAAGGTGCCCGCCTGTGGAGGTATATTCTTTGTCCAAAACCCTAGTTTCTTGTAAGCATCATAGTTTAATATGTTAGCTGAGCTCCCGGTATCCACCAATGCTTGGTGTACATCCACCGTCCCAATCTTCATTTTAACCACCAGGGCATCAGTATGAGGGTAATGGACCTACTTGGCATCTATTTTTCTGAACACGATATCATCATCCTCCCTTTCAAAAAGGTCAGGAGGCCTTTAGCTCAGATGACTGATATTGGTGATGGGCTTATCTTTCACCTCCCGAGCATACCTGTCCATTGCTTTCTAGGTGTCTCCGCTAATATGAGACCCGCCTAGAATTATATGAATAATGTTAGCCCGAGCACCCTCTCATTTTACTTCGGGGGTGGAGGGGAGATTGTATGAGAGTATGTCCCGTACTTTCAAACTTCCTTGACAACCCACATCGTAAGCTTCCCCTGACGGATCAGCGTCTTAATTTCGTCCTTCAGCTGCCTGCAATCAGCCGTATCGTGTCCCGTGGTCTCATAATATGCACAATACCTCAAAGTATCCCTCTTGTTGTAGTCCGTGAGGGGGGCTACCTTTCTGAATAACCCATTTCCTGCATAATTAGCATATATATGATCAATGAAGGCCACGAGGGGTGTGTGGGTCTGCCATTTACTTGTATGGCCTCCCTTGATCCTAGGTCGTCTCTCTACCCCTAGCAATATTTTTTGGGCTCGAGCTACGCTGATATGTCTTCTTATCTTTTTAGGGCTCGAGGATCGGTCCCTCCTTCTAGCGTCAAATATTATAAGGAGAATTTCGTACAACAGTGTTTTGGAGGTTGATGGCCGGAATAAAAATTAATGGTAGTGTTTGAGAGAGGAGGAAGGTTATGTATGATGGTGGCTGATCTTGTATAATGACTCCTTAAGAAAGAACAAGGTTTTCTTTTATCCGTTATCCCATATCCACTCTTGTCTCATACAAGTGCCTACGTATCCTATTTATAGGGATCAAACCTCACTTATTTATTGGGGAACAAGTTATCTAGGCTAGGGTTTTTTACCTGTGCAACCAAAGCCCATATCTAAGTCAGGTCTTCAGCCAATTAGTCATGTAAACTTCGACCGGCCCCACACGCTTCTTACAATCTCACGGCATCTCCGCATTTCTCCCCGTTATTGTATGCATGTCCTGTGTCGGTCCCGAAATTCACGAACAACTCAGTAATCTATGAGTCATTTTTCATATTTCATATAAATTGATCTAGTGCGAGCCGGCTTGGCCACCTCAGCTTGCACCAGCTCTTCTCAGACCAATAAGTGAGCAATCTCCTTCATTATCCCACTAGAAGCGAGCTCATGAGTCCAACTCGCGTGTGAATAGGCTCCTTCAGCTCATACACGATACGGGCTGAAAGTCATGTGGTGGGCTTGCAGCTCATCAATCCTGATTATAAGGTGATGTGAGCCCACGAACCCAGCACATATAATGTATTCACGAACCCAGCTCACATAGTGAGCACACAAGCCCAGATCACGCGACGCGAGCCCAACTCATATAATGAGCCCACATGCCCAGATCGCACCACGAGCCCAGTTTGCGCAATGAGCCTATCCTATTAAGACTATGTATTCCTTAAAGGCTCATGCTTTTAACAGACAGACCAAGATGCGAGCCCACTAGCCCAATTTACCCGTTCCAACTATTTAGGCCAATTTTCCAATATATTAATGGAAACTGCTCAGGGGGCATAACAAAAACTATCTTGGAAGAGTCGTCAAGATATGAGTACTACTAATGAACTCCATGTTTTACTATTTTGTGTAGTTATCAAATTTCAAATTATGGATCTTGTTTGAGTAATATACGAATAATTAGTATGATAAAATAAATATTACATTCTTTTTAATAATGAAGTTTCAAATCCCATAACTCTTTACAATTTTTGAAATAAATTGCATCTCTTCTTATTGTTCAACAAAAATACTTTCTAGTGTCTTATCACTTACTACGAGGTACGAGCCTTTCCATTTTCCCTATGGTGAGATAACCCCAAAAATGCCAACAAGATCATCCCAAAAACACCTACAACTTGTAGAGATCATGGCAACCTTGCATAAACAGAGAAATTTAAACTAGATATGATGCTCGAGTCCATATTGGTCTAAGAAATATTCTGGAATATTCTCAACTCCCTGACTGAGTTTTATCCAACAACCTTAGTGTTAACATCAATTATCAACCATAGTATCCAGATAGAGTAAAATAAACCATCAAAATATTTTATGTTAATAGTAAGATTAATCATTGAGGTTTAATCCACTGTTATCAAAGAGAACAATTACCACAGCGATATATGTTGCTGTTCAGCTAAATGTATTAAGACTATGAAATTAATAATAATCACTGAAGAGGCAATCACAGACATAGATATTCAGTTCCTTCAAGACCTCAATTTCCATTTCACCATCCTTATAAAAAAAACCATGTCCTCTCCTATTGCAGCTGATGTTGTCCTTCTCACAATCCCTCCATCACGATCAAATGCAAGAAGCCCGTTTCACGATCACCAAAAATTGAATTTAACTTGACTGCAATTGAGTACTCACAAAAAGGAGTATGCGTCAACCGTGGAAACACTGCATCACACTTTAGCCACCAACCTGAATAGATGTGGATCACTTCGAACTCATCACTTGTACCTTTCATCTTAATATACCATTCTTTTAGCTTCATCAATGTATAGTCCAATGTTCGACAACTGTAAGCTTGAGATAAGCCTATAATTCTTTTTCTAACAAGTTGACAGAGTCGAACCTGTTATGGTGAAAAGACAAGTCAATATACATACGCAACATAAAAGTAAGCTAGCTGAAAAAAGTTAAAAGAGAATGCAACACATATTCATCATTTCAATATTGAAAAAGTTTCTTTTACTTACACTTTAGCCCGGAATAAGAGCATATCCAATGCAATGTTATAAGTGGTGTCATTTCTATAATTTGAAAGCAAATGTCAAAAATTTCAATTTCAAAGGAGTTCTATACTTGGATGCATTTATGCATCTAGCCACATCATCAAACTACTATAAATGAGATGAATGTTGTTGTGCTTTAAATAAAACTTAGGGGAAAGTGACAAAATTTAGGTAAATTAGGAAATATTTGGTTTCAAAATAGATCTAGCATTGGAGTTGAAGTTTTATTTAGCATCAAAATGCACTTTTTGGTGCCAAATTATAGCAATGACTATAGTTATTTTGCATCTTGCACTGGACTTGTTCTAATAGAAGACATTTTGTTAGGAAAGAAAAATTGGCATCATAAAAAACAATACAAGGGTAAATAAAGCATAAGAAAGAACTCACCTAAGGTGAGGGACGGAACCAGGAATGCAAAATGGGGTGGGCTTAATATGTCTTTAGCGAAATTTCACGCACATATCGGTTATGTAATCAATTTTATCGGTCATTTTATGTTAGTTTTCTTAACAAATTTTCTCTTTTTTATATACATAAATATAAAATTGATAAATCATTTCGGCCAGAATTTGTGTTCTTGTTATTCAATGAGTGTTTTTTTTGTTCTTTTTCTTCATATTTCAGTAAAATATTGATAGTTATTATTTTTACGAAGAATTATAGAGTTAAAAGATAATATTTAGATTAAATGAGTTTACAATATTTAAATGGATAATGGGCTTCATATATAGTTGAGCTTGTCAAAAGTAAATGTATAACTGCTAATCTTTTTTTAAATCTCCCTGGGTTTAAGCCCAGTCTAGCCCTTCGATACATCCGTCCCTTTTATACATCCGTCCCTACCTAAGATCCATTTCTTCGTCTAAAAATGTCATCGAGATCCCATAGCATCTCCGGCTTTACTTTCTTAAGTTTTTCCACCTCTAAATTGACAACACTAGAGCGACTCAAAGGGTATGCCGCAATACCATACTCCCTTCTAGGGCTGTTCACGAACTGAGCCGAGTCGAGTTTTAGCGTAAACGAGCCGAGCTTTCATTTTTTCTCTGACAAACTGAGCCGAGCCGAGCTTTTTTACGGAACAGAAAAGGGTGTTTGAGCTCGAGCTCGTTAACTAATGAGCCGAACTCGAGCTTGTTCATGAAGACATACGAGTCGAGCCGAACTCGAGCCGAGTTGAGCAGCTCGTTAACAAATAAGTAAAAAAAACCAACCTTGTTGGCCAAACCTAACCAATTTAAGCCTGTATTTTTTATAAAAACCAATTGAAGCCCAACCCAGTTATCAACTTATTTAATCTAAGCCCAACGGAGTGTAATCCAAAAGCCTAAACATGTATTACCAATTCGTGTGCTCTCTGTTCTGTTCTATGTTCTCATTCTCATTCATCTCTCCTTCTTTCTTCCCCGCCTAAATCTTAATTATGCCTAAATATTTATTATGTTATAACTTAAATGCAAAATAGAGAATCATGTCAATAAACTGCGGATTCTATATCAGGATTTTATCAATAAAGTGCAGCTTCAGATTTGAGGTTTTATCAAGAATTGAAGGATATGTAAGTGGGTATTTCAAGATAATTTTTTGGGGTTTTATCAAGGATCGAAGATTATGTAAGTGGGTATTTGAAGATAACTGTTTGATTTGATTGTGTTCCATATTTAGTTATAATTTGATTATAAACACCATCATCTCTCATTATCTCTCTGTGTATGTGTATATCCGTATATGTATATAAATTAAGTGTTGTAAATATAATCAAAAATATTCAAAAATTATTTATTTTTTCGAGTTTTAACGAGCCTAACTCGAGTCGAACAAGTTCGAGCCGAGCTCGAGCCGAGCTCGAGCCGAACATACCTAAACTCGGCTCGAGCTCGTTTTGCTTAACGAACATATTTTTATGTTCGATCTCGAGCTCGAGTTTATAAACGAGCCGAGCCGAACGAGCCCTTAACGAGTCGGGCTCGAGCTTGTTCGTGAACAGCTCGGTTCGTGAACAGCTCTACTCCCTTCGTCCCGCTAGATACTTTACATACACTATTTGCACGCATTTCGAGGCTTCTATAAAGTATAATTTCATAATATTTTTTTTAAAAAAAATTGAATAAAAGTTTGAAATTTTTTTTTAAAAAAAAATATTATGAAATTATACTTTAAACAAGCATTGAAAAGTGTGCCAAAAAGTAATGTAAAAAATCCAGTGAATGAGAGAGTATTTCTCAACAATTTAAGCTCCAAATGGTTCGATATATCTTCCATTAGGTCCGATGATGACCACCATTGAAACTGGCGTCAGCCCTCCAAAGTCTGGAAACTTGAAGATGCTCCCCAACTTCTATCTACAACCTCTGTCTTTAAATGGCACCACTAATCAGGACATCGTCTCAAATTCTTCATTCATAGGGTCACTCCACCAATCTTCCATACAAACAAGTACAACCTCAAAGTCTTTTACATTTTTAGACAACTCTTCGTAAGCCTTCTTTAGTTCTTTTGTGAAAACTTCGTGTCTCCAACTATATGCATAAAAATATATGCCTACTACCCTATGTTCAAGATTATGAACAGGTACCAAAGAAAGTAGCATTAAACATCGAATACATAGACAATAATCCAAATATTTTAGAATGTGCATATGAAAAGAAGTATAGTGCAAAATATACAAATATCTAGTAACAAATTATACTAGAACATTTACCCTATCTACTTTGTTGGTGATGACATAATCACGTTCAGGAGAGACCAAGAGTGAAGCCAAAACTGTTTTCGTGGAAAGCTGCATTCTAGCAATATTATCTTCAGAATCAATACATTTTATCATTTCATGAGTAAAAGGGTAACCTGCAGCTCCATACCTAGAAAACAAATGGGTGGCATCAGATTGCAGAACCAAACCTCTGTAGTCATTAACAAATGAGCGAGGAATTAATCCGCACCACTGAGATATCATGTAATATCCCGTAATTTTTTTAGAATTCGATTAATAATAGAATAATAGAAAAAAGTATTAAAATTTGATAAAGATTAGGATTTAAAAATGAATAAGACTAACGGCCCTAAAATTTGGATCAGATTCTAATATGGATAACTTGTAGGTTAAGATATAGGGTTTTGTATCAATATAAATAGATCATATTCATCTTCCTTGTTTTTATTCATAAAATTCGTAGGGTTCTTCTCAGCATATATCAGAAATTTTATAAAATACGTAGAAATTTCATCGTGAGTCGGAATTCAGTGATCCTGGACTTTTCTGAAAGCTCTTTTTGTTCTCTACAACTTTCGTGTTTTGTGTTTTCCAAGAAAGCATCGTTTAGATGGTCAAAAAGGCTATATTCAGATCTGGTCAGTTTTTGAGATAAATTTTCGATCGATCTTACTAGTGTTTTCAAAATTGTGCATTATGCGTGTATATTTCATTATCAAAACATGGGCTAAGTATTGATATATTTGAAAGTTTCATGTGTTATAGTATACGTATTGTTGTATCTCTGTGATGTCTAGACAATAATTTTGGATCTTTGATTTGTGCCCTGATTTGTGAAAATATCGAATAAGAACTTAGAACCGCAGTCACCGGATTGTAGTGACATTTTTCATAAAATTTAGGACCGTTATCACAGGGTTGTAGTGGTCGTGGCACGAATTATGGATTTTGAGTTATTGTTGTTTATGTGTTATGTGTATAGTATGTATCGAATAACAATAAGAATATGTATATTGAAAGTATTTGTTTCGTATATCGCACGTCGTATGTCGTATATCGTATCATATTTTGTTATATATGTATGTGTTACTTGGCCTTCTAGTTGGATCGATTGTTTTCTTACTGGGCTGTTTAGCTCATTAATTACGATTTCAGGTTTCGTCTAAGATTCAAGTTAGATATCATTGAAGTTCGAGGACTTAGGTTTGGAGTAGATTGACTTTTAGACTTCCGTTAACTGCGCATTTGTAATAGAATTTTGGATAAATAGATTGTATTTTGTATTAGTTTTGATTTAGAATTAATAGTCCAGAAGTGTGTGCTGTTACAGTTGGTATCGGAGCATGTTGTCCTTTAGAGTGTATTAGGTATGGGACTAGTAGATTCTTTATGATGCGTTTCTATGGACCATAGTTTGACCTTTGGTAGATCAAGGGGTAGACGTATCACGAATTTTAGGATTGTTGTGAATTTGGGGACCAAATTCCTTTTAAAGAGGGTAGTATGTAATATCCCATAATTTTTTATAATTCGATTAATAATAGAATAATAGAAAAAAGTATTAAAATTTGATAAAGATTAGGATTTAAAATTGAATAAGACTAACGGGCCTAAAATTTGGATCAGATTCTAATATGGATTACTTGTAGGTTAAGATATAGGGTTTTGTATCATTATAAATAGATCATATTCGTCTTCCTCCTTTTTATTCATAAAATTCGTAGGGTTCTTCTCAGCATAAATCAACAATCTTGTAAAATTCGTAGAAAATTCATCATGAGTCGGAATTCAGTGATCGTGGACTTTTTCGGAAAGCTCTTTCGTTCTCTACAGCTTTCGTGTTTCATGTTTTCCAAGAAAGCGTCGTTTAGATGATCAAAAAGGCTATATTCAGATCTGGTCAGTTTTTGAGTTAAGTTTTCGATTGATCTTGCTAGTATTTTCAAAATTGTGTATTATGCGTGTATATTTTATTATCAAAACATGGGCTAAGTATTGATATATTTGAAAGTATTATGTGTTATAGTATACGTATTGTTGTATCTCTGTGATGTCTAGACAATAATTTTGGATCTTTGATTTGTGCCATGGTTTGTGAAAATATCGAATAAGAACTTAGAACCGTAGTCACCGGATTGTAGTGACAGTTTTCAGAAAATTTAGGACCGTTATCACGAGGTTGTAGTGGACGTGGCATGAATTATGGATTTTGAGTTATTGTTGTTTATGTGTTATGTGTATAGTATATATCGAATAACAATAAGAATATGTATATCAAAAGTATTTGTTTCATATGTCGTATATCGTATCGTATTTTGTTATATATGTATGTGTTACTTGGCCTTCTAGTTGGATCGATTGTTTTCTTGCTGGGCTGTTTAGCTCATTAACTACGATTTCAGGTTTCGTCTAAGATTCAAGTTGGATATCATTGAAGTTCGAGGACTTAGGTTTGGAGCAGATTGACTTTTGGACTTTCGTTAACTGTGCCTTTATAATAGAATTTTGGATAAATAGATTGTATTTTGTATTAGTTTTGATTTAACAGCCCGCACTTCCGGACTATTAAATCTAAATACAAAACTAATTTCCAAATACAATCTATTTATCCAAAATTCTATTACAAAGGCGCAGTTAACGGAAGTCCAAAAGTCAATCTACTCCAAACCTAAGTCCTGGAACTTCAATGATATCCAACTTGAATCGTAGACGAAACATGAAATCGTAGTTAATGAGCTAAACAACCCAGCAAGAAAATAATAGATCCAACTAGAAGGCCAAGTAACATATACATATATAACAAAATACGATACGATATACGACATACGAAACAAATACTTTCGATATACATATTTTTATTGTTATTCGATACATACTATACACATAACACATAAACAACAATAACTCAAAATCTATAATTCATACCACGACCACTACAACCCGGTGATAACGGTCCTAAATTTTCTGAAAACTGTCACTACAATCCGGTGACTGCGGTCTTAAGTTCTTATTCGATATTTTCACAAACCATGGCACAAATCAAAGAACCAAAATTATTGTCTAGACATCACAGAGATACAACAATACGTATACTATAACACATAATACTTTCCAATATATCAATACTTAGCCCATGTTATGATAATAAAATATAAACGCATAATACACAATTTTAAAAATACTAGTAAGATCGATCGAAAACTTACCTTAAAAACTAACCAGATCTGAATATAGCCTTTTTGATCATCTAAATGATGCTTTCTTGGAAAACACGAAACACGAAAGTTGTAGAGAATGAAAAGAGCTTTCCGAAAAGTCCAGTATCACCGAGTTCTGACTCACGATGAATTTTCTACGAATTTTATGTTGGAAAATATGGGTATAAGTCCCATATTGGTAAGTCATATTTTTGAGCATTATGACTAAAAGATGTGTGAGATATGATGATATTCTCTTAATAATGGAAATTATTATTTTCCATTAGAATTTGGCTCAAATATTATGGCATAAATTAATTTGATTTTGTTTCAGATTAATTGATATGGTGTATGTCTTGATATATTTAATCTGATTCTGTTTCAGATTATTTATGAAATAGAGTAGCTTGCAAGTATTACACCGATTCCATAATTAATGATATTTAATTATGGAAAAGAGTAGCGCACAAGTCTATCTACACCTATATAAACACCTCTAAGGCGTTAGGGTTAGACACACCAAAAACATATTCGCCTCTAAACACAAATCTCTCTCTCTCGGTGATAGTTTCGTGCCCGTTCAAGCTCGCTGAAGGTGCTCGTTATCCGTAACGCCGCCGCTACCTCGTTTTATCCTGGGAGGCTATCGACTCGCACATACGGTGAGAGGCGAAATAGCTTTAAGGAGACAGTTTCAACTGGACTCGAGGATCTCTCTTCTGTTTATATCTTTTCTTCCTCCGTTTGATTTCGTTTACTCACGCACACACTTGTTTGATTATTTGTATTAATCGCAGATTATTTTCACAATCTTAAAGCTATTTATTTTATATACATCTGTGACTGATACATCTGTATCTGCTTGTTTTGTTGAGTAACCGATCGATAGAGAACCAAACTGTGAACGATTCGATGAACATGACGGCTGATCCCAACGCACAGATCACTGGATCTGATGGGGGTCAAACGCCTGTTGGACATGTGCCTTCGGGACATATGCCTGTGGGACACACTGTCATTGGACAGTTTAGTGTTCCTCTTGGACAGATATCGGCAGGATTCACTCCTCCGATCATACCTGCGGTGCCTACTGGTGTGCATACACCTGTAGTACAGACGCACGTACCATCCATTCCACCCGTGGTGCCTGCTGCACCTGTTATGCCAACTGTGCCTGTTGCACATGCTGAAAAACCTGAGAAGTTCAACGGAATGAACTTCAAACGTTGGCAACAAAAGATGCACTTTTATCTGACCACGTTGCATATGGATCGCTTCCTTAAGGAAGAACCACCGTTGCTCACTGCTGAGAGTAACATGCAGACTGTGTATGCTGCTGATGCTTGGAAGCACTCCGACTACATCTGTCGGAAGTATGTGTTAAATTGTTTGTCTGACTCGTTGTATAACGTATACAGCGCGAAGCCAACAGCTAAGGTCTTATGGGAGTCACTTGACCATAAGTATAAAACCGAGGACGCTGGGGCAAAGAAGTGGATTGTTGGCCGCTTTCTTGATTATAAGATGGCAGACTCTAAGACTGTGGTCAGTCAGGTGTAGGAACTGCAGGTGATCATTCATGACATTCATGCTGAGGGAATGGTCATAAGTGAGTCTTTCCAAGTTGCTGCTGTTATTGAAAAGCTTCCACCTGGATGGAAAGATTTTAAGAACTACCTTAAGCACAAGCGAAAGGAGATGTCTATGGAGGATCTTATTGTTAGACTTCGTATTGAAGAAGACAACAGAGGGTCCGAGAAGAAAGTTAATGTTGCCACTGAGAAGGCAAACATGGTGGAGCATGCTCAAAGCTCCAAGCCCAAGAAGGCTAATTCTGGTAAAGGGGCAAAGCTGGCACCCAAGAGAGGGATTTCGAAGTCGAAATTTCAAGGGAAGTGCTACAACTGTGATAAAGTTGGTCATAGGTCTTCTGACTGCAAGAAGCCCTAGAAGCCCAACAAGAAGAAAGAAGCAAACATGGTAGAGAATATCTCCAAGGAGATGGGTGACATAGACCTCTGTGTTACGGTCTCTGAAGTGAACCTGGTTGGTTCTAATCCACGTGAATGGTGGATTGATACTGGTGCTACTAGGCATGTTTGCTCAGACAAGGCGGTTTTCTCTAGCCTCAGAGCTTCCGATGCTGGTGAGAAGCTCTACATGGGGAATTCAGCAACTTCTACCATTGAGGGTGAAGGCACGGTGATCCTGAAGATGACCTCTGGGAAGAATCTGACTTTGAAGAATGTACTTTATGTGCCTGATATTCGCAAGAACCTTGTGTCTGGTTCTCTGTTGAATAAGCATGGCTTTCGCATTGTAATAGAGTCAGATAAAGTTATTTTGTCTAAGAGTGGTATGTTTGTAGGCAAGGGTTATTTAACTGATGGGCTTTTTAAGCTCAATGTAATGTCCGTTAAGGACGATAATGAAATGAAGAATTCTTCTGCTTACTTGCTTGAGTCTCCTAATTTATGGCATGCTAGATTAGGACATGTAAATTATGACACTTTACGACGTTTAAGTGCAAAAGAATACATACCTAAACTTACTATCGATTCAAAACATAAGTGTGAGACTTGTGTTGAGGCAAAATTAACGAGATCATCATTTAAACGTGTGGAAAGGAACACCAAAGTGCTAGACCTAATACATAGCGACATATGTGATTTAAAATTTGCTCCAACAAGAGGAGGAAACAAGTATTTTATTACATTCATAGATGATTGTACAAAATACTGCTATGTATATTTGTTGAAAAGTAAAGACGAAGCTATAGATAAATTTAAAATCTGTAAGGAAGAAGTTGAGACACAACAAACTGAGAAAATCAAAACGATACGAAGTGATCGTGGAGGTGAATATGTTGAACCGTTTGGGGAATTCTGTTCACAACATGGTATAATCCATGAGGTCACTGCACCATACTCCCCTCAGTCAAATGGTGTGGCTGAAAGGAAGAATCGCACTCTGAAAGAGATGATGAATGCAATGTTGTTAAGCTCTGGGCTCCCACAATCGATGTGGGGAGAAGCCATCTTAAGCGCAAATAATATTTTAAATATTACGATGCGCAAGAATAAGGATGTAAGTCCTTATGAAATGTGGAAGAAAAAGAAACCAAGTTACCAACACCTGAAAGTGTGGGGGTGCCTTGTAAAGGTACTGATCCCTACACCGAAGAAGGTGAAGATAGGTCCTAAGACTGTGGATTGTGTCTTCATCGGATATCCTCCACACAGCACTGCATATCGGTTTCTTGTTCATGAATCCAAGATTCCTGATATTCAAAAGAATACCATTATGGAATCAAGGAATGCCTCATTTTTTGAGACGATGTTTCACTGTAATCCAGGAAACCAACAACCTACGACGTCTAAACGATCTCATGAGTCTGTAGATGATGATAATGAGAGTGATGAAAGTGAAGACAAAAATGTGGGGGTAGTGAGAAGGAGCAAAAGACAACGAACGGAGAAATCCTATGGGTCTGATTTTATGACCTATTTGCTCGAAGAAGGTGACCCAAAAACTTATAAGGAGGCGGTTACCTCACCTGATGGGCCTATGTGGAAAGAGGCCATCAAGAATAAAGTTGATTCAATTATGCAAAATCATAGTTGGGAATTAGTGGACTTGCCAACTGGTTGCAAACCATTAGGTAGCAAGTGGGTTTTCAAGAAGAAGTTGAAAACTGATGGCACTATTGATAAGTATAAGGCCATACTTGTAATTAAAGTATACAAGCAACAAAAAGGCCTTGATTACTTTGATACATATTCTCCTGTAACGAGAATAACGTCCATAAGGATGATGTTTGCTATTGCTGCAATGCGTAATCTAACTGTACATCAAATGGATGTGAAAACAGCTTTCCTAAATGGAGACATAGATGAAGAAATCTATATGGAACAACCTGAAGGGTTTGTTGTCCCAGGACAAGAAAGGAAAGTGTGTAGATTGGTGAAATCATTGTATGGTTTGAAACAAGCGCCTATGAAATGGCATGAAAAATTTGATGAGGTCGTGCTGGCCAATGGTTTCAAAATCAATGAATGTGATAGCTGTGCCTATTACAAGGATAACGAGAACAACTATGTCAAGGAGAATGACAATGGCTATGTCATGATGACACTATATGTAGATGATCTACTTATTGCTGGAAGCAATGATAAAGTTATCAAATCTACAAAGGACATGTTGAAATCAAGGTTCGACATGAAAGATATGGGACTAGCAAATATAATTCTGGGAATTCAAATTTCTAGAACATCAGAGGGTCTCGCATTAAGTCAACCACATTATGTTGACAAGATCCTTGAGAAGTTTCTTAAGGATGACTTTGAGAAAGCTAGGACACCTGTGGATATGACTTTGCACCTATCCAAGAACAAAGGTGTAGCTGTTTCCCAATTGGAATACTCGAGGATAATTGGTAGTCTGATGTACCTCATGAGTTGTACAAGACCAGACATTGCATACTCAATTAGTAAGTTGAGTAGGTTTACGAGTAATCCGGGAGCTGATCACTGGAAAGCGATTATAAGGGTACTAAGGTACTTGAGGGGAACTCGAGACTATGGACTGCACTATGGCAGATACCCAGCAGTATTAGAAGGATATACTGACGCAAATTGGATATCTAGCAAGAAAGCACTTAAGTCTACGAGTGGTTATGTGTTTACATTAGCTGGAGCGGCAATATCATGGAAATCCTCAAAACAAACGGTGATAACTCATTCCACGATGGAAGCTGAGTTTGTGGCACTAGATAAATGCGCCGAAGAGGCTGAATATCTACGTCAGTTTCTGGAGGATATTCCAAGATGGCCAAAGCCTGTAACTGCAATAGGGATTCACTGTGATAGTCAATCCTCTATTGGCAGAGCACAGAGCACGATGTATAATGGAAAGTCTCGTCATATACGACGACGACACAGTTCCATTAGACAATTGATCTCAACCGGAATTATCACTATTGACTATATACCGTCAAAGGATAATATCGCGGATCTACTAACCAAAGGGTTATCAAGAGAAGTGGTTGAGAAATCATCGAAAGGGATGGGCCTTAAGCCTATTGCTTAACGGCATCATGGTGGACACCCAACCATTGCTGACTGGAGATCCCAAGAACTTGGTTCAATGGGACAACTAAATCATGATGACCAAATCACTGTGGGGGTAACCCCTGGCATGTTCCTATGATGAGGAAACAGTGAGACCCGTAAGGTACGAGGTTAAGCTTTGAGCTTTTAATGATCTTTGATGAATATATGGAGCTCAGGAGTGAACGCATGGAATTCAGTTGAGTAAACGCGGGTTACTTTATAAGATAAAGATCACCTATGTGGGAGAGAAGTGGGGTTGCTTCAAAGGAGAATTGCGAGGCACAATTCTTTAGAAACTTCTGCAGAACCAGGACGATGTTCCATGGCCAAAATGGACATACTCATGAGAGTTGAACGAGTCAAAAACGATATAGTGATAAGTATATCATCGTTTACATAAACGGTCAAACAGTTCAAGGACAAGCACGTCTACTGTCTACCAGTAAAGTCGGTATGCTTACTCGAGCGAAGGTTCAAGGAGCATTCTCTACCTATCGTATGCTATATCTGATCGAAGAAACTATCACCAAGTCAAACTCCGTGTCTGTCTGTCTGTCTGTCTGGTGTGTGCTACTAAGATCACCAATCTCACCCATGTGGGGGATTGTTGGAAAATATGAGTATAAGTCCCATATTGGTAAGTCATATTTTTGAGCATTATGACTAAAAGATGTGTGAGATATGATGATATTCTCTTAATAATGGAAATTATTATTTTCCATTAGAATTTGGCTCAAATATTATGGCATAAATTAATTTGATTTTGTTTCAGATTAATTGATATGGTGTATGTCTTGATATATTTAATCTGATTCTGTTTCAGATTATTTATGGAATATAGTAGCTTGCAAGTATTACACCGATTCCATAATTAATGATATTTAATTATGGAAAAGAGTAGCGCATAAGTCTATCTACACCTATATAAACACCTCTAAGGCGTTAGGGTTAGACACACCAAAAACATATTTGCCTCTAAACACAAATCTCTCTCTCTCGGTGATAGTTTCATGCCCGTTCAAGCTCGCTGAAGGTGCTCGTTATCCGTAACGCCGCCGCTACCTCGTTTTATCCTGGGAGGCTATCGACTCGCACATACGGTGAGAGGCGAAATAGCTTTAAGGAGACAGTTTCAACTGGACTCGAGGATCTCTCTTCTGTTTATATCTTTTCTTCCTCCGTTTGATTTCGTTTACTCATGCACACACTTGTTTGATTATTTGTATTAATCGCAGATTATTTTCACATTTTACAAGATTATTGATTTATGTTGAGAAGAACCCTACGAATTTTATGAATAAAAACGAGGAAGACATATGATCTATTTATAATGATACAAAACCCTATATCTTAACGTATAAGTTATACATATTAGAATCTGATCCAAATTTTAGGTCCGTTAGTCTTATTCAATTTTAAATCCTAATTTTTATCAAATTTTAATACTTTTTTCTATTATTCTATTATTAATTGAATTCTAAAAAATTACGAAATATTACATATCAAATATTTTTTCTAGGAGATTCCTGGATCTTAGATCTACGAAAGGGATGGCAGGTACATTCTATTTTAGAAAATATTTTTTAAAAAACTTCCGCTGAAGTTTGTTTATAAATAACAATTTTAACGAAAGCAGTAGGAATATCATCCCCAATTGCTACAAAGACGATCTCAAAACCACCTTTAGATTCTAACTTACGATATGTATCCATCAAGTATTATGTCTCTTCCGCCCAATAGTAAAAAGTAAAAACCATCTTTTAGTGACACAAAATATATAACAATAACCTTGCCAGACAACTGCTTGGCATCGGCCTCCAATAACATGGTACACATAATCAGTTTATCATCTAATAAGCTAGAGATTTTATCAAATCTTTTCAATTCCATTTTTGTCCTTTAATTTAAACTCAATAGAAAAGTCCAAGTATGTTCTAACAGGTCTAAGATTACTTTCGGTTGATATACTAATGTAGAAAAATAGAGTACTCCCCTTGGTGTAACCATTTCTACTATTAGCGATAACTTGGAAATAGAAAGTGAATGTCATATAACTGAATCAAAAGATTACAATATATACAACTTATTTAGAATGTCAAGACCGATAGTTAGAACCTAAATAGAAAATTAATTTAGTCTAAGAATTAATATAGCTACAAGCCTGGAGTTTGACCTGGAATGTAGAAGTACACCACCATACTTTTATACTCTAGAGTCCGTTTGGTATTGCTCTTCCAAAACTTTTTCTTAAAAATCTGGTAAAAAATGTTATGCTTTTGAAATAAGCTTGTTTTTAATATTTATTGAAAGCTGATTCCGTATCAAATTTCCCCAGAAATATTGTTTTATATATATTATAACAAAAAATATGCGAAAATCGTAAAATTACAACTGATTTTTGCAACATTTTTTTACCAGCAAAGACAATTTTACGGGCAATCTCAAAAGGAGCCTAAATCTAACCGGAAGGAGTTGCCTAAGAGCATCTCTAAGGGGATAGCTATAATGGTTAGCTAAAATATTGTAAAATAATGATTAGCTAAAATTTGCTCAACGTGTAAGATGTCGTGCTCCAATGATGTTAGCTATAATGGTTAGCTAATTTTCAAAAACAGTATTTTAATATTATTTTCAAATTCAAACATTTTGACTACACTAATTAGCATGCCCATGAATGTCCATGAAAAAAACAGAAAAAATTCATGGCCATGAATTTATTTTCATACCGTGGATGATGGTACATTGAATTCAATCTACTGGTACATTGAATGCAAAATCAATTTTCACCTTTATGTCATTATTAGGAAGTTACAAAATCAATTTTATGAGTTACAAAATCAAAATAATGAAAAGTACTATAATTTTTATTCAAATATTCCAACAAATATATAAGAGTCGTATTTTATAAAGCCAAATACATAAATGAAATTATTACAAATTTTTCATGATTCTAGCTTTGAGGGCATTGAAAGAATATCTTCGATATATTATTTATTTTGGTATTTATACGATTAAACATAAAATTAAGAACACATAGATCCTCTCCATTAGGACATGAATTTAATTGATATAAATCAAAATTAAAAAGTCAAACTAGCATAATCATTTCTCTCAAACATATAAAAGAGATATTCCAGTTTTGCAAAATATCAAAATTAAATCTTTATAAAATATATCTCTAAGGCAATATGATCAAAGAATAAACATCAAGATATGATATTTCTTAGATCTGTGTTGCAACAGGAATATGGCAACAAGCTCGAATAGGGAATATATCAGAAATATTCTTTAGAGATCTCGTGTTATATCAAAAATATTTCACTCTTCGCTCAAAAATATATTCTCACATCAATCAAAAAGATTTTTATTCAAAGTTTATTAATATTCATGGTTGAAATATTAATATCCAGTTCTGCAACTCAATATATAAATACTTACAATAATTTTCTCCCGTTTCGTAAAATCAGCACTTCTCGGAGAAAATTATTCAAAAATACTCAAACATATTTTCTATCATCCAAATATATTTTATATATTAAGAAATATATTTTAAGTATTTATCCAAGTCAAAACTTTTGTCAAAAGATCCATCTCCTTCATTTCAAGATCAATGATATTTTTACTCGAAAAAAAAGACTGAAAGAACAGTTTTATTTTAGATAAAATACTTTCACATGCTATAATTACTTAAAATTTGGTATGGATCATTTAAATGGTATTTTCTAAGTATGATAAAATTTTTGTAACATTCTGAGAATTTAATTCGGGCACAAAAATCGAGGTAGTTGGTCCCACAGTTGACCACATTTGACCTAGTTATCATTGACCAAGGTTGAACAAAACTTGCAGGACATTATTTTATATTATTTAATTAATTATCATATTTGTTATTGTATTTATTTAGGAGTTTTTAAGGGGGTCATAATTAATGGTGTTTAATCCTTAATTAAGTGATTAAACAATGATTAAAAGAAAAAAGGAAAATATATATTTATTCAAATATATCAGCTGAGTTTTTGAACTCATAAAGTTGTTTCTCTCAAATGGCAAGTTGCAAAAAAATATATTTTGCTTTCCATGTCATCAATCCAAGTGACATACATCATCCACCATCCATTTTCCTCAAATCTCCACCATTCAATCCACCCAACTTCTCCTATAAATAAACCCCCACCCCCAACCCATTTTCTTCAAGCTAAAGAGCCACAAAGTTTCTGAGATTTTTTCAAGAAGTGCTTCTCTTCATCTCTTTCAAATTCTATACACACACTTCTTCTCAAAAACCTTCTCTCTCTTCTATATATTTACATATATACAAGGTTTTTGAAACTCAAGCTTAGTTTCACCCAACAAAGCTTTATCCCACCAAGTGAGCTCATCCACTACCACTTTTCGGTCTCCCGAAGGGCTGCCCAAGTTTGACCAAAGTGCCAAAATCCGGCCGAACCTCCAGCGAATTTTTTTGGCGAACTTTTCCAACCATTCTTCAAAAGTGGTAACTTTTAGCTTCTTATTTGAGCTCTTTTTATTTGAGTTTTGTACTTAATTTCTCTACTTCATCTTAAGCTTTAATACAAGATCTCTTCTAAACAAACTTCTCAAGAGAACTAAGATTCGAACTCGAAATTCGAATAAGTACTTGATCTTCACATAAATCATCTTAAGAAGAAGATCTATAAACAAAAATACTTCATCTCCTAAAGGGAGATTATATTTGACCCAAGTTCACGAGTTAGACAATTATTTTTATTATTGGATCTTGGTTAACAATTATTCGTGCACATAAAATATTATGAAGTAGAAGTTAAATCTCTTCTAACATCTTTAGTGTTTTGGGGGATTATAACTCGATCTATAAACACTTCGTAATTTGTCAAATATCAAAACAGATTAAGTTCACGAGTTAGCCAATTACTTGCAATTCATTTAATTGGATCTTGGCTAACACATTTTGTGCACATAAATTATTACGAAGCATAGTTTTAATGCCTTCTAACAACTTTAGTATTCTGGGAGATTATAACTCGATCTATAAACACTTCGTAATCATCCGTTAAAATTAAAGAAGAATCAAATCCATGAGTTAGCCAATTAATTTCACGCTATTTAATTGGATCTTGGCTAACACATATCGTGTATATAAATAATTACGAGTCATATCGTATAAGCCCCTTCTAATGTCTTCAGTGTTCCGTGGGGTTATACTACGATATCTATAAAATACTCGTAATTATTCGTCCAAACTTCGAAAGTACAATCTTAAGCCAATTACTTGCACTTAACTTATTTGGATCTTGGCTAAGACTCATAAATCTTATAAACGTGCTTGAAGTTAAAAGAGTATACTTTGACCTTATAATCGTCAATATACGAGTATACCTTAAAACCTTAAGTTACTATACTTAAAGGTAAAATTACAACTCCGAGGTTGTAATTAAAATATTCTTAGATCTATAAATATATAATCGAAAGAAGAAGAATACTGAAGAAGTCATAAGCCATAAGTGCTTCATATAAAAAGACTTCTCATATTACTCCACCTATTTAATTTAATATATAAAGGAGTAATTATAAATATACTTGACCACCTTGTATTATCCTAAGTCAAGTATAACTAATTAGTTTTAATATTTTTATTTGGATATTATACTACTTGCGGGCTAGTACCGTAACATACTAGTTCAAAACAAACCTTTCTCTACATATTTTATTTCATGGATTGTCTTATTAGTTTTGTAGTGAGGAGAAGTGACGTGAGGTGATTCTCGTTCCAAGAACCAAGTCCTAGATGTACTAACGAGGAGTTAGTAGTCTTCGCACCGTAAAGAAGAGGAAAGACCCAAGACCGGATCACTAAGATCCAAGACCGACAAAAGCTAAGGAAGCCAAGTCCACACAAAGGTTCTACATCAAATTTGAAGAAATAGCGGGGAGTTATTATCTAAGATAAGTTGTGTAGGTATTACATTTATTTTGAGGTGGTGACCATTATGTTGCGCACCAAGACAAATACTTGTAAGGATGTAAAGGCTTCTCCGCCTACTAAAAGAGCGAGTTTATTATAAGGAAAAATCCCGAGTCCGGGAGAGGAGCTCGGGGACTCGAGTAGGGGTGAGCGAATCTATTAGAGGTTCCGCCATCGCGAACCAGGATAAAATCACCGTGTGGTGTTTTCTTTCCTTGCATTTTATTTTCCGCACATATAAACTGTATAACCACTCGGTAAAGTTTTAAAAAGGGATAAATTATTTTAAAACGCCACAACAATTTTTAAATTGGTAATTAAGCTATTCAACCCCCTTCTAGCTTAAAATAGCCCTCTTACGGGACCTAACATGCATCATAATATTTAGCTTGATCCGATGGCATTTTTCAATGGACACGCATTTAAACACTACTTATCGTCAATGATCAATGCTAATGCATTTAAGCATTTCAAATAAATACATATTTAAAATGTAATGCATTTAGTATTCTCTTTTATAAGACTTTTTTTAGCAAACTTGATTGTAGAATCCTACAAATTTGGCTACTTTCTCGTTAATTTTACATCATTAATTACACAATAAATTTGAGTTTTGATCACTCTCAAGACCCTCTTTATTTTCATTGTAATAATTATGAATTCTATTAGAATAACACGTATGTGTTTGGTTGTTGACTTGTATTGGATCCATGCTAATATTTAATCAAGCGGGAATAAGCAATATATCTTCTTCAATTAAAAAATTCTTCGATCTCTTTCCCTTTTTCGATTTTCCAGCTTTTTTTTGCGGTTGTGTTTGGGGTTGAGAGGGGGTTGAGACTGAGAGGGTGGTTCAAACAATACCAAATCTTCAACGAAACTATCATTTAGTAAAGATGTGAATGAGCCTTCCATTTTTCTGTAAAAAAAGTACACAAAAACGTGAGGAATTGAAAATTTTCAAAACAAATCCTCAATTTTGCTAGAACCAAAACCCTAACTCAGAACAGAAGAACACTTGATTTTGAAATGAACATACAAAAATGATATTAATCAAATGAATCTAGAATAAACTATTCACCCTAAATTAAAAAAGAATTAGATGAAAAGCAATTAGATCATACCTTGGCACCAAAAAATGAGAAGAAGGGGGAGAAACAAATAGCGGGAGATGAGCTGTATAATTATAGAGGATGTATAGTTATAAATGAGGAGAGGAGGATCAATAAATTTAGCGTCCCAATCTTGGATTTATATAATTATAGCTAACAGGACAACAACATTAGAGGGGATTTAATTTGAAAAATATGTATATATGGAACTGTTTAACTACCGGCGGAGGATATAGTTAAGAGGGGAGTTGCCCTAACACCCACTACGTGAAAAACTGGAATGGACATCACACTTTTTACATCAGTTACAAAAACAACCGATGTAAAAACAATTTTTGACATCAGTTGCTCTCAAACCGATGTGAAACAGCATTATTCATATCAGTTTCATGGCAGACCGTTGTATATAACTGCTTTTTAAAAAATTAAAAAAATACTAACAAATTGTTCCCCCTTTACAACTAAAAAAACAGGGGGGAAATTTTCACTTAAACAAAATTCATTTCCCCCCTTCTCTCTCACTGCTCTCCCTCCCCGACCTCTCTCTCTCGGTACACTCTCCCTCCCCGACTTCTCTCTCTCTCTCTCCATCTCCGTCTCTCTCTCTCTCTCTCTCTCTCTCTCCATCTGCGTCTCCGTCTCTCACCTCTCAACTATCACTTTCCCCTCTCTTTCACCTCTACCCCTTACAAGCCCTAAAACAAAGTTAAACCCTCTAATTACAGATCGAGCAAGAAGGTTGACATGCAGCCCTGAGAAGTGTTTATACAACCCGAATCAAGCAAGTTTTACACAAATCGAGCTCTGTTTCACCGAAATCGAACCCTAATTTATAAGTGTATTTTTAATTAAATTTGATTTTTTGGGACTTTTGATTGGTGTGTGTGTGTCTTATAGTCAGATTATTACTGAATTTCTGTATCTTTGTGAATTGATGTGTATGCATTGTTTTTACTTGTGTGAAATGGGGCTTTGTTGATATATTTGTGCTAATGTTATTTAAAATGATTGTAATCCTCTTTCTTTTTTGATTTTATGTTTTAAAATGTGTATGTATTTTAGTAATCCTCTTTCTATTTTGATTGTCTGTTTGTGCAGATATGGGGCTTTACAATTTTTTTATTTATATAAACTGTGCAATTTATGGAAGGCAGTTGTGTTGTGTATTAGTTTGAGAACAAGTTCACAAACTTAATTAGATATTTGTTAAAAAAGGTATAAAATTAGTGAAATACAAAAGAGATGTTAATGATTTTGAGGAGAACTAGTCGTAATTGTAATTTAGGTATTCGTTAAAAAAAGGTATAAAATTAGTGAAACGCAATGTAATTGTATATGGTATGATGGGTTTATCATAATTTGTTAAATGGGTAACCATGATAATTTAATAACTGCCATTATCCGAATAAAATTATGCGTAGTTATTATATACTCAAGAAAATGATTAGGTGTTAGTAAATTATGAATTTTTATTTAATATTTGAAAATATGATCAGGTAGGTTATATGGATAAGTCATGGATATCTGCAGATAAGGATTCATTAGACTATGAAACTGGGGTTGAAAAGTTTTTGATATTTGTTGAAGAAAACTGTAAGGATCCTAAGATGATACCCTGTCCATGTGCACGTTACTGCAATTTTAAGAAATTCTCGGTAAAAATCGTTAGGGGGCATCTATATGAAAATGGTTTTAGTTTAGGGTACATCGATTGGATTTGGCATGGAGCTAAAGCTAGTTGTAGGTCATCGGCCGGTAGCACAATGCCACCTCCGTGTTCGGAAAATATTGAACAGAACGTTGAAGAAAATTTTGCTGCATCACAGGTAGGTGATATCTGTGAAGCAGCATATAATAACCGGGGTAATTTGGGCGATGATTGTGATAAGGATTCAGAGGAGTTTAAGAGGTTTTTGGCCGATGCCGAGCAACCTTTGTTTGAAGGCAGCGATTCTAGTAAATTAGATTCGATGCTCAAGTTACATAACTGGAAAGCAAGATTTGGTATTAGTGATAGTGCGTTTACGGATTTACTTTCTTCCGTTGGCTCCTTACTTCCTAAAGATCACGTCTTGCCAAGTAATGCATACACAGCTAAGAAAACCCTATCCGATTTAGGTCTTAAATATATTAAGATCCATGCATGTCCGAACGAATGCATTCTATGTAGAGGTGTAAATTCTGATTTTGTCGAGTGTCCCAAGTGCCACATATCTCGCTGGAAGTTAGGCAAGGATGGTAAAGTGAGAGTTAATGTCTCGGCTAAAGTTATGTGGTATTTTCCAATCATTCCAAGATTTAAACGGATATTTAAGTCGAATTCTACCGCTAAGCTTCTGACTTGGCATGCTAACCAAAGAAGTCAAGATGGGCAGATGCGTCATCCAGCCGACTCTCCTTCATGGCGGAATGTCGATTATAAATGGCTAGAATTTGGTAATGAGCCGAGAAATCTTCGATTAACCATGGCGGCGGATGATATAAACCCCCATAACAATGGCATGAACAATAGGTATAGCTGTTGCCCAGTAGTATTGACAACATATAACCTTTCTCTGTGGTTGTGCATTAAAAGAAAGTTCTTGATGTTAACAATATTAGTGTCAGGTCCGCAAGAGCCAGGTAATAACATTGACGTCTTTTTGCAACCACTTATTGATGATCTCAAAATGCTCTGTAAAGAAGGTGAACCAGATGCGTATGACGCTCATACTAAATCTTCTTTCATTTTGAGGGCAATATTAATGTGGACAATAAATGATTTTCCCGCTTATGGGAACTTATCCGGTTGTGTCAACAAGGGTTACATGTGTTGTCCAGTTTATGGCGACGATACTGTAGCCAACTATTTACCTTATACCAAGAAAATGTGTTTTCAAGGCCATCGTCGATATTTACCTAGGAATCATCCTTATAGGAGGAAAAAGACGGCTTTTAATGGTGAGCAAGAGTTAGGAAATGCTCGTCAAATCCATTCTGGGAAAGAGGTGTTAAGGCAGCAGGAGCGGATTAAATTTGCTTTCGGGAATGCAGTAAAGAAGTCCAAAAAGGTCCACTGTCCATGGAAGAAAAAGTCAGTTTTCTTTGAGTTAGAATATTGGAAGTTTCATCATGTTCGTCACTGTCTCGATATTATGCACGTCGAGAAGAATGTGTGCGACAATCTTATTGGGACACTCCTAAATATGAAATTTAAAACTAAAGACAGCGAGGCCTCCCGACTTGATATGGTTGAAATGGGCATTAGGATAGATTTGGCTCCACAAAAAGTAGGAGCACGGAGAACGTACCTGCCCCCTGCTGCTTATACTCTTTCAAAGGAAGAAAAAAGAAAACTGTTAAAGTCATTGTCATCAATGAAACTTCCCTATGGAAATTCATCAAACATAAAAAATTGTGTCTCAATGCCCGATATGAAGTTATTTGGGCTGAAGTCTCACGACTGTCACATACTACTTCAACAACTGCTCCCAGTTGCAATTCGTGGAATTCTCCCAAAAAATGTCCGGGTTAGCATCATTAGGCTGTGTTTTTTTTTCAATTCTTTGTGCACTAAAGTTGTCGAGGTATCAAAATTGGATAAATTACAGTCAGATATAATATTAACCTTGTGCGAGCTGGAGAAAATATTCCCTCCCTCTTTTTTTGATATAATGATACATCTTACGATTCACTTGGTTAGAGAATTGTGTTTGTGTGGTCCGGTTTTTTACAGATAAATGTATCCATTTGAACGGTTCAATAAGGTGTTGAAAAGTTATGTGCGAAACCGTTTATATCCGGAAGGTTGTATAGCTGAAAGCTATCTCGGTGAAGAATCTGTAGAATTTTGCAGCGAGTTTGTTCGGCAGAGTTGCACAACTACAGGTCTTCCGAAGGACAAAGCCAAACTTGATGGTCTGTTATCTCCTACAATAATAAAGTCAGTCGAAGAAAAAGAGCGAGATGAGGCACACCTACATGTTCTTCAAAACAACTCGGAAGTGTATCCATATATAACGTACGTTAAATTAATTAACCGTTGTCTCAATCTTCTTTTAGCGAGTATTTATGGTATTTCCTTATCAATACTTTTATTTCTAGGATGCATAAAGAATTATTAGAAGAAACCTATCGAGAGGAAAAAAAAGACCGTGCAATGGCTAATCGGAGAGCACAATTGGTTATTTTCTAGTTGGTTTGAAAAAAGGTCAGTGAATTGATAAGGAATGGAGAAGATGTTCCTGAAACGATAAGATGGCTTGTAGGAAAACCGTATTTTTCCGTATTGACTTATGAAGGCTTTCTCGTTGATGGGGTTCGATATTTCACAAAAGACCGAGATAATGCGCAGGTGGTCCAAAATAGCGGCGTGTCTTTAGTTGCTAAGACTGTCCAAGTGAGTAGTGCCAAGGATTTAAATCCCCTGGAGAGCGATATGACATTTTATGGCGTTATTAAAGAAATTTGGGAGTTGGATTACCGTGCATTTAAGGATCCGTTGTTCTTGTGCAGATGGGCAGATAGCGATAGAGGTGTCAAGGTCGACGATCTCGGCTTCACACTTGTGGACCTTAGTCGACAAGGTCACAAAAATAATAAGTACGTATCGGTTGACCAGGTCAAGCAAGTTTTCTATGTCGACGATCCAGTCGATATTACCAGGTCAGTTGTATTAACTTCCACGAATCGAGATTACCATGAGGTGTATAATGACGACGATTTAGGGGACACAACACTGGAAAATGTTCCATTCTGCTCTCAAATCCCTAAAGTAGATGTCCCAGTAGATGTAGATGATGATGCAGATGAGACTAGTCTTCGAAATCAACGAGAGGATGTCGAGGGAATTTGGATTAGAAAATGATTACATTTTGAATTTGGATGTCGATGTATTTTTAATTAATTTCGATATTTTTTATTGTAAGAGACAGAAGTATGCTTTTTGGACATGTTTAAAATTATACTTTTGCTAAACCCTGGATAATTTGTCTTTAATTTTCAGTTGTTTCATAGTTTCAATGCATTTTACATTTGTTACAATCGCGTTATTTCTATATAATTGTCTGCTCTTTATTTTTTTTTTATGTTTTACTATAATGCATTTAAAACGCTTATTCCCACTGTTGATTATTATATATAGCTAATTATGTACACCATGTATTTCAGGAATTGCAAGCACAAGAACGGGGAAGAAGAATCCCACAACATTGATATCTAAAAATGCAGTGATAGAGGAGGGCGGTGAGAAAAATGAAGAAAAGAAACTGGAAGTGAAGCAATTGACACCTGAAAAACAAACTGATGTGAAGCAATTGACACCAGAAAAACAATTGGATGCCGCACAGCCTACAGATGACCCTGGAGAAGATGGAAAAAAGGCAGACTCTGATGTTCCACAAGAGACGGTTACAAGTACAGAATCTAGGAAAAGAAAAAATGGAGCAACACGTGGTGTTTGTGCTATGCACAAGGTCGTGACGAAGAAAGCTCAAGGGCAAAAGTCCAAAATCAGATACAACAGAATCAGAATTCCCATTAGTGACACAAGGCACACCTTGCAGTCTTATATTGGCATGCTGGAAAGGACGATGGTGCCAATTGATCTTGAAAATTGGCTAACAGTGGATGAAGAGTTAAAAGCGAAGATATGGAGTGATGTGCAGGTAAAATAAATCATGTTTATTTTACCTAAATATTGTAACTTGTTTAGTATATGAGTTTTTACCTTGTACATGGTTATTATTTCCTCTCAGGATACTTTCAAAGTAGCTTTAGAAAGTGAGGGGTTGGTCTTAAAGTCAGCGGGTACGAAGTGGAGACAATTCAAGTCTGAATTAACCAGAAAATTTGTGAAGCCGTATATTGGAAAGAAGAAGAAGCTAAGCAAGCCCCCTCCAAAATATGCGTATGTTGGCAAGGACTGTTGGAGAAGATTTGTGGCTGTGAGGACAGGTAAAAGCTGGGAGTTATATCTTTCATATTTATATCTTTCACATTTATCGTGGTATATTTGAATTAGTGTTGAATTTAATATATCTTGTGTGCAGGAGATTAGTAAAGTGCAAAGCGAGCGAGTTAGCGAGCGAAAATATCCACACAGAACCTCAAGGAAAGGATATATTGGTTTGGAGGAAGATGAAGTACGGGTTTCTTGCTATCTCTGAAATTTAGTATAGTATTGCATTAATTTTTTTAAACATTTTTATTTCTTCATTTTTTAACAGATCAAAGCAGGGCGGCTAGCCCCTGAAGAATTACCTGATCGAGCAATTTTCTGGAAAAAAGCTTGTACGCCACCAGATGGAGTTATTGATGAAGAGTTGGATAAGACATTTGAAAAAATTATAAGTTCCAAATTTAATTGAATTTCTTTTAATTTTAGTTGCACCGTTTTTCAATTTAATTGTATTTTTAAATTCATATGCAGTTTTAAATTTAATTGTACTATCTTTCAATTTAATTGCATTTTTAAGTGCATCTGTTTTCAATTTAATTGTATTTTAAAATTTAGTTGCAGTTTTAATTTTAATTGCACTTCTTTTTAATTTTATGTGCACTTCTTTTTAATTTTAATTGCACTTCTTTTTAATTTACTTGCACTGCTTTTTAATTTACTTGCTTTAATTTTAATTGTACATGTTTCCAATTTAATTGCATTTTTAAATTTAGTTTTAATTGCACTCCTGTTTAATTTGTGTAATTTTAACAGGATGAACTACTTGAAAAGAAACGCAAGGGTGAGTTTGTACCGTCTGGAAGCGAGGATGTGCTTTCTGTTGTACTAGAAACTCCTGAACATTATGGTAAAGTTCGAGGAGTAGGAAGCTTTGTAAATCCATCGACGTACTTTAATTTACCGAAAGGGAAAGACAAGAAGAGCAGAGTGAGCAAAGCAGAGTTTGAACAAACAAAGAATGACTTTGAGAAAAGAAATGAGGATCTTATGTTGCAGATTGCTGAGCTGAAGAATGCGATGAAGGAAATGGCTAGTGCAGCCAAACTCCACTCGCCGATGTTGTCTGATAAGGCTAGTTGTCGAGTTGAAGAAAAAAAAGGAGTTGCTGAAATAAAGAAAAAGTGTGGTCTTACTGCTGTACGTGAATTGATGGTTGAAAACAATAATGATAATGGTGATGACTGTGTGGACATTAATCATTTTGACCCTCCGCCTGGGAAAAAGGTAAAAAAGTATTGTACATATATCTCTCAATATTTTTGCAATTGTTGCCAGACTTATTATTTTACAATGCTTATAAATGTAATTTAGGATTCGCGAAAGTGTGAGCTAGCAGTGGATGTAATTGAAAATAAGGTAGCTTTTGGTATAGTATTCTCCGAGGATGGAATATCTACGTTAGTACATGGAGTGCCTCTTGAGCCCAGATTGACGTGAATTGATGGTTGAAAACAATAATGATAATGGTGATGACTGTCCGGACATTAATCATTTTGACCCTCCGCCTGGGAAAAAGGTAAAAAAGTATTGTACGTATATCTCTCAATATTTTTGCAATTGTTTCCAGACTTATTATTTTACAATGCTTATAAATGTAATTTAGGATCCGCGAAAGTGCGAGATGGCAGTGGATGTAATTGAAAACAAGGTAGCTTTTAGTATAGTATTCTCCGAGGATGGAATATCTACGTTAGTACATGGAGTGCCTCTTGAGCCCGGATATGCTCGTGTCCAGGTAGACGGAACCATCAAGGAAGACGTCTTAGTTCCGGTACCAATAGCTGGTGAAATAGAGATAGTCCGCCAAGCGGTTGGCTCCCTTGTAGCATGGCCTAAAAATTTGATCATCTTCAGTCCCCCCACTGCTGAGGTATTTTCTTAAAAATCAGAGAATTATAAATGCATTTTCTAAAAAATGTTAAGGTTTATGGAATACTTGTTTATTTGTTTATTTGTTTGTAGAAAAAGAAGGAAGTGAAGTCAAGGAAAACAAAGATTGTCAATGCGTATCAGAAACTGTCGGCTGAGATGAAGAGTGTGAAATCTACTGACAATGTTCCTCGAAGGTTTATGTTGTTGTACAGACATGCCATGGTCATATTGAAAGAAAGTGGAGACTCGATACAAATACCGTGTGGTGCTGAGGTGTTTGGAGTCGAAAAAGTCAGTTTTTTATTGCACGAGAATGTTATGGCCTTGTTGGAGTTTAAAATGATTGGTCAGGGCATAATATCCACATATATGGCGTATGTAATTTTTCCTTTTTATTTTTCCTTTTTAATTCATTATTATTATTTTATTTTATTTTTTCGTGAGAACAAATTATGGAGAATGTTTTATTTTTATTTGTAGGTATTTGTATACCGAGGTTCGTAAGAGAAAATTATCCGACATGTATGCATTTGTTGATCCAGCGGCCACTTTTAAGCTCAATGACGATTTTGAAGCTTATATTGTCGAACAGATGAATACAAGAGATTCTCGCATAATCCTCATGCCTCATAATGAGAAGTAAGTTTTAGCGTTTGCAAAATTATAAAAAATTATAAACTGTCTCTATATTTTATAATTTCTTGTTGATTTATTTAACATTAAACAGTTATCACTGGATTTTGATTATGATTTGGGAATCGGAAATCTTTATTCTTAACCCCTTGGCCCATCCGACAAATTTTCCAAAATTGGAAGCAGCATTAACGCGGTAGTGTTAATTGAACTTTTTTATATATGTTTGTTGTCTATTTTTTTTAAAATTTTTTTATTTATGTATACTGCATGTTTACTCTGTACAGAGCGGTGAGATCTTATAATGCTCAGAAAGGATTGGTAAACAAAAACCCCAATATTAAGAACCTTAGCGTAAGTATTCATTTGTACACATTTGACTGTAGTATGGTTTTTTTATAAATTCTTTCTTTTTTGGGATTGATTGATTGTTAATTTTTTGTTGGGTTAGGGATCCACGAAACAACCGGGTGGATACGAGTGTGGGTACGTTGTCATGCGTTACATGAAAGACATATTCGAAGATAAAGAAATGAAATTCATTACCAAGGTAATAAATGTACATTTAGCGCAATCTGCAAACACCTAGAATAAATGTACATTTATCAGGGCATATTTATATTTATAGTATAGTATGCTAATTCGTTGTTTTTGCACTCTGTAAATTTCACAGTGGGCAGCTAAGACTCAAAGTGCTATACAAGGGAGGAACTTGATGAAGTGCGATTCGAGACTCTTCAATATGTCCAAGAGTTTGTTTAGTTTTCATGTTACCAGGGAACAATAATTAGTTTGATCAGTACACTGTCATCTAGTTGATCGTTCGTTCGTTTGGTTGGTCTTGTAATCTGCTTAAGTAGTCTGCCACCACGCTAGTACCACGCTTTGCTGGAAATGACTTGCGTAATTAGACTAGTTATGGCAGATCATGAATTGTGGATATTCGGTCCGACTTGTTTAAATGATTGTTATAACTTTTGTTGGATGATTTGCAAGTTATTATATAACTTTTGTTGTATTTACGTGCTTGTTTGGTGCTTGATATATAGCTAAAAAACTTTTAGTATTTTAGTTTTAGTTTGCGATTAGTCAATTTCAGTTTTGATAGTTTTGGTTTGCGATTGGTTTGGTTTGTTATTGGTTTGCGATTGGTAATTTTTGGCTTGTTGAATATGTGAATAATACACATCACTGAAAATGTAAAACCGATGTCTATGATAATCAAAAACAACAGGCATATTGTGTTCTTTTGTACCCAAAACTGATGTATATACAACTCAATAACATTAGGCAAAGCAATTCCAAACTGATGTTAAATCAAATAAACAACGGTTTTGAACCGAAGTCTTTGATTTTAACATAAATTATATACTTTAGACAACGGTTCAAAACCGATGTCTTTGACCTTAAGAAAAATTATATACTTTTTACATCGGTTACTAACTGATGTGTAAAATGTGTTTTAACATCGGTTGAATAAACAACCGTTGTAAAGTATAGACATCGGCTAAAAACCGATGTCTATGTTAATCTTTAACATCAGTTTTTAAATGGGGGTGATGTTAATAGTCTTAATAAACATCATTTTTTAGAAAAAACTGATGTAACAGGTTATAATCAAACTGTGTGTGATATCTTTAAATTGATTATAATCTCTTAGTTTGCAAAATTAAAATGCTGTTAGGTACTTGTATAAAATAAAGGACATCAGTTTATTGCCAAAAAACGATGTGGAAAGCTATGTTTTACATCGGTTAAAAACCGTTGTCAAAGGGGGGACCTTTCTCTACACCGACGAAGACATCGATCAGGATTTTTTTTTACATCAGCTAATAACCGATGTCTATTCCAGTTTTTCACGTAGTGACCCGTAACGCCGGTGAATGATTCTCTATTAAAGAATCTATTTGGACGAATTGTCGACAAATTTTTTATCTATCTTGTTAACATTGTTTGCTCTGTTAGTCATGGTAAAAAAGGATATTCAATATCGGAACGTTTATGTAGATCAATATTTAACGTAACACTTGATCACTTATGTGTAGATATTATGTATAAATTATAAAATGCACCGGAAAGATAACAAAAATGGTCGGTCGGAAAAAATAATAACACATACCTGTTGATTGTGGTATTTGATGAGATAATTTCTTTATTTGGTGAAGAGAAGCTTTGATAAATCGACTGTATCACCTTTTCTAATGATAGTGCAGTACTCCTCCTCGAGCTCTTTCATCAGGTAGCTTCTGCTTCATCTTGCTTTTCGTATCTCTTTTGGGCATATCGATATGTTTATTAATCTCGTTTGTATATTGTGTTCGCGCGTAAAACTTGTTGCCCTACCAAGTGTTGCTAATGAAATACTTTCAAATTTGTTTTTCAAGTTTCTACACAGGCTATTACAATTATCTTCCACAAAATGCACAGCAAACAAAACAAATTGAATCCCACTGCACGATGACAACTGAAGAATGCTCTAATCAATGTCCCACTATATCTTTATGTCTCTTCAAAGAATCTATGAAAGGAATAATCAAGTACAATTTAGTTGAGTAGGCATGGATCTAGTTATTTTTAGGCCCCCACCAGTTAATGTACTGGCCTTCAGTACTCGGCATCAGATCGTAACAGAAGACTGCTAGAGTTAGCCACACATTGGTTATTTGTTTCAGGCCTCTAGATTCACCTGAATCGAGTAAAAATTATTAACTGAGCTCGTTGACTCCAACGATGCAAGTAAGCTTCAAATCATAGTGAATAATACATTTTGCACCAACAGGAATCGCTGTTTTAATGTTTTTGGATCACTGGGTTGATATTCTTTAACTTGAAAGAAGAATCACTGTAATAAAAATGAAAATTATCCACATATGTTACTATCTAAATACACAAAAATGATAAGCTTTCTTGTTTCCAACAAAAAAATGTATCGACAATCTCAGTTTTCAGCGCAAGTTTGTCTGAGCAGAATCCATAAAATCTCACGAATGTAGTCTTCAGCTAATGATCACTGAAGACTTAGTGTAGTGTGTGGCCAACTTATGCAGAATGTGACATGTACAGCTTGGTTTGAAAACAACACTTTGATTGTATCCAAATTTGCTGCTTTTCAGCTAAATCCTTAAATTCTAGACTTTAGATGAGTCCTAATCAGAGTACCATGCTAAATTAGAAACAGTAACAACATATGTGTCCAAGAGAAACCTCATGAAAAATAGATAATGTAAAGATCATTTAATGTCTGAAATTGCCTTTTAACTCATCTTTTGTCTTGGATTCTAGAAAAGAATGAGTCAACTGGCAAGATGTTTAGACAAATCTAATCTACTTGCTGCATAAAAATCTCCTATCCCATATTCCATTTCCCAAACCCTTAAAAATGATACTTTTATATAGATATCACCACAAGTCTCCAACAGTATTGACAGAATTGTACCTTTCTTCAAGTCAGTTACTTTTCCGGTTCAATTCTAAAGAAAAATAATTGTTGAGTAACTATTTCATTCAGGTACATGAAAGGATCCTATATTGTAATACATTCAACTAGTAAATTCAAAATCATGGCCACTTTTAATTGACTCGAAACAACCTGCACAAGTTGTTCAAGCTTATGATTGAATGAGGCTGGAAGCTATGTTAATTATCAACATTAGTTAGTACGCGGATTGAAAAGGCAGAATTAGCTAACAATGATGAACAGGTAATGTGTGCATCAGGACTTTCTCCATACCATGCTCATCTAGGAGCCAGCCTAGATGTTGCATTTAATTTAACAATAATAGGCTCTAGAATTTTATTTGATAGGAAATTAGGCAAGGGATACTACATCCAAATATACCAGGAAAAGGAGGCCACAAGGTAAAATGACGCCAAACTGAATGATTAAACATACTTCTAAATTGTGGTTAAAAAAAAAAGATTCCAATTACTACAAAAAGTACATAATCTGGTAGTCCATGACATGCCTGATATAAGCAAGTATATAATTGTACAACCTCATCAAAATCAGATGTAAAAGGTAAAAGAGATAGGAAGTCTATCTAAATAACCATATGTTTATCCAACTCAAGGAAAACTCTTAAGATAAATCTTTCAGCTATGAAAAATGTCTGAAATTGGAAATCAAAAGCTACTTTTCAGTTCCATATTTAGTTAAAAATCAAACTACACCTATAGGTATTGCTAAGGGGCATGTTCAGAGCTTCAACTAACTAGTTTCAGACAACAAACCAGATTATCAAATCATCTAAAGATTTTCTGTTACATTTTGTACTATTGGCTTTATAGCCAGAACCAGAACTACTTTATCATAATAATTATTTGTTAGGTGCAATTTGTACAACATGTGGCTGTTAACCTATTCTAGACAGTGATATTAACCTAAGATTACTCAGGAATATCCGAGAATTTCCCGAACATTAGTTGTGATCTCATATCTAACAACCCATCCTCCAGTCAGTCACATGGAAGCCTTGGATATTGTTGTTTTGGAACGCTGAACATCGTTTTGAGGGTCCTATATGGGTTAAGCGCTAGCTTGACCTCGCTTAACAGAGGTCGAATTCTGCATCATGCATAAAAATGAGATGCAAAGAAAAGAGAAACGATAAAAAATGACACATGTAAATGCAGAATACAGAGATTATTCTTGGTTAATGACTGAATGCAAGTAAGAACCTTAGGTGCATGTATAAGAAACAACAATTGAATGAGAGAAACAGTAAATTGTGAGAACTTTTCAGTAGCTAAAAAACACAAGTTCCAGAAATAGGGTCCCGGGTGATAAAGAGAAAGGTATTGTGTACACTCTTTTATTGTAGAAAAAAACATACCATTATCATTGTACGGACAGAGAACCAGCTATATTACTTGGAATATTGTTCAGGACAAAGTACTACAAAGATCTGATCCTCTATTTCAAGGATACATGTATAAACGATATGATTAAATAGGAAGGTAGTCATTTTATCTGTACTATTTTCTTGTAAAACTTTGAAATAAAAGGCTTAACTCAGAAGTTTTTATTAAGAGAATATATGTGAGAGGTCTGAAGAGATGAACTGAATGAGTTACAAGGCAGTCGGCTACAATTAATAATAATGAAAATATTTAGCAAATGATGTAATGCCACATTATATCATTCAGTACATCATTTGGTGAATGTTTGGAGACCTCTAGCATTACTCATAAAAGATTGGATTCAGGCACCCTGTTAAGAGTTGTTCATGAGCAGTCACAGGAAATCGGCCCACAAAGATAGTGTTCTCAGAAAACAGAGATTGAGAGTCTGACTACTAACCTTACAGATAAGAGAGCTTTTTTCTGAAGTAGATTTTTCATTGGAGGCTTATCCTCAAGGGCTCTAAACCACCAGAATATATACTTGATAATATTGAGTTAGGTTTGTGATCCTGTTGATATAACTATACAATTCTGGATATTTTTTATAAGTTTAGGTACATAGTACTTATATAACAAAGAGAGGCCAGAATTTCAGAAGGAAGTGCCTGTGCTATTGTCATTATCTAATAACTTGTACCTTTTTTTATAGAAAATCAAGATATTATACCAGATGTAAAAGATAATTAATTAGTGATTTTAGAAATAAAACAATCATTAAAAGATACATATGTTAGTTATGTATAATTTAGCAGTTGTTTTTAGATAGTCAAATCATTAGAAGTTGTATTAGCACAGTGGCATGACCCCATCTCACATCCTCTACTCTAGGAGCTTATATAAGAACAAGACTTGTCACTTCTTTTCAGATATCAACTCTTCAAACTCAAAGAGTTCTCTTCTTTGTCTTTCCAAACATTCTACTTGGAGTAAACATCTTCACTTCTTTAACTGCCTCCTCCTTCATTTGCAAGGCAACAATGTCTTCACGTGGCACCGACTCTTGGACTGCAAAGCAGAACAAAGCCTTCGAAAGGGCTCTGGCTGTGTATGATAAGGACACACCTGATCGTTGGCAAAATGTTGCTAAGGCTGTTGGTGACAAAACAGCGGATGAAGTAAAGAACCATTATGAAATCCTTGTTGACGATATTAAAAGAATTGAGAATGGTAGAGTGCCCTTCCCAATGTACAGAACCACTGGAGGCAGTAGCCATGTTTCCATGCATGATAACGATGAGAGGTACACTTTTTATCTAAATTTTGTATCATACAAGAACTTACTACATAATATAGCTAATGATCACCATGACATCATCGCGTTAACCTTATTGTATTATAGGTCAAGACAAGGTCCGCAGCTTATAGAATGAATGCATGATGCTTATGTATTTAATAAAATGTTCATCCAACAATATAGTTTAACACCTGGCACTATAGGAAATACCTTAGACGATAAATTTTTTCTTCTCGACGAGCTCTTGATAATTATTTGCAACCAAAATCACCAGTCACTACTTCTTTACAATTCACATACACAGGAACTCACCGTCCAACAGAATAAACAAAATAAACAATTAAAATCTTTTCTTCTTGCTTCATAAATAAATTGTCGATGTAGAGAAATCTTCATTTGTCCAGAATTCACAAGGGAAGGTTCAACTTCAAAGAAGTCTAATCTTTTACGAGTCTTCCACTGTCCTAGAGGAGAGAAGTATGTTTGGACCTCTAGTTTGGCTTTCCCAACAGACCATAATTTGGTATTTCAATTTACACACAAATGTTACTGATAAAGCTGCAACTTATTACGAGTCACTTATCTGTATAATTTTCATAGCTTAAGTTCTTGGGAAAGTCCCCAGAATATATATCAAATTCATATATGTGCAGGAACGTTGATCATCATACCCTAATTATATCAAACAGGCTGCTAAACTCACACATACAGACAGACGCACGTATTTTCTTCTATTGCTAATGTTGTTCATGCAGGATGAAGAATCTGAAGCTTCGGTGATTTAAGTCAGATAAGGCAGGTGAAGCAGGCAGCAAATAAAGACCTTCTCTGCAATTAGATTGATCAGCCAATGTACTTGAAGAGTCACTAAAAGTTCTATTTACCGTCCTTTTTACGTGAGTAGTTCCTAGTATATTTTTATATCAATGCTATCTATCATCTCTTTCCAAGTTAGTTTGTATTAACTAATGCAATGTTTCAAGAAGGCTTATGTATTTTCTGCAATCTAAAATAAGAACGGTTTTCATTTATGCAAGTATTTTTTTTCAGAGATGTTTCTCTTATGTAAGAGCTGATATTGGTACTTTTTAAATGATGATGATAAGTTGCATGTCGGGGAACAATATGAAAATATGAATCTATATTCTAACACTCCCCCTCTCGAGAGCTCATTTTTGGGTCGAAGAGTAGATCATGGGCGCCCATCTTTGAGGCATAACTTTGCTTTCGTGTTTATAATAAATTGTGAGAATATTGGGGGTGGCAGGGAGTCGAACCTGAGTCATCCCGCTGCGAGCCTTCCTCTAACACCTTAAGGTTTTAAATGAGCTGGAGTAACACATTATTCAGTTTTTTTTAGGACCTTCCAATATATCCAATGTGACATGTACACGAAGTAAGACCTTTATTCTTACCCTAACTACACAGTCTGCAATCAAATTATATGCCTAGCAAAAATCTCAAGTTCAAAAATATTGCCAAAGGAAAACTAGAATCAATGACTACATTATATCTCAAATTGTAGTACTTAAATCAAAAATATGGTTTAAGACTTGTATAGAAAATATTGTTCATCGAAATCCCAGAAATTGCTACCATATTATAGCTGGTTACTTCTTCTAAGCTTGGGAAGCAGAACTGTCAGCCTCCTAAGACCGTATGAAATTTTCAACAATCTAAGCAGAACAGTAAGCGACTTTAAAGAGCAGAGAGTTACCTTAACAAAGGTGTTTTTAAAACAAGTTTTGTGTTCTTCCCATGAAGCACTATAAATTGCATCCATATAATCCTTGACATCATCAATGAAAGTTCTAGATTCTTCTTCACTTCTGTTTTTGTAACATGCAAGACCAGTACTAGCCGGTGATGCAGCATTATGTGATTGTTCCTCTGTTTTCGTCGACATTCTTAAACTTTCTACGAACAAAAATCAAGATCTATAATAAACATAACTTTTACATATATCAAAAGCCTAAAAAATTTCTCAAAAGCGATCACAGCATACAAAAACTCAGCTTCAAATCATAATCAGAGTATGTTATTTGCAAATATACGCGAAAAACGCTTTTCGCTAAGGTATGAAACAGGTAGAGAAAATTTACCATGGTTCAAGCTTGTGAAAATCTATCAACTCCTGGTTCAGTTTTTCAGCAAATTATTTATCTTACAGTAATTTATGTGATTACATTGTTACATCTTACTTAATGTCCTGATCCTCAAGTCTTTTAATTTCTCCTTTATGAACCTTGTGACTGTCTTGTAGACCTGCTGAGAAAATAAACAAATAAAAAGAGGAAGAGAAACAATGTGGGGAGGACGAGGAGCACACTACTGCATTACATGAAACACGAAAAGACAACATATTTGTCATACGTCTACTTCTGCTAGTAAGTACATTAGTAAAATTCATTATAAATTCGGTCTATCATATCTATTCACTAACGAAAGGAATTCCATGGATCTAGCCAACAAGGTTGTGTATTGAATTTTATGTTGCTAGTACATTATTATTGAATCACACTATGGAGCTACACACTATGGCTTTGCCAAAGGGAAAAATCAATTACCTGAGTGTGAAAATAATATAGTCCAAATGCAGCAGCCGCTTTCTGTGGAAAACTCTTGACCTCTCCTCAGCGTGATTATCTTCACTATAAGGTGGTAGGCTTATCTTTTTGTCGATAATTATGTGAAGTACACTCTACACATGTCATTGATGAACTTAATATGGTGTATCAAGAAATGTCAAGAACTATTGAATTTGAGAATAATGTTCTCATTTACACGCATGGCTGGTTTGATAATATTTCTGGCCACGTGAAACAAGATTCATTTTTTCCAGTATCCCCAAGAAATGCGATGACAAAGCCAGATCCAAGGCTGGTATTTATCGGCACTAATGGAGAATTCATCGAACTGATGCTACGTATTGGTGAAATATGGTGCTCCAGCATACCCGTTCACTTGTTTAATTCTGCTAATTTAGAGCTTGAAAGGGTGAAGTGAAGCTTGAGATGTTTTTTTTGGATCAGATGCCATCTTCACACAAGATATTGGGTCCCAGATTCTATTTATAACCCAACTTGTTGCCAAGAGAATCATGGTGTAACTACAGCATTGTTGTTTAACATTAGATGATCCATTGAGGGAGCTAAAAACAAGGTATTTCTGATTAAAATATACAAGTAATGAGTTTGAAGTGGTTCTCATCTATAATGAAAAATTGTCTCAGGAACTTAGGCCATGGATGCGTCCTCCTTTTGATGAGGACTCATATGCAAGCAAATTCGTAGGTTGTGTTTTTCCTCACTATCATGGACCTCTTGGATTTGATTGTAATAGATCCTCCCTAAACTTGGAGAGATTTTGATACGATTATGGTACATGATGTTTTAACCATAGCAGTATAAGATTGGAATCAGAAATCGGATTAAGCTGGTACATGAGATATTTTTTTTATATCACGTGTTTGGTTGAGCGGTGGATTGAATATATTAACTATCAAAATATTTTTAATTTATTAATTATAAAAAATTAATATAATTTTAGTTTTATATTATTCTGATTTATTGATCTAATTTTGTGTTAAATATTTATAAATTATATGCAAAATGAAAAATATATTTGATTACCGATATTTCATATCAATCTCCCCACTAGGGTATCAAAAACCCACCAAATATCAGGTATGAGTTTGGAATGACAAAAATTCATATCTAATATCTGAAAAGTAGTACCAAACGACCCAATAATGAGTTTTCAAAATTTTTATACACTTTTACCCCTGACCAAATTTTTTACAAATTGTGCGTGGGTTCACCGCTAATTTTTTTAAAGAAATTCAATTATGCCCAGAAGCATACGGACATCTATACAATATAATCCTATAATAACCGAAATGATGTATAATTTGTATTTTAGTTAACCCCTCATTTTAGTTATTCATTTCCATCACGATCGTCGAAACTTCTTCATCAAATAATCAGAGCTGTTAGATCCAAATACTAAAAAATACACTCCACAAGTTCTCATATTCGAATCCCGTCAACAACAAATATTTATATTATTATTTATAAAGATACATATAAGTTCTCAAGTTCGAATCTCATTAACAATAACTATTATATTATTTATAAAGATGCATATAAGTTTTTAGGTTCGAATCTCACTCAGCAACAACAGACATTTACATTATTATTTATGAAAAATATCTCATCAATCATATACTCTTTATACCTAACTTGAAATTATACACAATAAAATTATAATTATGTAATCATTATTTAATATTTAATTATTTATATTGAATTTTAATAAAATTACACAAAATAAGAATAAAAAATATATAAATATTAACAAAGACTTGTGCATCACATAGACCCTAAGCTAGTTAGATTAATAACCAAACATGTCGTGGCCAAAAATGAGTTGAACCGCAAAGTATAGATTAACAATGAGCTAGAAAATTATATTATTATAGTTAAAAAAACTGTTCGATAACAGTCCAAACTGCTATGTCCTAATCATTTCTTTAGACTTTTCTTTTTGGATGTCCCTTTCAATTTTTATAATTCAAAATTTTTCAGAAATAGTAAAGATTTTATAATATAAAAAGTAAGCTCATCCACCACTTACCTCCACTATACCCGCTTTATATATTAAATATTAATCAGTCTCACCATTTTACTCACTTTTTTAATTTTTCACCTCTGCTTTATCATTAATCTTAACTTTCGTGCCCAACCCAAATGTAAACAAATGGTTGGGACGGAGGAAGGGAGTATGTTTTTTCTCGTTTCTCGTAATATATTTTGTTCTTTCTTGGTCTTGTCTTGGGTACCCCGCTAAACCGCATCGGGCCAAACATTAACCAGACTTATTGGGCGACCAGATCACACTCGTGGTCATGCAACATGGAATGGGGGGAAATATTTCCCGCATCCAAAGGGAGCTCATTATTTTGTTCTATTTTGCATTTAACTGCAGTTGAACTTGAAGCATGTTGCAATCTTTATACTTTTTTGATTCTCTAACCTATACTCACACATGTCTCAATGACATCACACTGAAGTATGAAAATATTTAGTCATTGAAGATTAGATCGAGGCACCCGCTTGAGAGTTGTTTATGAACAGTTATCAGTTGTGGATGTAATATAGGCAGGATTTTCGGTGCATATTCATGTGTAATGAGACATGGGAGGAGTAAATATACAATCACGATCAAGATTGCATGGTCACACTATTGAGAATGTATAATGACTTGACAATGCTATTGGATTGCATGATCAATGTCAAATAGGAATTTTGCACCAGGAGGTTCTTTGGAGGACGAAGAGATTGTGCATTATTATGCACAAACCTGCATCATCACGTTGCTTTTAATTGTAATTTACTTTAATTCGAATTTACTTTTATCTCTTTATAGGGTTTATTATCCTATATAAACAATTGTATGATGTAACGTATGTATAAATTTTGATTGAAATTAAGATCCTAAGAGTTTTTCTCTTATATTTCTTGTGTATTCAAGAAACCCTTGTGGATTTAAGGTATTAAAGTATTTCTCGTGTAAGAGTCCTTACGAGAATTGACGCTTACTTATCCTACGCTTCCGTGTTGCATCAGCTGTTATCAGAGCAGGTTTTTCCTGTCCTTCTCGTCACCTGATTCTCCTATTATAAAAAATGATCTTGCAGAGGTTATGACGGTTTTTATCGTGACTCTCAAGGCTTGGACAAACAGGAAGACTACGTTGACGGACAACATAAATAACCATAACCGGCAACGTAAAGGCAAAAGAGAAGATCAGAGTCGAGTTTTTTGAGGCGAGAAATATTATGTTGGTGAGAATTGTGGCTTAAAGGAAAATACATATTATATAGAAGATGTTGATATACCATTATTTTACCGGTTTTTTGGAGTTAATGAATTCATGAATCGGTATATTAGTGTCGATAAATTCTTTGATGTTCTAGGTTTTCCTGAGAGTAAACATGTGAAGATGGTTGCTATCAGGTAAAAGAGTGTTGTTGCGATTTGGTGCGATAAGCTGGTTATGTGTGTTACACAGTGAATGATAATTGTTTAAGGAGGATTGGATACAATTATCAAACTAATCGATTATCAATAAGTAAAGTAAGAATAAATAGATCAAATAACAGTTTATTGATTCTCTTATAAACTGTTACAAAACTCTCTCAAGAAAAATAATATTCTTAAGAGCTGCTAGGTTATAAATAATACTCGAGTAATTCACCAGATTTGGTAACCTATTATGTGTTTATATAATATACAACTACTAAATCAAACTCTATCAATTACAAGATATGTTACAGTATAAATTATCTAGTTTCTATACAAATCTAATTAACAGATGCATTTCTATAAGTCAGGAATCGACTATATAAAACTCCACAAATATTGGGAATGTATCAATTGACAGATTTTGACTTAACGTGTAGCATGGTCATATCATGATAGCTTGTATCTTGATACATGCAGATCCTGAAAAATGAGCAGATTCTAACGCTTTGACAAATTGTGACTGACTTATACATATCCTGATCCTGATCCCAACATATCCTGATTTCTGACTTAAACATATTTCAACAATCTCCTCCAATTTATGCTTTGCAGAATTAAGCATAAATTCCATAGTAATATCTTATGCCAAAAACAGAAAGACAAAATATAGAATATAAGGATTTTAGAGCATACTCAGATACAGAAGTTGATCTTCATGATTCTTGATAAATTATGAAGTATCTCTGCACAAATGCCTTGACTCTATCATCTATCTTCTTCAATAGCAGCTGCTATAGCCTTTTCTTCAAGTTTCTCTTAAAATTAGTTTTCTCAGATAATTGATATATAACAGCTCTCAGCATTCTAATATGAGTTCTTTCTATCATCAACTCATCCAATGACACATAGCATGACTTCATTCTATCAGGATTCATAGTTAAGTGCCTTTAAGTCCAAACAGTCTCAAATACTGCTACTCCCTTTTTCATGTCCACTTCCTGATTACTGAAGTTCATGTATGTAGGAATGTAGTGTTCAGTGTACTGTATGCCGTTGTCAAGAATTCTTCTTTTAATGGAATAGAAAATTAGATCTGACCATTCCTTAGATGCTTGATTTTCAACCCTCAACAGATAATGAACATACTTGAGTTCCTCAGTTGACATCATCATCAGTTCATCAAGTGAAATAACTGGAACTTGATCACCCTGTAGCGAAAACAGAATCTTCTGTTATGGTTCTGAGCCATCATGTCTGTCAAGAATGATTCTTTTTCCAGCCAACTTCCAGGAATAATTCCACTCATGTGCTCTATGATCATTGAGAGCAGCATGGCCTGATAAAGATCCATGAGTGGAAAGTTTAAAAGCCTCAATGGCAACCTTGAGCTGTGTAGTTGTAGGATCTTCTTCATCGGAATTAACATAAGAATCAGAAAATTTATTAGATTTATTAGGAATATTAAGAACTTGCTCATCTACTTTGCCTTTAAGATTTAGATTAAGAATTGGCTTAGAAGGCCCAGCTTCTTGTGATGAACCTGTTGTAGTTATATACATTGGTAAAGTAGTGATTGGAGTCACTAAAATTGCTCTAGTATTGTCCCTTGCAGTAACCAGTTCAACATTTTGATCAGGAATTAAAGTGTCAAGAACAGCTGTATCAGGATCAACATCAGTGTCAGGAATTGTTGTGTCAGGAATTCACCCTGTGTCAGGATTTGTAGATTTGTCAGCATCAGTACTTTGAATTGATGGTTCTTGTGTGACATGAGGTTTTGAAGCTGCTTCAACACTTTGAGTTGAAGGTTCTTGTATGCTTCCCTCAAAGACAGGATCATTGATCACAACATCTAATTTTTTTAAGTGCTCCTGATGAGACTCCTTATGTTGAATATGCTCTACAATATCAGCTTCCATAGTGATAGAACTCTCTTGAGCATTGTCAGGAATTGTCATTTGTAAAGTAGTGCATTCACCCTCACCTTGAGTGGGTGGTTCTTGTGTGGCTGGAGCCTTAACAACTGCACTTCCACTTTGAGAAAGTGGTTCTTGTGGGTTGTGCTCCTTCTATGGAGACTGTAGCTTTAATTTCTTTCTTTGAAAGATCTTTGTGACTGCAATTTTCTTTTTCCAGTAGTATGAAGCCCAACCTGTTGAGCTAACTCCATCATTCTCACATAGGAGATCTCAATATATTTTTCTAGAGGTGAGTCAGTATTGGCTTGATCGGGAATTGATATAACTTCATCAGGAATTGATGAAGTTGTTCCTTCAGGATAAAGCATAGCTTGATCAGGTGATATGGGCCTAAAATTAGCCTAGAAATATAGTTAATGTTGAATTAATTAAACCAGATATTGTCCAATAATGAACCCCAATTAACGAGGCCCGAAGACCAAATTATTTATTAATTTCGTAATTAATAAATAGGGAAGATTAACAACTCATTAAAGGAGTCCAAACAGTGATATAAATCTATAAATGATAGCCTTGAGGGCACCTACACCCACAAGGAGTCTGATTCCTTGATTCTAGCACTTCAAAGTCTATCCAAAGACTGAGACTTGTTCAACACGTCTCCTAACCCTAGTCCAATTCAAGGACTCCCAACATCTATATAAGGGGTCTCACCCCTCCTATCATAACTATGTTTTTGACTTGATCCTTGGCAAACAACAAGGTACGTAGGCATCTTGCTAAGGTAGATTGAGTCACGAGATACAAGAGCAGTCAAATCGATCCTTGAAGCTCACGAACCCTAGTAATAAATACAACAATTAATATACCCTAGTTTTCAATCCATAACATTTGGCGCCGTCTGTGGGAATCCATAACAACAACCATGGAGAGAACACGGAGGGGAAATAACACCCTTGAAGGAACTCCGGCTGCAACAACTCAAGCGATTTCGTCAACAGTGGTGATACCCCCACACTCGTCCTACGCCTCCGCCCAAGGATGAACCCCGATAGGGGCAACTGAACCTCAGCCCCAATGGACGATTACCGCGGCTCCTCAAGGGACAAATTCCCGACTTCAGCAGCTACATACACCTATGAATTCTCGACCCATTGGGTATGAGTATTCAACTGTTGTGACCACTAACCACCCTTATGGGATGCCCCTTTACCCCGAGGTTGGAGGAAGTGGACATGCTAATCGGAGTGAAGCACAAGGGCAGATACCCCAATATATACGTGGTTTGGCTTCTATCCCGGAGGATCAAGAATTCTATGGCCCTTATACTGAGAGAGACTCAGAATCTTCGGATGATGATATGGCCCCAAGAAGGAGGCGTTCTGGCAAAGAGGCGATGTCTGATGGTAACCAGCGTCCTAGGAGCACCCGAGGGACGAATCCCCAAGAAGTGCAGGAGAGAATCAGGGCTCACGAGGCTGAGATTCAAAGGCTGAAGCGCGATCTGGAGGCGCACCTGACCCCCATACCCCCATTACCACCAAGGAGGAGAAATCCTCCTCCAATCATAGACCTGGATGGTCCATAGCAGAGAAGGACTGTTGTCCAAAGGGCTGATTCAAGTGATCTTCCACCCCTAAGAGATCCCGACGATCCCACTCCACTATTTACTGAAGAGATAATAATGCCCATATCTCAAGGGAGTTTAAGATGCCCACCATCAAAGGTTATGATGGCATTGGAGACCCCGCTAATCATGTCAGGACATTCTCTAATGTATTGATGCTGCAGCCCGTGAATGACGCTATTAAGTGTAGAGCCTTTCCTCAAACCCTGTCGGGAATGGCTCAAAGATGGTATAGTCGTTTACCTCTGAATTCTATTGGGTCCTTCAGAGAGCTAAGCCAAGCTTTTATTAAGCAATTCATCAGTGGAAGAGTGCATGAGAAAAGTTCAGCATCCCTCATGAGCATTGTGCAGGGAGCAAAAGAGTCCTTGAGAGACTATCTCAATCATTTCACCAAGGAAGCTTTGAAGGTCGCAGACTGTAATAACCCCAATTTTTGGAATTTTTGAAACACTGATGAATAATAACCCTTTGCTGATGATGCTGATTAAGGAAAATTATCAGACCACGCTATATAGGAGTACTGTTATGGAAATTCTAAGATCTTATTAGTATTCCATAAAGTAAATGAGTGTATGTAAATGTTGTTAGAATTCGAATCCGGACACTTTGATTTTTCTCGAAAATCCACCAGATACCGAAAAAATTGAGTATAAGGTAACATAATTAAAAGGATTTTTAATTAAGGATTATAAGAGAAGATCATTAAAGGATTATAAAATATTAGAAAAGATTTAGGGAAGCTCAAATAATGAGAACACGGATATGATCCCTCAAACGGATAACGAGAACGAAAGTTAAGCGAACCGTAAAACAAATACGCAACCAAGAGACAAGCTTGTACAAGAATCCAAAGTATTATGACATCATCAAACCACAAGACAAAGACATGTGGCAAATGGTTGACATAAGAAAGATGACATAAACATGACAAGTAGATTTATTTTGTTGGATGATTATTAGCCAAGCATTATTTACCATGGTAAATTCTAAGTAACCAAGCCTTAAACAACAGAAATCATCAAAACACAAATCAAGAAGCTTTTTTCTTCTTCTTCTCCCTCATTGCTTCGGCCTTTATTCTTAAAACAAGAAGGAATTTTTCAAAACTCAAGCTACACACCTTCAAAAATTATAAGGTTTGTTTCCTTAGCTTCCAAAATTCATAACTTAGTTATGCTTTAAGTTTGGATCCAAGATTTCAAGGTTTACCTAGTTAAACAATTCCTAAAAGTTTAGGATGAATAGTAACTTCAAGATCTAACTTTATGTTTCTTGATTTCTTAGAAAAGATCAAGCTTGTAGGAGGTTAGATGAAGGCTCCCTAAGGCTTCCTAGCAATTTATCACCTACCAAGGAAAGTATAAACTTCAAACCCTAGCCTTTACTTTATTTGTTAGTAAGTTTAATGGTTGGTTTTGTGAATCAGAAGCATGGATTATGATTATTAGTAGTTTGGTTTGATTTGGAAGTGATTTGGTAATTGAATCTTGGTTTTTGGTTAATGAACCTTAAGTATAGTTAGTAGCTCATGTTTGTGATTGAATGAGTTGGAAAATCTTGAGGTTATGGACTGATGTGATAAGGTTTAGATGAAGTTGGGTTGCATTGATGGTTATGAGTTGGTTTGTGGTTAATTGGAGTAGTATAAACATTGGTAATCGCGTAAACATAGCCGTCGTAATGCCCGTTTTCATTCAACTGCTTGTTCTTAGTGTTCGGGACATAAATCTCACTGACCAATCTGCAACTTTTCCATTTTTAGCTAGATTGTGTCATAAGCTTCATTTTGGTATGTGTGGTTCGCTTATATCCGACGTACGGTTTAGGAGAAACGACCGTTTTAAGTAACGGCGTTTCGCGAACGAACCTATACCCCTCGCTTTACTTTGAGACCTTATTTAATGCCCTTAAAAGGCTAATTAGATTACGAAACATTTATGTAAGGTGGGTTAGGCAGTTGGTAAAGTACTCGCGAAAGAGTCGCCTTAAAATTCTTAACGGTTAATTTATTAAAATTGGTGGAGCCGAGGGTACGCGAGCGATTAACGCAAATCGTTAAGCGTATAAGCGACCATTAGGGTATGAGTGAGTTTTGACTAGTTTCTTAAGCGACCAGGCTCTAATTCCGGATTATGTTGTTGTTCATAGGTTACTGGACCCACTCTAAGCTTAAGTCTATCCCGGAACGCTCATGCAGGTTTTCTACCCGTATAACTGTTGTTGTGATGTATATATGTATATGCATTATCTTGTGATAAGTGCATGATTATTATTAGCAAATCTTGCAATATATTGGAGTATGTTGATATGATATATATATATATGCATGCCTGTTTCGTAATCTTGATACCTTGTTATCGATTCAATTGTTTATAAACTGCATAATACCTATGCTAGAGATAGGCATTATTTGCGTATACCCTTAGTATAGGGGACCCAGAGTTGAACATTTTCCTAAAACCGGGAGGCGAGGTTCCCGGGTATATATTATATAGTTTTCTATAACTATTAATCGAATAAGGTATATTCGATGGTTTTGAATAATAATCAAACTTATTTTCGATTATTCAAATAAGGATCGTACTTTCGTATAAATATATCTTTTGTTATTTATTATTCATTTCAAGTATGAATTTAAAAACTTCTACTTCAATTATTTTTATAAAGATTATCATTTATGGGAATATTATTTAAATAATAATATTCAGATATTTTCTAATATATCGTGACTGATTTATTTTATTAAATCATCATTACTCTAAACATTCTTTAAAATGTTTTCGAGTCTTTAAAATGATTTAAAAAGTTAGAACGGATCCCAAAACTCGTTTTCAAATTTAAGATCTTCCTTTCGAAGGGGACTTGAATACTCGCTCAAAAATCTAAGGGATCCGGCTCTGTGGTGTATTTTATATTCGCAACGAGGTTGCTATTTTGAGAAAATAATTTGATTACTTGCCCAATGCTCGGGAAGTAAGTCCATCTAATTGAGTCGGTATAAGCGACATGCCGGGGTACGGTCTATAAAGGTGTAAGAGGCTGGGTGACAGTCCATCTACGTATGAGTGGCTGTGTAACGGTCTAGCACGAGTACCTAATGCGGCCAGGGTGATGACTGGCGAGGAATACAACCATCTACAGTAGAAAAGGTTACTTAATGGGTATCTTTTCCTGATCAGCAAGATATCGTGTTTATGCCAAAGTTTTCTTCGTTCCAAACTCATTGGATATTACAACTCTGTTTATACTTTTCATGACAGAGGTTTTTGGGGAATGTATGAGAGATATATATAGGTATATATATATATATATATATATATATATATATATATATATATATCGGGACCTAATGAAGTATCTTGTAACTTCATTTCATTCAAATAATATTTCAAAGATTGAATCTATTCGAGTCTTATTTTGTAGTCTCATCTATGTGATGAACTTTTGAAACTGATTATACCTTGAACGGTGGTAGTTCAAGTAGTATTCGGAAAAGATATAAGTGTATTGGAGTATCTTGTAACTTCATCTTTTCAACTAATATCTAGTTAATGATTATCTTATGCATGACAAAGATTTTCAAAAAAACGTTGAGACAAGGTTAGATATATGAGATCACCTTGCAACGATATTTTTTACAGTTATAAACTGGAACTCTGTGTACATTATACATGTCAGAGGATTTCAAAGATTTTGAGAAGTATATATGTATATATGTACTGAATATTTTATGACTTCGTCGCATTAAGATATCAAACTTGGTTCATTTCTTCTTGACCAAGACTTTCATGAGTACTATGAGAAGGCTCATATATTGTTAATTATAATACATGTTATTTTGGTGGGCTTGTTGATTACCCTTGCTTTATTCTTTCATCACACAACAACAGCTAGACAAGATGAACGTGAACAAGCTCCCAATTCGCGAGCGGATAGGAAATGTTCCGCAGTTTCCTGTAGATGCCACTATAGTTGAGGTAGGAACTACCAATAGGCTAGGTTTTCAACTGTTGATGTAACAGACTTATGTATATTTATGAATTGTAATAATGGCAAAGAATATGTAAATTTATTCAGAAACCCCTTTTGAGGTGTAATGACTTATAATTGTGGAATAAAATGACTTGTGTTATTTTTGGTATTCATCTCTGAGACTATAACTTGTGGTGTGTGTGTGTGTATTGTGGGGTCACAGTGCGCAGTCATTGGTTGTTTACTAAGATGGAGTGTTATTAAGGGAAATATAACTCGTGACAACCCGGATCCCTGACCCCGGATTTGGGGGTGTTACACAGACCTTGATGACAAGGTAGCTATGAGTTCTTCAAGATGTCATTAGCTAAGAGCCCCCCTGAAAGCATGTTGCAACTCTAAGATAGGTCCGGGAAGTACATCAAAGTGGAGGAGAGCATGAGGAAGACGGTAGTAAATAATGAGCCCGCTGGTGGCAAGAAGCAAAAAACTGATCTGGAATATATTGCTAAGGACAAGTATCCTAGAACTGAGCAAAGCAATGATTCAACCCTGAAGAAGGGAGGACCTGGACAAAAATTCACTGAATATGCTAGGTTGAATGCTCCCAGAAGTCAGATCTTGATAGAAATTGAGAAGGACAGAGATGTTCGTTGGCCTAAGCCTCTGAAGGCTAATCCCGCCAAGCTGGATAAAAGCAAATATTGTAGATTTCACAAGGATGCTGGTCATGACACCGATGAGTGTAGACAATTGAAAGATGAAATAGAGTTCATCATTTAAAAAGGGAGGTTGAGCAAGTATGTTGGAGACGGAGGAGATAGAAATAAGAATGGAAGGAAGAATTTTGATGATCGTAGGAGGGACCAAGACAATCAGGGGCGAAATCCCCAGCGTAGGGAATCGATGATAAATACAATCTTCGGAGGACCACGACCCCGAGGGCATGTGATAAATACAATCTTTAGAGGACCAATTGCTGCTGGTTTATCCAAAAACTCAAGGAAATCTTATACTAGAGAAGTTATGCATATCGTTGGAGAAGCCCTGGAGAGTTTGTCTATCTCCTTCCTTTTCTGACTTTGGCCCTGGATCCCCGATGGCGCTCTGAATGAGGAAGCATAATTACCTTCCTTAATGAGATCAGCCAGCTTATCAGTGACGCCTCCAAGAGTTTGGAATTGTTAAGGGCACGGGAAGGGAGCTTTCTCAAGAATTTCAGCAAACTCGTCCTAAATAGCCTCTACAGCGGCGTCCTAGCCTTCCTTATAGCTAACAGGATGAAGGAGGGAGTCGTGCTCCACCATCAAGTCTTTGAACTCCTGAGTGTCCATCAAGCATCGAAGGCTTTATCTTTTTTATTTTTGAGAATCACTATCTCAGCCCGAACCGTTTCCAGGTCAAAGGTTGAGGAGGCAAGTTGGGCCTTGAGGTTTTCAATTTACGGGTTGGCCTCCTCCAGTTTCTTGGTCGTGTCCTCTAAGCCAACCTTCCAAGCCTTAGCTTGGTGAAACGCCCCTTGGAAATGGACGTTTTCCTGAAAGAGATAAGGAAAAAGTGAGAAAGATAAGGAAAATCACGACAAAAAGTAATAGTAACAAAAAATTAAAAAAATATACCGTCGCTAGGGCCTGAGCACCAAAGAGCTCATTAGCCTCCAAGTCTTGTTGGAGGACAAGGTCGTGGTAGTCTACCGCTGAAATAGACTGAATTGACCATTTCTTGACGTGTTTCGTATTGCCAACAATCGAGTCCTTTCTCCGGATTCCCCAGGCGGGTTGGAAGAAGGCCCCTGGTTTCTGTTTCGTACACAAGGGTTGGTTGGGGCCTTCTTCTTCCCCTTTACTTGTTTGAAGCAAAAACTCAGGGAAGCGATCCCCAAGGCACGGGTCCTTGAAGACCTTTCCAGCGCGCTTCATCCTGGTTGTTTCCAGGTCCTTAGGCTTAGTAGCCTCTTGAATTTTTTCAGCCACTGCACAAATTAAAGAAAGGAATTGAAAAAATAGTAAAGTAAAAGGGAAAAATAATGGAAATCAACCAAAATGGAAGGGGACTTACGTTCCATAGGAACGGGAGAAAGACCGCATTCTACAAGGACCATCTCTCTAATAAAATCCCAGGAATGAGATGTCCTGTTATCCTGGATAAGGAGATTAGAGGCCTTAGACTCCTCCTCAGTCAAGGTGATGTCATTTGGGTAGCTATAAACAACTTGCCCATATGATGAGCGAAAAAGCGTCCCCCAGTCGCCGCCTTCCCAGTGAACATAGAGAAACTCTTTCTTCCACCCCAAGTTGTTATCAGGGATGGACTTCCTATTCATGATGTGAGGAATGGTGGGGCGCTGGTTCAGAAAAACCCACCCTGGATTCTTATCAGGGCTATTCTTGAACTGAAAAATCTTTCTAAACACGGCGATCGTAGGAGGCATATCATGTTTGACGCATTGCGACAAAAAGCGAAGAATCAACCTCTAAGAGTTTGGAGGGAGTTGGCAAGGGCTAATACCCACATCTGCTAGCAAGACTGGAATAAAGGGATGAAAGGGAAGTCTGATACCTGCCCTCAGGGTGTCCCTAAAGACACATAGGGAGTCCTTCTTCCGGTGGCAAGCCCTGTCAGCCGGACCTGCAAGAACCAACTTGTACGGCTCCTTGACTTTGAAGAAAGACATCATCTTGTCCAACTCCTTTAGATCCCGAAAGATGTTGACATGATCAAACGCATCTAGGTGAGCGTCGGACTGATATTCGTCCCCTTAGGTGTTGATCATGTTAATCAAGGAAGTATACCTTGATCGAATGGGGAACTTGTTTGAATTTTTGGCCACGTTCATCTTGGCCAAACGGGTTAATCTCTTATCTGCCATATGAAGAAAGCAGAAAAGGACAGTTTTAGACACAAACTCTATTCACAAAAAGTGCATAAAAATTAATGGAGTAATAGAGTATCTATCTTACCTGGAATAATGCTCGAATAAGGCTGGATTCCTAGAAAGAAAGATTTGAGGAGCTTGATCTCTGACCTACAGTTATCCTTAAGCTTCTAAGGTTTTTTGAGAGAAGAAGAGAGGAAGGAATTTGAGAAATGAGAAGTGAAGAGTGAACTATTTCACTCCCTCCTTTATAAAGGAAAGGAGAGGAAGATAAAGGGATAAAAAAGCCCATTAAGTAAAGGACCAAAAGGAAAAGCCCAACTTCCAGAACTTTCCAAAGGAATTCTAAAAGTTTCCAGGGAAACCCGGAAGGTTCTCAAAAATGCGATCAGGATCCAGGCCCAAATCCTAATTGAATTAGAAAAAGCCCAGGCCGAAATCCAAATTGGATTAAGAAAAGCCCAGGACCAATTCCAAATTGTATTAGGAATAGCCCAGACCCAAATCCAAATTGGATTAGGAAAATCATAGGGTCAAATCCAAACTGAATTAGGGAAAGCCCAATTCAATAAAATTTCTAGTCCAAAGAAAGACCAGGATTGAGGTTGTATATGAGGTCGTGAATCATGTTCGAAGTCTTTCAAATAAAAGGCTGAAAAACACCCATAAACTCGAACAGGATTGAGGTCGTATATGACGTCGTGAATCCTGTTTGAAGTCTTTCGAACAAGAGCCTAAAAAACACCCATCAAGTCAACGAGGATTGGGTTCAAAGTATGAATAAATTCGACCAGAATCCTGATCGAGATCCATGTCGTCAATTCTGCTCGAAGTCTTTCGAACAGAGGCCAGGAAATGACCAAGGTTTCGACCAGAATCCAGGTCCTTAAAATGACTAGGATTCTAGTCGAAATCCAGCTCGTGAATCCTAGTCGAAATTATTCGATCAGGCCCCAAGAGCTGGAAAGTATTTCGACCAGCATCCAGGTCGTTAAAACGACTAGGATTCTAGTCGAAATCCAGCTCGTGAATCCTAGTCGAAATTATTTGATTAGGCCCCAAGAGCTGGTAAGTATTTCGACCAGCATCCAAGTCATTAAAATGACTAGGATTCTAGTTGAAATCTAGCTCGTGAACCCTAGTCGAAATTATTCAAACAGGCTTCAGGAGTTGGCTAAAATTTCGACCAAGATCCAGGTCGGCCAAACGACTAGGATCATGGTCGAAAAAAGGTTGAAAATTGGAAAAATCCTGAAAAATAAGAATAAATTCCCAGAAATTAAGGAAAAAACCCAGAAGTTAAGGAAAATTCCTTTGAAATTAGAAAAAAATACCATAAGACTCCTATATAATAAGGAATATGGTAAATAAAGCAATGGCCAGATTCTAAAACAACCTTGAAGCCATGTACAAGGAAAATCGTTGTAAATGTGTAGGTCGCTCCACACTTTTCGCAGAAATGATACCCTATAAGGGAACGAATGAACTTAACTTCTGCGAAATCTTTTACGGTTTCTCAGAAGTTGGGGGACAAATGATATGGGCCTAAAATTAGCCTAGAAATATAGTTAATATTGAGTTAATTAAACCAGATATGGTCCAATAATGACCCAATTAACGAGGCCCGAAGCCCTAATTATTTATTAATTTCGTAATTAATAAATAGGGAAGATTAACAACTCATTAAATGAGTTCAAACAGTGATATAAATCTATAAAAGATAGCCTTGAGGGCACCTACACCCACAAGGAGTCTGATTCCTTGATTCTAGGACTTCAAAGTCTATTCAAAGACTGAGACTTGTTCAACAAGTCTCCTAACCCTAGTCCAATTCAAGGACTCCCAACATCTATATAAGGGGTCTCACCCCTCCTATCAGAAACTACATTTTTGACTTGATCCTTGGCAAACAACAAGGTACGTAGGCATCTTGTTAAGGCAAATTGAGTCACGAGACACAAGAGCAGTCAAATCGAGCCTTGAAACTTACGAACCCTAGTAATAAATACAACATTTAATATACCCTAGTTTTTAATCCATAAAATCTGGAGTAGCATGAAGGGAAACCTGTATCCTGACCTTACCTATTTGAGCTTTAAGCTTATCATTAAACTTCATCAGTTTCTTCTTTTTCTTTGGAGTATCCTCTCCAACAATTGTCTGTATAACCTCAATCACAGTAACAGTAACCTCCATTGGTTTTACCCTGAGCTTGAAAAAGATAGGTCCTTCATCACTGTCAGTATTTGATGGCTCATCAATTAATATGACACCATCTGTAGAAGTAGATGTTCTTTTCTTTTCAGCGAAACCCTATCTATTCTTTATAGTTAGCACATGTTTCTTCCTGACTCCACCTTATTTCTCCTGTGATTGTGGTGATGGTGAACCAACTATTGGATTTGATTGTCCTCTTAACACATCAGTCTCAGCTAGTGGTTTAGATTTTACAACTGATTCTTTTTTGGAAGAACCAGAGATGCAATGAGTTTAGATTTAGGAGTAGAAACGACAACACTTGGGTTAGGAACAGGGTTGGTTGTGCCCTGTCCCTCAGTGTCAGGATTTTCCAGTATATACTTATGTGTAAAGACCATTGTCAGGAACTTCCACATCTCATTTGGAACCTTAGTCCCACCTACAAACTTATCTTTTCTTTTGGCCAAATCAGTCATTGATTTTGATGTTATTTGAAAAATATACAATAATTCATCTTTATCAAAAGTATCATTAGGCAAGAGATAAATGAATATTTATTACAAGAATCTAGTATACCCTATCACACCCTCCTTATCACCTAATCTAGCAATCAGGAACTGAATAACAGTGTTACCATAATCAAATGCATGTCCTTTGATCAGTGAATATCCTAAGTGCAAAGATACAAGAGGAAGAGCATCAAATTTTTTACCTTATTCAGAAAGGCACGACTGATACAAGCAATGTAAAAATTCCACTCCCTTCTAAGCATGGTCCTGAATAGTTACCTTGCTTTAGTGAAATCAGTATTGTGTCCTATCTCCCTGACAAATTCAAACAGAGTTCCAGTTGGTGTAACTACAACATCTCGACCATTCAAAGAAGGTAGCTTAAAAGCCTTTTCCACGACTTCAGCATTGATCTCATACTCCGTATTATCATGGGTGAAGATGAAGATGATTACACCCTTTTCAGCATCAATTCTTGCAGTGTCATATATCTGCATAGCCTGTTTGTACCACTCTTGGGAAGGAGGTGTTAATGCAAACTCAATATCACTTTAGGCAAGAAAATCTTGAACAATCGAAAATCAATATGAATGTCGTCAGGATTCAGAGAAGCCACAAAGTTATTAGCATCAAAAGTTTTCTCATGAAGCATATACTTAGTGGAGGTGAACTTAGAGACAAAATTAGAGCTGGCCATTGTGAAAATTTAGATTTTACTGTGAAAAATTAGGGTTCGAAAATTTTTTAGGGAGAGAGTTTTGAGAAGATGAACAATTATATGTATTTTGTATATTGTGAAGTGGAGTAGCTTTATCAAAATATGATAGAGAGAGAAAACAATACAGTAAGACACAATGACACATGGCAATAGTTAATTGGATGCAATAGTTAGTGGACCAGATAATGTGTAAATCTAGTTGAAAATGCCCGACATTTAAGGAATAATAGTGTGATACTACGCCGAATAACTAGCTATTACATAAACACATTATTTTGAATTACAAATAACTTTATAATTATGCACAAAAAATCAGTCTCAATTATATTGAATAAATCATATATCAATTCAGAGAAATAATTGGACAAAATTACAAAATACTCACCGTCAGTATTTGAGCTTATCAGGATATGATTACCTCATCAGGATTCAACTTGTCATGATTTAACATACCCTGTCAGGATCTGATTGTCCATGTCAGGATTTAACTCACCTTGTTAGGACATGATGTGTCATTATTTGACTGGTACAATCAGGATTTGACATATCATTTATTCTCATAGCTGATCATTCTAAGTTTATGTATTAGTTTTGCAAAAGTTACTTCTGGTAATGGCTTGGTGAAGATGTCAGCTACTTTTTGATCAGTTGAAATAAAATGAAGCTCGATTGTTCCTTCCATGACATATTCCCTGATAAATGACATGTTCCCTGATAAATTGATATCTGATAATGATATGTTTTGTGAGAGAATGTTGCACTGGATTTCCAGTCATAGCAATTGCACTTTGATTGTCACAGTAGATAGGGATCTTTGTATAGGATAATCCATATTCCAAAAGCTAATTTCTCATCCAAAGAATCTGAGCACAGCCACTGCCTGGAGCAATATATTCAGCTTCAGCTGTAGGTGTAGAGATGGATTTTTGTTTCTTACTTTGCCATGTAACAACTCTGTTAGGTCCCAATATGTTTGTAGAAGGGGGGCTTGAATACAAACTATACCGTTTAATCGAATATAATGCGGAATAAAAAAGTGAAACAAAATTCAAGTTAAATAAAACTATTATTGAACTTGAAAGGTGTTACAACAACGGTATCGATTACAAGGGATTAATCTCAAATAAATTATCACAAATCTAGAATAAATTTGACATAAACTTTTTTTATTTTTGCAATAAAAAAATCAAATGCTAGAAGCAATTTGAGATTAAGTTCTAGGGATTTTAATCCGCTAGATAGTTACACAAGAATAAGAGAATGATTTCTAGTGGTTTAGATTTAATTATAAATGCTAGAAATTAATGCTCTTGAATTTTGCAGTTGAGGATGAAATAAGTTTTGCTGCTGCTTTCTGGTTGTTCTTGAGTAGATGAGTTGTGTTCAATGTAATGAATTGAATGTCTGCTGCTCTCGTCTTTAATAATTCAATCAACAGAATCCACTTGAACTGGCAAGACAATTGGTATGACAATTGCTTGAACTGGCATGACAATCGGTGAGACAATCTGTTAAACTAGCAAGACAATCGGCATGACAATTGATTATACTGGCAAGACAATCGGCAAGACTATTGAATGAACTGGCAAGACAATCGGCATGACTATTGAATGAACTGGCAAGACAATCGGCATGACTATTGAATGAACTCGCAAGACAATCGGTATGACTATTGAATGAACTGGCATGACTTTCGGTATAACAATTGATTGTCATACCAATTCAAATGATTGTCTTGCTGAATTAATATTAAATATTAATTCAAAATCAATTCTGAAAATTCATAATATTAATTCAGAATTAATTAATCAATTAATTTAATTAATCAATAAATTAAACTTTGGAGATATAATTTATTTTCTTAATTAAAATATATGACTTAATTAATTAATAGAGAATTAATACTACTCTTGAACAACAACCATTCTTCTGAAAATCTTCTGAAAGTTATGAATCAATTCCACCACTTCAATGTTGACACTCGATGTACTGTCTGATTCATGAGTGACTAACTTCCATGACGTTTCTTCATGTCTTGACTTTGATAACTTGATTTTCTTCAGATTTAAACCCTGTAATTATCTGATACCCTGACAAGATCTCTGACACTTGATTAAATCTACAATCTTGATTTATATCACAAAGGCTTGATCAATTTCTTGAACTTCTTCCAGTGAATTTATTCCTCAAGTATGTAGATGAACAATGTTGCTTAATCCTTTGACAGATGTTACTTTGAGAGATCTCTTTGACGATAGAACCACTATTTACTTGTTACATTCTTATTTGAGTTGAGTTAAATCCTCAAATAAACAAATAGGCTATGACATATGCCTTTCAATCTCCCCCTATTTGTTTGTTAGATAATAACAACAATTACCTAGAGGATAACTCAACTAACAAATAAGAAAAAGATATAAAAAGAAAGGCAAAATAAATAGCAGAAACGTTCTGGATTAAATTTAACATTTTCCAGATTCCAAAAGAAATTTACATGTGAATACAAGATAGATGTTCCTCTAGACTGAACATATGAATACATTTGTCTATCTTGATGCATTACGCTCTAAGCATATTACATTAAGTTTTGAGCTATTTGAATTCATTTGTCTTCACTTCTGAATTCACTTTCTTCCAAATCTTGCAACAACTCCTTATCATAGACACGATCCCTTTCTGAAGAGAAACTGACTAGTCTAACTGGTTGAACCCTAACTGACTTTAGCTTATTCTTAAACTGATTGTACCTTTTGATGTTCTTTTCATAATAAGCTTGAATCAGATCAGCAACTCAAGTTTTTAACTCAGATGAGTATCTAGCAGTTCTTAAATGATGTTCCATCTAGACAAGATGCTTAGCAGAGTAGTCTTTAAGAGATTTTGAATCGATATGGCAGATCTGAAGATAGTCAGACTTAAAGAATCTTACTTGAAAGGGTAAGTTGACCACTTGAGGACTAGCCATATTAACAAACTCTTTTAGCCTTTCACGAAGGACTTCATTCAATTCTGAGCTTCTTTTGACTTTGTTGAGAAGAACCCAAATCTCAGATGAAGAATGATTCTCAAACAGGTGAAGTGATACCTTGAAAGATCCTTCACTCTGACAATATACAAAGTTGCTCATTTCATTTAATGTTCTGTCAAAAGCAGCTGAGATCCTTGAGATTTCAGTCTTGATAGAATTCATGTACAGGTCATTGTTTGGATTATAAATTTCCAGCCTGTCGAGAAGATGTAGAAACTCCCTATCATTGTTCGTGCTCAGCTGAGGTATATCAAGAACTCTCCTTGCTTCATCCCATTTTATACCAATCTTCAGATTGACATCTCTTCTTCTTTCTTCAGCTTTAATGTCATGAAGACGTTGCTTTTCAAGAGTTTCTGTTCTTTGGATTTCTTTCTTCATGTCAATGATCTGAGATATCTTTTTAAGTTCAACTTCTTTTCTCATCAACTCTGATTGCTGCTTCTGGGACTCTTTCTCAAAAACAGGATTCACTGGAACTTCCTCTTCCCAGTCTTCAAAATCACTTTCCTCTTCAGCTTCAAAGAGACCAGCTTTATCTTCCAGGACTGTTTCAGTGGGAACATCAAGAATATCGAAGTCATCTTGATCTCCACTATAGTAGACATCATCAGCCTTCCTTGTCACTCCAGCAGAAGAATCTTTTTCTTTTCCTTTTCCACTTCTTCCTTGCTTCTCCCCCTTAGTTGAGGAATCCTTTACAGATTTCCCTTTAGACCCTTCATGACCTCCATTACCTCCAGAGCCCGAGCCTCCACCAGACGGCCCTTCAAAAAAGGTCATTTGCTCTTCAGTAGGACAGTGAGAATTTTTTATCATGAAACACAAGTGCTTCATCCCTTCATTAAGATGTTTCATGCCCTTTTCTATCTTCAAGAATCTGGAAGAGTCCATTGAATGGTTCATTTCAATCAGGTCTTCAAGAGAATTCATTCTAGTATGGAGAAAGCAGAAGTTTGCAATGTCTTCGGCTGATAAAGTTGGAGATTCCTGAATAGAGTTAAGCTTTGGTATCACAGTGGTCTTCAAATCTGAGATATCATTCCTGATGAGTGCCAGCTGATTGTTGACAGAGGTGGAAGAAGACCGTTCAACAACTTGTGCTTTGAATGTTTGAGCCTCAGCCTAACTTTTAGCAAGTTGTTCTTTCAGAGTAGCAATCTGAGCTAACAGGTTTTCAGTGTTTGTGTCTGTGTGTGGGCTCACCTGAATATCTCTCATTCCTGGTTCACTTATCTCACATGCTTATGTTTCTCTCAATATAATTGCTCGTAAGGAGCCATCCTGTTGCTGGTCTTCTGTACCTGCAATTGAAATCACCCTAGCCTCTTCAAGAGAGGTCAGTGGTGGTGCAATGGGAATTCGCGAGTCCCGATCCTCAACCAAGTCTATCTTTTTATGGGAAATAGATGTCTGAATTGCTTCAGGGATAGACTGACCGAGTTTCCCTCCACTTTCTTCAGATAAATCTGTGAGTGGAGAATCCCGTGAGGGAGCCAGAGGTGTTGGATCTGGGAGGGGAGAAAATGGCTCTATTAGAGGAGGCTGAGAGTCAGATTTTCCCTCTGAAGCATGTGACTGCTCTTCTACCGTAACTATGGCAGGCACTGTAACAGACTCACTGTGCACTCCTCTCTCTGTGTCCTGAGTTTCATCTATTGGTATGTTTACTTCCATTGTGAGTAATGGAAGGGTGCTTGACTCAGTACAAGATGGCATGGCCTTACGAGAATTTCAATAGATTCACCCTATTGAGAGGATATCTCTAGTAACTGTTCAGTGGCCATTTCAAAGTCCGTGTCTTGTTGGGAGGACAAAGATGGGCTTTTAGATGCCTCAATAAATGTTCTTCTCTTCTTGGGAGGAGGCAGAGCAGAGGGTTCATTCACTTCTAAAAACTCACTACTCCCAAATAACCTTCTCGGTAACATTTTTGACAGTGGGTGAGAGTTTGAGATAGGTTGTGACTCTGTGTTTAGCTCTATGACCTGGGATTGAAGCTGTGGTTCTACAACTTCATGGTCAGCCCTATCAACCACTGGGGGTCTTTCATCAGAAGGAATGGTTTGAGATTTAGGAAGTATTACCTGCAGTGGAAGAGCATCTAAAGTCTGTGCTTGGGTGGCTTGTACAACTGGAGGTTGAGGTTGCTGTTCATGACCGAGAAGAGCAAAAACTGGTAAACGAATGAAGTCGACCATGAAAGCAGATATAAGTACTGGAACTTGCATGAATTTAAAGGTTGTGTCTTGTCATATGTAGATCTTTTTGTTTACAGGAGGTGGTTCAACGACTGATGAGTTTGCAAAAAGAGCCTTATGCTCAGGGGCCAGAAAGTGTTCTGCTATAAGGATAAGAAATCGAGCGTAATAGAAAGAAACCCTACGATTCGAAGAATGATCGTGCTTGGCTGAAGTGAGACGTGTCAGAATAATGGGTAAAAGTAATTTTCCAAAATTGATCATTTGATTGAAAACAACCGCAAGACCAATATACTGCAAAGTGGAAGTGATGTTGTGAAAATTGGATTTAGTGCAGTTGGCAAACACTTTGGAAAGTGTATTGAAGAAAATATCCCATTCAGAGACCAAATTTGACTTAGACAACTTAGTCAAACTAATCACCCCTTTATAGTGAATGGCATTGAAAAAGTTTGAAATCTCATTATCAGTGGGTAAATTAACAAAATTGTCCATTGAAAAATTTAAAGCTCTATTGATAACAGTTTCATCAACTACATACTGTGTGTTTGTCACGGTGAATGAAAAAGATTAAACAGTGGCCACAGTAGAAGTTGTGCAAATCAGTCTAAGAAAATCGATATTTAATAGAACAGTTGATTTAATATCGGAGCTAACAATCGAATGATCGTTTAAAAATCGAATCCATGGCTTACATTTCTCAACATTAAAATATTCTGGATTAAAAAACCCAACATGATTATGCGAGACAATATGGAAATTGAGAGCCATTTTAAAAACAAATACAATAAGACACACACTTTCAGAATTTTAAGAATTAAATTAAGAAAATTTGAATTAAAAATTAATTAATAATTCGAATTAATTCAATTATATTCAAAAAATAAAAAAAAATGTATCTTGATGATTTTTATCCCACAAACTCAGTAACCCACGACACAATACCAGACACGGAATCAGATTGAAGTTCAAAAACACATGACACAAAAACAAAATCAGAACACAGATTGAAAGAAAGAACTGATATAAAATAGAAATAAAAATTGGGCAGCACTCCTGTATGTATACAAGTGTATGTATATAACAGGAAGTGAAGATTAAGATTGCTGAGTAAGAACTCGAGCAAGAATGGACAATGGCGATTTGTTGGTAGAGAGAGAGACAGACGGTTGGTTTATAACAAAAGATAGAGAGAGAGACAGTCTATGATGACAAAATAAAAGAGACTAAGTAGTATAACTGGTATGACAATTCAGGATTGTCTTACCAATTGTCATACCGATTGTCAACCAGGAAAAAAAGGGAAATAAAATAAAAATAAAATAAAAAAAAAAATGAAAAAGAGAAAGAACTGGAATGATAATCCGATAGTCATACCGATTGTCATTCTAGTACAAAATGAAAATAGAAATATATATAATATAAGTTTTATATCAGGCAAGACAATTGATTGTCATACCGATTGTCTTGCTAGTATAAAACTTATACTGAGAATAAAAATAAATAATGATAAACTGGAATGACTTTCAGCAAGACAATTTCAATAGTCTTGCTGATTGTCATTGTAGTTATATATATAAACACATAAAAAACAATTTTAAAAACAAAAATAACTTAACTAATATATACAATTACAGAATAGACAAATACAGACTAATATAAATATGGCAAAAGAACAGAAAATATTTACAAAATTAAAATATTCAGAAATAATTAAATTTTAGTCCAAAAATAGATTTCTTTTGAATTTTAGCAAATAAAATTCATAGAAAAATATTTTTAAAGAAAATAAAATATCACGAGATATTAAAATTAACAAGTTGAATAAATAAATAAGATAAGATAGAAAAATTACATAGAATAAGAAGAAATATGGTATAAATGATAAAATAAATTTGCAAATGAATTTTTTATCCATGAAAAATTCATTTAAAAATTCATTCAAGAATAGATCTCAGATATTAACTAGTTTAATCACTAAAACTATTCAACATACCCAATATACCAACTAATCTGGTAAATATGGATTCATCAAGAGGTTTAGTGAAAATATCTGCTATTTGTTCTTCTGTTGGAACAAAAAATAGTTCAACGGTACCATTCATGACGTGCTCTCTAACAAAATGATACCTGATGTCAATTTGCTTGGTCCTTGTGTGCTGCACAGGGTTGTTGTAGGAATTTTGTTCAATACAGAGCCATAGTCCCGTAGCTGGTTCCTAATCCACAAGATCTGAGCACAGCAGCTTCCAGCAGCAATATATTCAGCCTCGGCCGTTGAGTTGGAAACTGTTAGTTATTTCTTGCTGTGCCATGAGACTAGCCTGCTACCTAGGAATTGACAACTCCCTGAGGTGCTTTTCCTATCAACAACACTTCCTGTGTAATCTGAATCTGTATATCCAACAAGGTTAAAACCAGATTCTTTAGGGTACCAAATACCTAGATTTGGTGTTCCCTTAAGATATCTCAAGATTCGTTTAACAGCAACGAGATGAATATCTCTAGCTACCGCTTGGAACCTTGCACATAAGTATGTAGCATACATAATATCTGGTCTACTTGCAATAAGATAGAGTAATGAGCCAATCATACCTCTGTAGCTTGTAACATCTACCTTAATGGAGTTTTCATATGGTCCAAGCTTGATAGCTGTAGATCACGGAGTCCCTGCTGATGCAGAATCCTCTAGATTGTATTTTTTGAGGAGTTCCTTGAGATACTTGGATTGACAAATAAATATTCCATCTAACCTTTGATTTACTTGTAATCCGAGAAAGAACTTTAGCTCTCCCATCATGCTCATTTCAAATTTGCTGTGCATTAACTTAGCAAATCTCTTATAGAGACTATCATTAGTAGACCCAAATATTATATCATCCATATAGACTTGTACTAATAAAGTATCATTCTTATGCTTTTTAGAAAAGAGAGTTTTGTCTATGACACCTCTAGTAAAGCCATTTTCAATAAGAAATTCAGAAAGAGTATCATATCATTTTCTCGGAGACTGTTTGAGACCATAGATAGCCTTAAAAAGAAAGTAGACAAAATCTAAATGATCTGGATCTTCAAAAATAGGAGTTTGCTCTACATATACCTCTTCATCCAACCTTCCATTCAGAAAGGCACTCTTGACATCCATTTGATAAACTTTAAAGTTTTAGAATGCTGCGAATGCCAAAAATATCCTGATTGCCTCAAGTCTAGCCACTGGAGCATAGGTTTCATCATAATCAATGCCTTCAGCTTGAGAATACCCTTTAGGTACCAGTCTTGCTTTGTTTCTTGTAACCACACCATCTTCATCTAATTTATTCCTGAATACCCACCGAGTACCAACAGCTTTCTTGTGTATAGGTCTAGGTACCAGTTTCCAGACTTGTTGATGTTCAAAATGATTGAGTTCATCTTGCATAGCACAATCACCCAATCTGGATTAGTCAATGCTTCCTCAATCTTCTTAGGTTCCATCTCAAAAAGAAATCCTGAGAATAGACATTCATTTTGAGTAGCACATCTAGTTCTGACTCCAACATCTGGATCACCAATTATTAACTCAAAAGGATGAGCTTTATTCCAGACAGTCTGTCTTGGAAGATTTGATCTTGATGATTCGCCTTGAAATACATTGGGATGTTGTGTCCTACTAGTTGATCCTTCAGCATCTCCTTCGGAGTTGTTGTCAGGTTGACTTGATGATTCTCCGTCAGTAGCAGTGGTATCTCCATTTTTGCCAATGTTTCCATCACCATTACCTTGAGTATCATCATGATTAACAGGTTCTTCACCCGCAGCAACCTCACGTTCTTGATCATTTTCTGATTCTGAATCTGACATATCATCAAACTTCAGTTTCTCAGAAGGATCTTCAGTTTGGATACTAGGGAGTTTAGTGTCATCAAATGTAACATTGACACTTTCAGTTACTTTGTGTTGATCAATGATATACACCCTGTATGATCTTCTTCCATAACCAACAAAAATACCCTCATATGTCTTTGCCTCGAATTTGCCACGACGATCATCTCCATCCTTGAGCATGAAACATCTGGCACCAAATACATGAAAGGATTTGATAAAAGGTTTCAGTTCATTCATAATCTCATAAGGAGTCTTCATGAGGTCCTTGTTGATTAGAGTTCGATTCTGAGTATAACATGCAGTATTGACAGCTTTAGCCCAAAAGTACATTGGAAGACCTAATTCACTTAACATAGTTCTTGCAGCTTCAATCAATGTACGATTCTTCCTTTCTACCACTCCATTCCGCTGAGGGGTTCTAGGAGCTGAATATTGTCTGGTAATCCCTTTGTCTGTACAAAATCCATTGAGAAGTGAATCCTTGAATTCAGTTCCATTATCTGACCTTATTGCTCTAACAGGGATATTAGAATCTAACTCGATCAACTTGATATGATCAATCACAACTTGTGGTGTTTCATCCTTAGAGTGAAGGAATAAAACCCACGTATACTTGGAATAGTCATCAACTATCACAAGACAGTAAAACTTCTTTGACATCGAAAGAACATTAACTGGTCCAAACAAATCCATGTGCAATAATTGAAGAATACCAGTTATGGAGGATGTGTCAGTGCCTTTGTGACTTGCTTTCTTTGACTTTCCTTTCTGGCATGCCTCACACAGTCCTTCTGGGGAGAATTCTAATTGAGGCAGACCTCTGACCAATTCTCTCTTAACAAGAGAATTCATTGTTTTGAAATTGAGATGGGAAAGTCTCTTGTGCCATAGCCAACTCTCGTTTGACGATGCCTTTGCATAGAAACAATTGACTTCAGGATTGCTTCAGAGTTCATGTCAGCTACGAACAGATTTCCTTTTCGGATTCCCATCAAGGAGGGTTGTTCACTTTTCTTATGCAGGATTTGACACTTCAGCTTGTCGAATAAAATATAGTAGCCCTTATCACAGAACTGACTGATATTAAGGAGATTGTGTTCAAGTCCTTGCACAATATACCCATTATCAATGATAACATTTCCAGCTTGCAAACAGCCATATCCCTCAGTTAAACCTTTGTTGTTATCTCCAAAGGTAACCACTGGGCCAGCTTTCTCAACCATATTTGATAGCAGGGCTCTATCTACGGTCATATGTCTTGACGATCCGCTGTCAAGAATCCACACTACCTGTTCCACCTATTTAATGCCCTGCAATACAAACGGATTAGACCTTCTTCGGAACCCAAACTTGGTTGGGTCCGGCATACTTGTAGAATTGGCCTTTATCAGGCAAAACAATATTCTTAACTTTTATGTTCTCAACTTTCTCAACGACTGGACATTTGACCTTGTAAACAGCCTTAACAAATTTCTATTTAGGCTTAGGCACAAATGTCTCCTTTCTAGCTTTAGGAGGACTAGCAGTCTTCGACCTATTATGCTTCCTATTATTCACATACTGACGAGGAGTAGTCTTTTCACTAGAAACATGCTTACCATTAAAATAAGCATACATCAAATTAAAAGCACAAGACATGCAATTAGGAACACCGCATACTTTATGAGAGGGATTAATAATAGGCAAATTATGCATGGTAGACATGGCATTTTTGTTATCCAACTCATTTATGTCTGAGTTAGTCTCAGTTGCTTTCACAACTTTGACTGGAACTTTCGACACACTTGGCTTGGAAACAACCTTCTCATTAGCAAGATCTTCAGCACGTATTTTTTCTTGAATAATAAAGGGGGTCTCATCAAATGGTTCAGCAATTGATTATTTATAGAGGGGTTTATCAACACCCTTAAGCACATGTGGTACTTCCCTACCTTTAGCACATACATGAGGAGGGGAGTTTATGCCTAATTCTCTAATAGAAAAATTGTAATCAAAGCCTATTCCAGATGTTTGATTAATAGCTTGCTTCTTGTAGAACTCTTTAGCCTTTGAACAAGAATTAAAGTAAGCTTTAACCTTAGTCTCAAGACCGGTGATCTTGTCTTTGAGAATAGTTTCGAGTTTTCTGTAACAGTTAACTCTATTCTCTAGAAAAGATACTTGCTCTTTTAAATTGTCTTGATTAGTGTGCACAAGTTTTAATTCATTGACCTCTTTCTCAAGGTCTTTGACCTGTTGAATTAGCATTTCATTATCACGATGAGCACAATCTAAGGAACCTCCTAGATGATAAACTAATTCAGCATCAGTAAATTTTACCTCTTTTCTTGACGATGAAGTATTTCCATCAATAGCCATAAGAGCAAGATTCCCAACTTTTTCATCTTCACTATCAGTATCATCCCAGCTTCTTCCCTTTTCCAGGTAAGCCCTTTCAGATTTACTCTTCTGATTTGAATCATAAGAGTTCTTCCTTACTTTCTTTGGCTTCCTGCATTCTGTGGAAAAGTGTCCCAACTCATTGCAGTTAAAGCATCGAATGGTGCTCCGATCAACCATCCCTGTTTTGTATCCACCACTGCTGGTGTTAGAGGATGAAGATCCACCTTTCTGGAATCTGTTGTAGTTGGACTTGTACTTGAACTTGAGATTCCTCTTGAATCTGACATTGGAGAATCTCTTGACAATCAGGGCCATTGACTCATCTTCCAATTGCTTCAGCTCTTCCAAGGAGTAAAAATCATCACCAGATTGATTTGTAGTAGGAGGATCAAATTCTGCCACTATCACATTTTCCTCAGCCTTGGAAGACTGTACCATTCTCTCTGACTGTTGAGATTGTTGTTGTTATTGTTGTTGTTGTTCAACTACTAGAGCAGTAGACGTGCTGACTACTCTACCTTTCCTGTAGACTTCCTTCTGCTGAATCTGCTCCAACTCGTAGGTTTTTAACACACCATAGAGCCTTTCCAAAGAAATCTCACTCAGATCTCTCGCTTCTCTTATGGCATTGATTCTATGTTCAAGATGAGTTGGCAGTGTTAAAAGGAACTTTTTGTTGACCTCCCTGATTGAATAATATTTTCTATTTATGTTCAGGTTGTTGATCAATGCATTGTACCTCTCAAACACTTCAATAATTCCCTCTCCTGGATTGGATTTAAAATGTTCATACTCAGAGGTTGGGATCTCTAACTTGTTCTCCCTAACTTCCTCTGTGCCTTCATTAATCACCTCAATAGTTTCCCAGATTTGTTTGGAATTTTTACAGTTCATCACATGTATGTTCATCAAGGAATCAGGGGAATCAATTAAAATTAATTGAAGGCTGGCATTCAAGGAGGCTTCTTCCTTTTCAGCAGGAGTAAAATCCTCAGGCTCTTTTGCATAGGTTCTAGCTTTGGTAATTACAACATTATCTTCTATAACCTCTAGTTCAATAACCATCAGAATTTTTGGACCATTCTTTAACACGTCCAGATATTTGGGATTTGCAACTTGTAAAAACAAGAGCATCTTCTTCTTCCACATAATATAATTTTCTTTATCGAACAGTGGAATTTTAACGGTTCCAAATTTTTTTGTGAAGTCATTATGAATTTTTGAGGAAATAAAAATTCAAGGAGTTGAAAAATCATAAAAGTCTAGGATCTTGATTTGTTCGTTAATCAGAAGGCTCTGATACCAATTGTTAGGTCCCAATATGTTTGTAGAATGGGGGTTGAATACAAACTATATCGTTTAATCGAATTTAATGCGGAATAAAAAAGTGAAACAAAATTCAATTTAAATAAAACTATTATTAAACTTGAAAGGTGTTACAACGGTATCGATTACAAGGGATTAATCTCAAATAAATTATCACAAATCTAGAATAAATTCGACATGAACTTTTTCTATTTTTGTAATAAAAAGATCAAATGCTAGAAGCAATTTGAGATTAAGTTCTAGGGATTTTGATCCGCTAGATAGTTACACAAGAACAAGAGAATGATTTATAGTGGTTTATATTTAACTATAAATGCTAGAAATTAATGCTCTTGAATTTTGCAGTTGAGGAGGAAATAAGTTTTGCTGCTGCTCTTTGTTTGTTCTTGAGTAGATGAGTTGTGTTCAATGTAATGAATTGAATGTCTGCTGCTCTCGTCTTTAATAATTCAATGAACAGAATCCACTTGAACTGGCAAGACAATTGGTATGACAATTGCTTGAACTGGCATGACAATCGGTGAGACAATCTGTTTAACCAGCAAGACAATCGGCATGATAATTGATTATACTGGCAAGACAATCGGCATGACTATTGAATGAACTAGCAAGACAATCGGCATGACTATTGAATGAACTGGCAAGACAATCGGCATGACTATTGAATGAACTGGCAAGACAATCGGTATGACTATTGAATGAACTGGCATGACTTTCGGTATGACAATTGATTGTCATACCAGTTCAAATGATTGTCTTGCTAAATTAATATTGAATATTAATTCAAAATCAATTCTGAAAATTTATAATATTAATTCAGAATTAATTAATCAATTAATTTAATTAATTAATAAATTAATCTTTGCAGTTATAATTTATTTTCTTAATTAAAATATATGACTTAATTAATTAATAGAGAATTAATACTACTCTTGAACAACAACCATTCTTCTGAAAATATTCTGAAAGTTATGAATCAATTCCACCACTTCAATGGTGTTACTCGATGTACTTTCTGGTTCATGAGTGACTAACTTCCGTGACGTTTCTTCATGTCTTGACTTTGATAACTTGATTTTCTTCAGATTAAAACCCTGTAATTATCTGATACCCTGACAAGATCTCCGACACTTGATTAAATCCACAATCTTGATTCATATCACTGAGGCTTGATCAATTTCTTAAACTTCTTCCAGTGAATTAATTCCTCAAGTTTGTAGATGAACAATGTTTCTTAATCCTTTGACAAATGTTACTTTGAGAGATCTCTTTGACGATAGAACCACTATTTACTTGTTACATTCTTATTTGAGTTGAGTTAAATCCTCGAATAAACAAATAGGCTATGACATATGCCTTTCAAACTCTTCCACCCAAATACTGATAGCAACCTGAGGTACTCTTTCTATTAATTTTACATCCTGTAAAATCAACATCTGAATAGCTTACCAAACTAAAATCTGATTCTCTTATATACCATAAACCAAGAGATTGCGTCTCCTTTAAATATCTACGAATTCTTTTCCCAGCAACCAAATGAGGTTCTCTAGGCTTGGCCTGAAATCTTGCACACAAACAAGTTGCATACATAATATATGGTCTACTATTAGTTAGATACAGTAATGAGCCAATCATACCTCTTTAAGCATTGATATCAACCTCATTACCTTGATCAGGATGTAACTTAGTAGCAGTGGTGTAACACCCCCAAATCCGGGGTCGGGGATTCGGGTTGTCACGAGTTCCATTTCCCTTATCAATAATTAATCTTAACAGTCAACCAACTACTGCGTACTATGACCCCACAATATACACACACACACACCACAAGTTATAGTCTCAGAGATGAATACCAAAAAATAACACAAGTCATTTTATTCCAGAATTATAAGTCATTACACCTTAAAAGGGTTTCTGAATAAATTTACATATTCTTTGCCATTATTACAATTCAGAATATACATAAGTCTGGTACATCAAAAGTTGAAAGCCTAGCCTATTGGTAGTTCCTACCTCAGCCACAACGGCATCAACGCCTACAGGAAACTGCAAAATGTTTCCTATCCGCTCACGAATTGGGAGCTTGGTCCTGTTCATCTTGTCTATCTGTTGTTGTGTGATGAAAGAAGAAAGCAAGGGTGAGCAACAAGCCCACCGAAATAATATGTATAATAATTTACAATATATGAGCATTCTCATAATACTCATAAAAGTCTTGGTCAAAAATAAATGAACCAAGTTGGATCTCTTAATGCGACCAAGTCGCAAAATATTTAGTATATATGTATATATACTTTTCAAAATCTTGAAATCCTCTGCCATGTATAATATACATAGAGTTCCAGTTTTTAACTGTATAAAAAAATATCGTTGCAAGGTGATCTCATATATCTAAACTTGTCTCAACGTTTTTCTGAAAATCTTTGTCATGCATAAGAAAATCATTAACCAGATATAAGTTGAAAAGGTGAAGTTTCGAGATACCCCAATATACATATATCTTTTCCGAATATTGCTTGAACTACCACCGTTCAAGGTATAATCAGTTTCAAAAGTTCATCACATAGATGAGACTACAAGAAAAGACTTGAATAGATTCAATCTTTGAAATATTATTATAAATAATGAAGTTACGAGATACTTCATTAAGTCCCGATATATATATACACCTATATATATACATTTCATACACTCCTTGAAAACCTCTGTTATGAAAATTATAAACAGAGTTGCAATATCCAATGAATTTGGATAGGAGAAAACCTTGGCATAAACCTGATATCTTGCTGATCAGGCAAAGATACCAATAAGTAACATTTTCTACTAGTAGATAAACGAATTCCCCACTGGTCATCACCCTGGCCGCATTAGGACCTATGCTGGACTGCCACTCAGCCACTTACGCATTGATGGACTCCCACTGAGCCACTTACACTTTCATGGACGCCCACTGAGCCCATGTTGCTTATGCCGACTCAAATAGATGGACTTACTTCCCGAACGTTGGGTAAGTAATCAATTCATTTATCAAAACAGCAACCTCGTTGCGAATATAAATATACCACAGAGCCGGATCCTTTAGATTTTTGAGCGAGTATTCAAGTCCCCTTCAAAAAGGAAGATCTTAAATTTGAAAACGAGGGGATCCGCTCTAACTTTTAAAAATCATTTTTGAAGACTCGAAAACATTTTTAAGAATGTTTGGAGTAATCCTGATTTAATGAAATAAATTAGTCCCGATATATTAGAAAATATCTGAATATTATTATTTAAATAATATTCTTATAAGGTTAATCTCTACATAAATAATTGAAGTAGAAGTTTTAAACTCATACTTGAAATGAATAATAAATAACCAAAGATATACTTATACGAAATTACGATCTTTATTTGAATAATCGAAAATAAGTTTGATTATCGAAACATTATTCTTTAATAAAATAAAGAATATTATTTAATAAATAAGCGGAGTCATAAGTCCTCGAATGAATATTCAAAATAATATTCATTAAATAAAATAAATGGAGTCATAAGTCCTCGAATGAATATTCAAAATAATATTCATTAAATAAAATAAAGTTATCGAATAAACCTTATTCGATTAATAGTTTTGAAAACTATATCTATATATATATAAAAATATATATATATAATATAATCAGGAACATCGACTCCCGGTTTTGGAAAATGTTCACCTTTGGGTCCCCTATACTAAGGGTATACGCAACAGTGAGTTCACGGGTCCTGATGTTAAGAACAAAAGCAGTCTAAGGTAAATCGGGCATTACGACGGCTATGTTTACGCGATTATCAAATTTGTACGACTCCAAATCAATCCACAATCAATCCCACAATCATTACTACAACCAAACTCCATCCATACTCTACTACAACAGCCCCAACATCCCAAGATTTCCAATTTATACTACTCTAAATCATGAACTAAAAGCTTATACTTAAGTTCATTAGCTAATAATCAAGATTTACAACTCTAAAAAAATTACAAAACCAACCAATCTCTAAATATACAATAATCATGCCTCTCATGAACTATACTACTCATAACAAGCTTTTAAAATTCAATAATAAGGCTAGGTTAAGAGATTATACCTTCCTTGCGAGTAGGAGTAACTAATGAGCTTGAAACAACCTTGGAAAATCCTTACAAAAGCTTTATCTAAAAAAAACACAAGATCAAAATTTTAAGTTCTTGAAAAACTATTCACCCTCTTCTTCCATGAATTATTGGAAGAGATTGTGAAGGAATTGGAAGCTTAGATTCATAGGATATCTATATCTATGTACAAGTAACCTTGGATAATTACCTCACTAATTATCAAAGCTTGGAACTTGAATTTGGATTTTCTTTTCTTTGTAAAAGAAAAGAGGCCGAGAGCTTTTTATTAGAAATGCAAAGTCAACTTCTCAAATTCGATTTTGTGTTATGAATTGTTGGCTTGGTTGTTTCCTTTGTTTTGTTTAATTGAATTGTTACCATGGTAAAAATTGCGTGGCTTATAATCAACCAACAAATCCTTCCTATTTGGTCATGCTTATGTCATCCTCTTATGTCATCTTCCCACACTTGTCTTCTTCTTGTTGGTGTGATGACATCATCATCATTAACCTCTTTGATTAACTCCTAATTACTTGGCTAATGATCGCTGATCTGTTATACGGTTCGCTTAACTTTCGTTTTCATTTATCGTTTGAGGGATCATACCCGGGATCTTATTATTTGGGCTCCCTTAACCTTTCTCAATACATTATATTCCTTTTATGATCCTCTCTTATAATCCTTGAATTTAAATCCTTTTTATCTTGTTACCTTATACTCAATTCTTTCGGTATCTGGTGAATTTTCGGGAAAAATCAAAGTGTTCGAATTTGGATTCTGACGATCTTTACATACACTTATATACCATATAGAGTACTAATAACATCTCAGAATAACAATAAAAGAACCTCTACAAGGTGAGGCATGAAAATTTTTCTTATTCAGCATAATCAGTAAAATCACTATTCATAAGGGTTACAAAAAGTCCAAAATTTTGGGGTTATTACAGTCTCTCCTCCTTAAAAGGATTCCGTCCCGGAATCAGATAGAAAATGAATAGGGATACTCTCTTAGCATTGCACTTTCTAACTCTCAAGTAAATTTTCCCACATTGTGGTTCTACCATCAAACTCTGACTAGTTTGATAACCCTTCTCCTAAGCACTTGTTCCTTTTCAATCTATAACCCTTCCTGGTTGCTCCATATAGGTTACGTCTGGTTGCATGTCTATGCGCTCATATGCTCCTATTTGTCTGGCATCCGAATTACACTTCCTTAACATTGATACGTGGAACATGTTATGAACTTGCTACATGTTCGGGGGTAGGGCTAGCTCATATGCTAACTTCCCAATACGTCTTAATATATCCAAGGGTCCAACAATTCGTGGGCTTAGCTCTCCTTTCTTTCCGAACCTCATCCATCCTTTCCAAGGGAATACCTATAACAGCACTAGGTCCCCTACTTCCTATTCTTTGTCCTTTCGTGTCAAATCAACATACTTCTTATGTCCATCTTGGGCTACTACCAGCCGTCCTCTGATTAGATCTATTATATCCTTGGTCCATTGGACTACTGCGGGTCCGAGCATCTTGCGCTCTACAACTTCATCCTAACATAAGGGAGATCGACATTGTCTTCCCTCAAGGATCTCATAAGGCGATATCTCGATACTGACATACGATCTATTATCGTAAGAAAACTCAATCTGCATTAAGTGATCATTCCAAATTCTTTCAAGTCTATTGCACATAATCTCATCATAGCTTCTAGCATTATAGCTTTTTCTTCTCAATACCCATTCTTTTCCAGTTCAAAATCGCTACTATCTTCCATTCCTAATATTATACTAGTTATACTTTTGCTCATTAGCGTTCTATAACCTTTTAATAACCACGTCAACCTTAGTATCACGAACGCGTTAGAATCGGAATACCACCGTACTTGGTACCACTTCATCTCTAGCTGCCTCCATCTTTGAAAGCTTGGTCCTTCGTATAGAAGTAAAAGAATTTATTGAGAGATCACTATGATCATGAACACTTGTTTTATTGCATAGTTAGTACAGAGGTGGCCAGCCTTTAGTACTTGACAAGCAATTAAATAACATGCGGTATCCTACTAGGCTTCTATCACACAGATAGATAGTCATTCAGCAATACCTCCCCTTCTGGAAGGGTTATTCTTCTCAGCTTATACAAAATGAAAAGGAGAGAAAAGAATGAATTGAAGAGAATTGTATATGAAAAAAAATACTGCCACAAATATCTGGCTTGGCATAGGAGAACAAAACATATGTATCTATATCAATATCCAGTATTATCGTATCGCATTTCACATGCTTAAATATTTTTGCTATTCCGTCCATCATTCTATGGACCCTTGCTCTTCCTCGAGCTTATACACAATCACGTTTGAAACTCCCTCGACATCGAAAATCGAATCTGGGATCTCATTCTAGACATCATCGTTACTAGAATTCTATGCTTGCACCGCAACCTTCCTCGTATAGTAATACAACTCTCTATTGATAAGAAAGAATAAGTATTCAATAGGTAGATAATCTACTTAATTGGTCTATCAATGATAACTTATACACCACCACGACCCGATTAGTGGTACTCAATCTCAACATCCATTCCAATACAACTCTCACAGTTGTAAATAATCGGCTCATTACTCGTAGAATCATTCCTGCATTACTATGGTCCACCATTGACCTACTGTAGTCATTCGTTTTCTATGAAGTCTTAACAGCTAACCATACGGAGTCCATACATATCGTATCAAATTTTTCTAAGGAGGTAACATGATCACCGTTCATGATTCATGAAGAACACTCCTGAACTTGACGTACATATGACATGAAGCAGATAAAATTGCAGAAGAGTTTTAATGAAAGCAACGATAGCAGGTTAATACCATTATTAACCATATGTCTTTATTAGGAGACATGAAGCTCAAAGGTTCATTTAGTCCTTTCGTAACATGGTCCTGGCTTATCTCAAGATATGACCTTATAAGATAGATAGCCCGCTCACGGCGATTACATAAATTAAATCTTTACCAAACTACTATCACGGTTGAGTATCGCACAATCATCAGAAGGAATGTCAATCTTCCACACCATAATGCAACCTTCATGGCTTTAACCATTATCACTGTATTTCTCTGGCACGAGCGCCTATAATTGTCCTCTTACACTTAAAGTGTCGGCCACCTCTTTAGCCTTTCCTGATAGTAAAATTTCCTTACAATCAATGTCTTTTAAATGATCTTCAACTAAATTTTCTACCTCATTTCCAATCACTGCTTGTGTGAAAATGCTCTTCCTTACGCTTTGGTAAAAAAAAATATCACCCATTTTTCCATAAGTTATTGCCTCGGTCTTTTAGAGGTTAACATTGTCACGACTGACTTTCGATCATACTTAGGACGTCTCTTATCTTGGGTCCTACTTGTTTTCACCAATCTCGACCTTTATTGGGTCGATCTATACTTTCTTATGGTTCAACACGTGCCCACCTGGCATTATTATAATTATATCATATTTCCTTTATCAAAATTTCTGTTCTTGAGAACTTTGAATATTACCTTTCTCCTTGTAAGACCTCTAAGGTTATCCTTGAATCATTCCTCCTGTATTCCCTAGATACAGGGCATATCAAAATACCATTTACTAATACTAGAACCATTGTCTATATACTTCTGAAAAATTTCCCCACTGATCCTTAAAGGTTGTTGTTACCTTAATCCTTTCCAATTCATACTGTCAAAACTCATACTGTCCCTATTAAGGGTGAAATTCCAACCTTTATGCATTCCCCTAGGGTTCATCTTAAGTTATCGAAGTTATATCCTTAATTCCACCTTTAAAAAGGTACTTGCATCCTTCCATGGATAAATCAAGTCATATATCCTTGATAGATTATCTTATTCAATCATTCCCACCTCGATAGTCTATACCAATTTCACAATAACATCCTTATTCAAACTGAGGTCAACCCATATGGCCTTCAAAAGATAACAATGGTTACCCGCTTTTCTTTCCTAATTTGGTAATGACAACATGGATGTTCTGGAAGATATTGGTCATGTTCAACGTGAACTTCTTCTTAATAATTCCTCATTTACTTTTGTTGTTTATCTCAACAGTCATCTCAATGTTGGGATATCTTTCATACCTGGCGTCTCCCTTTCTGGGTATCATGCCCCTGGTCTTACACTTCACATTCTTGAAGGTCACTTCCTTCATTCAATTTTCCTAATTTATTACTTTCTTGTCTCCTCAGTCTATCCGCGTCTCATTATTTATCCTTCAAACTATCTCAAGGTTTCCTCGAATCCTCCCAACTTACAGGGGATAAACTATATGTATCTCTTATGCCTTCAACCATCAACTTTAACTCATGGTGAATCACCTTCATCCTGACGATTACATACTTTTCTATTTATATTTCTACGAGTCTTTAGGGTTTCCTCATACCCAACTCCCTTATCATTCCTCAAACTATATTGTCTTTATTTTCCTTTCCACTTCAGTTTCTTTTTATTTTCTTTTCTATTACAATCATTTCACGAACCCACTAATCATTGACTTCAAATATCACGTCGTTCTGGGATTCTTGTCATCAGAACGAATCTTGACAACTTTTACAACTTAGCTTCATAATTCATCATACTCGTCCGCCTTTGTTCTGGCTCTAAAGCTTTTACACTATCTCCGTAACCTTGGGAATTACTTTCCCGAAAACAATTTACTGAACTTTAATCAGTTTATTCTAACCTCTGGCTCCGTGCCTTTCTTGGTCTTTCACCAGCGGGTGGCCTCTCTCTCAGGAAGGTAGGTGACAAAAAATAGTCTTTTGCGCTTCGTCAATCATTTAGAATCTCAAATGATTCCTCTATTTCTTTTAACCGGGCTCTCGCCTCGACTGGGTCAGCTTGTTCCTTGGAACTCTGAGAGCTTAGCGACTTAAAGGTCCTGAAAGAATTTCACACCACATTGTTTCCTCAGGGTGGTGGTTGGGGTAAAAGTATAAGTTTTGTTTAGGCAGGTGCATGAATTGCCCCATAGGAGTACCGTCCTGGTTCTCCCTATCTTGCTCGACTTCTGTTTTCTCAGTATGAAATGTTTCCTCCTCCTCCCCATAATCAGGGTTATCTTATACGTTAAAATCCTTGTTTTCCATTTCATTATGTTATGGGTTCTTTCTTTCTTGATGACGACTTCCCTGACTATCACATTCAGGGTTTGCCCTAAATCTTATTCCTCGAACTATGGCTTTCACCTAATATCTCGTCCTTAAGCTCTTGAACGTTTGGAACCCAAATTCTGTACGAATACATCATTATTCCCTTATCATCTTTCTCGGTATTAATCTCTTCTCTATTTGTTGGCTCTCTGCCTTCATTCATCACTTTTTCTTGGCACAATATGATCTTTCCAATAATTCGGGCTGTATTGCAATCTCAAACAGCTTTTCGGTACCGGCTCCGGTTACCTTCACTTCTATTTCCATTTTCTCAAAATTTCTTATCAACTCTCCCAAAGACATTTTCATCTTGAGTCTCTCTTTTATACTAAGGGCATTAGCCACCATTTTGGTTTTCCCTGGATGATAAAGAATCTCATAATCGTAATCCTTGATTAGCTCTAACCACCTCCTCTGACGTATGTTGAGCTCTTTCTGCGTGAAAATGCACTAGAGCACTTATGGCTTGTGTAAATCTCGCACTTCTCTCCATACAAGTAGTGCCTCCAATCTTTAGGGCAAAACTATTGCCACGAGCCCGAGCTCATGGGTGGGGATTTCGAATTTTATATTCCCTTAATTATCTTGACGCGTACGCGATCACCTTGCTATGCTGTATAAGAAGCACCCTAATTCCTTATGCGAAGCGTCACAACACATCACAACATCTCCTTTTCCATCCGGCAACGCCAACATATGGGCCGTCACCAATCTTTGCTTCAGTTCTTAAAAGCTGTCCTCGCATTTCTCTGTCCATTCGAACTTCTCAGTCTTACGAGTAAGCCGCGTTAAAGGGGCTACTATCTTTACAAACTTGAACGAACCTCCAGTAGTGCCCGGCCAATCCTACCTCTGGTAGTCGCCCTAACCATGGTTATCAATTCCTCAGTGGTCCTTTATTCATTTTTGTCAGGATTCTCCACGGGATCCTCCTCAGCAACAATCCATTCTAGGATAACATCCTCAACCGCTATATCCTCAATATGAACATCATCCGGTCCCTTGTTAGGATGCTCTATCGGATCCACAATCTGATCTCCAATAAGTAATAAAATATCATCGCACTGTTGCTCCTCAACCTCACGGTTCGAAGTCCCGCTACCATACACGATAATGAACTACGCTTCTATCACGATATTTATAAGGGTTCCCATAAGGGTTTTAACTGTCAGTACTACGTTAGGTAGTCCGACTATGAACTTGGCAAGAGTTCTTATTATCTTAGTGAACTTATTATTTTAACGTCACATCATCTCTGAGGTTTATAACGCTTAGATCTGATATCATTTCTGTAACACCCCCAAATCCGGGGTCGGGGATTCGGGTTGTCACGAGTTCCATTTCCCTTATCAATACTTAATCTTAACAATCAACCAACTACTGCGTATTGTGACCCCATAATACACACACACACCACAAGTTATAGTCTCAGAGATGAATACCAAAAATAACACAAGTCATTTTATTCCACAATTATAAGTCATTACACCTCAAAAGGGTATCTGAATAAATTTACATATTCTTTGCTATAAGGCATATGTCATAGCCTATTTGTATATTCGAGGATTTAACTCAACTCAAATAAGAATGTAATAAGTAAATAGTGGATCTACCGGCAAAGAGATCTTGCAAAGTAACATCTGTCAAAGGATTCAGAAACAAGGTTCATCTACAGACTTGAGGAGTTAATTCACTGGAAGAAGTTCAAGAAATTGATCATGCCTCAGTGATATAAATCAAGATTATGGATTTAATCAAGTGACAGAGATCTCGTCAGGGTGTCAAAGAATTACAAGGATTTAATCTGAAGAAAATCAATTATCAAAGTCAAGACATGAAGAAACGTCACGGAAGTTAGTCACTCATGAACCAGACAGTATATTGAGTGTCAACATTGAAGTGGTGGAATTGATTCATAATTCTCAGTGATTTTCAGAAGATTATAAGAAGAATGGTTGCTGCTCAAGGTTAGTATTAATTCTCTATTAATTAATTAAGTCATATAATTTAATTAAGAAAATAAATTATATCTACAAAGATTTATTTATTTATTAATTGAATTAATTGATTAATTAATTCAGAATTAATATTAAGAATTTTCAGAAGTTTAATTGGAATAAAAACAGTCTTAAATCAGCAAGACAATTGAAAATGAACTAGCATGACAATCAGGATTGTCATACCGATTGTCATGCCAAGTCATTTCAATTGTCCTACCGAAAGTTCTACTGGGAAGGAGATAGTCTTGCTAGTTCAACTGATTGTCATACCGAAAGTCGTTGTAGTTCAATCAGATTGTCTTGCTAGTTCAATCCATTGTCCTACCGAAAGTCTTGCCAGCTATGGGATTGTCATTCCAGTTCATTCCATTCTGTTGATTGATTAAAAAGACAGAAGCAGCCATTCAACAAACATTCCAACACACAGAACACAAGTCAAAAACAAGAACACATCAGAAAAGAAAAAGAAGATAATATTTCATCCTTCATCTGCAAACTTCAAGATCATAATTTCTAGTTTGTAAAGTTAAATCCAAACCACTAGAAATCTTTATCTTGTTCTTGTGTAACTATCTAGCGGATCAAAATCCCTAGAACTTAATCTCAAATTGCGTTTAGCATTTGAATCTTTTTATTGCAAAAATAGAAAAAGTTCATGTCGAATTTATTCTAGATTTGTGATAATTAATTTGAGATTAATCCCTTGTAATTGATACAGTTGTTGTAACACCTTTCAAGTTTAATAATATTTTTATTTAACTTGAATTTTGTTTCAATTTTTTATCCCGCACTAAATTCGATTATTCGGTATAGTTTGCATTCAACCCCCCCTTCTACAAACACATTGGGACCTAACAATTGGTATCAGAGCCTTCTGATTAACGAACAAATCAAGATCCTAGACTTTTGTGATTTTTCAACTCCTTGAATTTTTATTTATTCAAAAATTCATAATGACTTCACAAAAAGTTGGAACCGTTAAAATTCCACTATTTGATAAAGGAAATTATATCATGTAGAAGAAGAAGATGCTCTTATTTTTACAAGTTGCAAATCCCAAATATCTGAACTTGTTAAAGATGGGTCCAGCAACTCCAATGGTTATTGAACCAGAGGTGATAGTAGATGATGTTGTGATTACCAAATCTAGAACCTATCCAAAAGAGCCTGAGGATTTTTCTCCTGCTGAAAAAGAAGAAGCCTCCTTGGATGCCAACCTTCAGTTAATTTTAGTTGATTCCCTCAATCCCTTGATGAACAGACATGTGATGAACTGTAAAAATTCCAAACACTTCTGGGAAACTATTGAGGTGATTAATGAAGGTACAGAGGAAGTTAGGGAGAACAAGTTGGAGATCCTAACCTCTGAGTATGAACATTTTAAATCAAATCCAGGAGAAGGAATTACTGAAGTGTTTGAGAGGTACAATGCGTTGATCAACAACCTAAATATAAATGGGAAATATTATTCAATCAGGGAGGTCAACAAAAAGTTCCTTTTAACACTGCCAACTCATCTTGAACATAGAATCACTGCCATTAGAGAAGCTAGAGATCTGAGTGAGATTTCTTTGGATAGACTCTATGGTGTGTTGAAAACCTATGAGTTGGAGCAGATTCAGCAAAAGGAAGTCTACGGGAAAGATAGAATGGTCAGCACATCTACTGCTCTTGTAGCTGAAGGTCAACAACAACAACAATCTCAACAGTCGGAGAGAATGGTACAGTTTTCCAAGGCTGAGGAAAATGTGATAGTAGCAGAATATGATCCTCCTACTACAAATCAATCCAGTGATGATTTTCATTCCTTGAAAGAGCTGGAGCAATTGGAAGATGAGTCAATGGCCCAAATTGTCAAGAGATTCTCCAATGTCAGATTCAAGAGAAATCCCAAGTTTAAGTACAAGTCCAACTACAACAGATTCCAGACAGGTGGATCTTCATCCTCTAACACCAGTAATGGTGGATACAAAACAGGGATGGTTGATCGGAGCACCATTAGATGCTATAACTGCAATGAGTTGGGACACTTTGCCACAGAATGCAGGAAGCCAAAGCAAGTAAGGATGAACTCTTATGATTCAAATCAGAAGAGTAACTCTGAAAGGGCTTACCTAGCAAAGGGAATAAGCTTGGATGATACTGATAGTGAAGATGAGGAAGATGAGAATCTTGCTCTTATGGCTATTGATGGAAAAGCTTCATCATCAAGAAAAGAGGTAAAATTTACTGATGCTGAATTAGTTTATCATCTAGGAGGTTCCTTAGATTGTGCTCGTCGTGATAATGAACTGTTAAGTCAGCAGATCAAAGACCTTGTGAAAGAGGTCAATAAATTAAGACATGTGCATATTAATCAAGACAATTTAAAAGAACAAGTATCTTTTCTAGAGAATAGAGTTGACTGTTATAGACAACTCGAAACTATTCTCAAAGACAAGATCACCGGTCTTGAGACTAAGGTTAGAGCCTACTTCAATTCTTGTTCGAAGGCTAAAGAGTTCTACAGTAAGCAAGCTGTTAATCAAACATCTGGAATAGGTTATGATTACAATGCTGCTATTGGAGAATTAGGCATAAACTCCCCTCCTCATGTATGTGCTAAAGGTAGGGAAGTACCACATGTGCTTAAGGGTGTTGATGAACCCCTCTATAAAGCATCAATTGCTGAACCATTTGATGCGACCTCTTCTGTTATTCAAGAAAAAATACGTGATGAAGATCATGCTAATGAGAAGCTTGTTTCCGAGTCGAGTGTGTCGAAAGTTCCAGTCAAAATTGTGAAAGCAACTGAGACTAACTCAGACACACATGAGTTGGATAACAAAAATGCCATGTCTACCATGCATAAATTGCCTGCTGTTAATATCTCTCATAAAGCATGTGGTGTTTCTAATTGTATGTCTTGTGCTTTTAATTTGATGTATGCTTTATTTAATGGTAAGCATGTTTCTAGTGATAAGACTACTCCTCATCAGCATGTGAATAATAAGAAGCATGATAGGTCTAAGACTGCTAGTCCTTCTAAGGCTAGAAAGGAGACATTTGTGCCTAAGCCTAAACAGAAATTTGTTAAGGCTGCTTACAAGGTCAAATGTTTAGTCATTGCGGATGTTGAGACCTTTAAAATTAAAAATGTTATTTTTCCTGACAAAGGACAATTCTACAAGTATGTCGGGCCCAACCAAGTTTGGGTTCCGAAGAAGGTCTAATCCATTTGAAGTGCAGGGCAGTATACAGGTGTAACCGGTAGTGTGGATTCTTGACAAGTGGATCATCAAGACATATGACCGGAGATAGAGCCCTGCTATCAAATATGGATTGAGAAAGCTGGCCCCCTGGTTACCATTGGAGATAACAGCAAAGGTTTATCTGAGGGATATGGCTGTTTGCAAGCTGGGAATGTTATCATTGAAAATTTGTATATTGTGCTAGGTTATTATCAGGAAGCAGTATCTAACATATAGCACCAGTGACGAGACTTGAGAATATTACGACATATCAGGCACCTGCTACACATTACACTTGGAATTGGACTCTAGTAAGATGTGTACAAGTGTACTCCTGGTTGGTGAGTCAAAAGAGGAAGTCAATGCACCACAGTTCATGGACTTTGCAGCTGCAGATCTATTGAACTATGCAATCTCTTCTTCACAATCTCACTTCAGGTTGGTATGAACTAGTGTACTAATCAAGCAATTGTCAAGGACATGGTATGGCCCTCTAACTGAAATTATAATTTAATATGAACTAGTAGAGTGGTCATATTTATAACCCTCTTATCACTAGGCACAATCATATTGTTTTATATGTGTAGTGATATATTGATAATGCTATCATTAAACTCAAACTTCTTTCTACATTAGTGATTTCTTATATCATGTAAAATCTTTTGAAATCACTATTATAAATCACTTTCTCTCTATTGCCATATGTTCTGTGATACAGGTTCAGTCTCCAATGACTTTCTTTCATTGACAGTCATGAGGTTGAAAACCCACAACATCTATCCCAGACTGTAAAGACAAACACAGAAACAGAACCAACCAACACTCTCTTACCACTAAATGTAGTATGAATGAGCATGACGGAGATAGTGCCTTAGTGCACCACATAAGGAAGGTTCTGAAGTCAACCCAGTAGCTCTGTCTCCTATATAGATGAGTAGTATTTAAACTGAGACAACTGCTAGCCCCCATACATCTTCTCAAAAAGATATAATGGTTGAAAAGGCACAAAAACAGTTACTAGATTCATTCTCTCAACAGGGTGCGTCTATTGAATTTTGCCTGTCGGCCAAGGCATCCGATGTAGTGTCACCACTTTAAACATAAACAATTCTTGATGCACAAGGAGAGGTTACACACACAAAGGATGAGTTGACGGAAACAAGAGTTTTGACCATTTTAAGGTCAGACTTGATTGTTTAAGGTTCGTTAATGGACCAATTGCCTTTACAGGTGTTAGGAGAGGATACTGATCCAAAAGCCATATGTCAGTGGTCAGTGTCTACCTCCCCAGTCTTAAATCCCCTGGATGCATCTGCAGATAGTGGATCTGACATAGGTGCAGATCGGCAACTTGTTGACAATGATTCAGATATTACCTGATGAGTCACAAGGAAATGTCTTCACAGACATTAGAAGGGAACCTTGATCTTTATGCTAAATTCTTTGGATCATTGCTTACCTTCCCAGAATTCAAATCTGGAACCCTAAAAGGGAAACTAGCAACTTGTAGATTATGACTCAGATTCATCTGACGAGTTTAACAAGGATGGGGATTTGCGAACTCCCATTGCACCACCTGTGACCTCCTTAAGGATGGCTAAGGTGATTTTCCTTGCAGGTAAAGCTGAATTTTGGAGCTATGAGAGGAGTGATACACTTGTGAGAATGAGTGTAAACACGAGTGGAGAAAAGAGTGAAACACATGTGAGGTACACTAAACAGAATCATACACTCATAGTGAGGAAGAAAGAGAAACACTTGTTATTTCTTTTCCAACCAAGTGAAATATGAGAACTCCTTCAGACGACGGCATACATTCCTTCTTTAAGGGGGAGATAAAAGCTTAAGTAATAGTTTGGAGGATTCCTCAACTAAGGGGGAGAAATAGCAGGGAGGAAGAAAAAGATGAAGAACATGTACACTACACCACACCATTGTTGTTTGTAGCTATGGATCCTATTGTACGGGAGAGGTGGTAAACACAAGGTGATTTTCTAGTAAGGGAAGAAGCTGTTAGGGGAGTACCATTGGTTTTTATCTGCGGATCCTATTATACGGGAGAGGTGGTAAACGAAGGTGATCTTCTTTAATTAGTTGATTCTCATAGGGGGAGAATCAAGAGAGATATGTGCTTCTCAACAGGAAATATGGCTGTACAGAAGAAGATGAAACTACTTGAAGATATGTTCAGTCTAGAGGAACATCTACTTGGAATCTAGAAAAGGTTAAATGTTTTCCAGAACTTTTCTGCTATTTACTTTGCATTTCTGTTTATATCTTTTTCTTATTTGTTAGTTGAGTTATCCTCTAGGTATTTGTGTGTTATTGTTTAACAAACAAATAGGGGGAGATTGTAAGGCATATGTCATAGCCTATTTGTATATTCGAGGATTTAACTCAACTCAAATTAGAATGTAATAAGTAAATAGTGGATCTACCGTCAAAGAGATCTCGCAAAGTAACATCTGTCAAACGATTCAGAAACAAGCTTCATCTACAGACTTGAGGAGTTAATTCACTGGAAGAAGTTCAAGAAATTGATCATGCCTCAGTGATATAAATGAAGATTGTGGATTTAATCAAGTGACAGAGATCTCGTCAGGGTATCAAAGAATTACAAGGATTTAATCTGAAGAAAATCAATTATCAAAGTCAAGACATGAAGAAACGTCACGGAAGTTAGTCACTCATGAACCAGACAGTACATCAGGTGTCAACATTGAAGTGGTGGAATTGATTCATAATTCTCAGTGATTTTCAGAAGATTTTCAGAAGAATGGTTGCTGCTCAAGGTTAGTATTAATTCTCTATTAATTAATTAAGTCATATAATTTAATTAAGAAAATAAACTATATTTACAAAGATTAATTTATTTATTAATTGAATTAATTGATTAATTAATTCAGAATTAATATTAAGAATTTTCAGAAGTTTAATTGGATTAAAAACAGTCTTAAATCAGCAAGACAATTGAAAATGAACTAGCATGACAATCAGGATTGTCATACCGATTGTCATGCCAAGTCATTTCAATTGTCCTACCGAAAGTTCTACTGGGAAGGAGATAGGCTTGCTAGTTCAACTGATTGTCATACCGAAAGTCATTGTAGTTCAATCAGATTGTCTTGCTAGTTCAATCCATTGTCCTACCGAAAGTCTTGCCAGCTATGGGATTGTCATTCCAGTTCTTTCCATTCTGTTGATTCATTAAAAAGACATAAGCAACCATTCAACAAACATTCCAACACACAGAACACAAGTCAAAAACAAGAACACAACAGAAAAGAAAAAGAAGACAATATTTCATCCTTCATCTGCAAACTTCAAGATCATAATTTCTAGTTTGTAAAGTTAAATCCAAACCACTAGAAATCTTTATCTTGTTCTTGTGTAATTATCTAGCGGATCAAAATCCCTAGAACTTAATCTCAAATTGTGTTTAGCCTTTGAATCTTTTTATTGCAAAAATAGAAAAAGTTCATGTCGAATTTATTCTATATTTGTGATAATTAATTTGAGATTAATCCCTTGTAATCGATACAGTTGTTGTAATACCTTTCCAGTTTAATAATATTTTTATTTAATTTGAATATTGTTTCAATTTTTTATTCCGCACTAAATTCGATTATTCGGTATAGTTTGTATTCAACCCCCCTTCTACAAACACATTGGGACCTAACATTTGCCATTATTACAATTCATAATATACATAAGTCTGGTACATAAAAAGTTGAAAGGCTAGCCTATTGGTAGTTCCTACCTCAGCCACAACGGCATCAACACCTACAGGAAACTGCGGAACGTTTCCTATCCGCTCACGAATTGGGAGCTTGGTCATGTTCATCTTGTCTATCTGTTGTTGTGTAATGAAAGAAGAAAGCAAGGGTGAGCAACAAGCCCACCGAAATAATATGTATAATAATTTACGATATATGAGCATTCTCATAATACTCATGAAAGTCTTGGTCAAAAAGAAATGAACCAAGTTTGATCTCTTAATGCGACCAAGTCGCAAAATATTTAGTATATATGTATATATACTTTTCAAAATCTTGAAATTCTATGCCATGTATAAAAAACACAGAGTTCCAGTTTATAACTATATAAAAAAATATTGTTGCAAGGTGATCTCATATATCTAACCTTGTCTCAACATTTTTCTGAAAATCTTTGTCATGTATAAGATAATCATTAACCAGATATAAGTTGAAAAGGTGAAGTTCCGAGATACTCCAATATACTTATATCTTTTCTGAATATTGCTTGAACTACCACCGTTCAAGGTATAATCAGTTTCAAAAGTTCATCACATAGATGAGACTACAAGAAAAGACTTGAATAGATTCAATCTTTGAAATATCATTATAAATAATGAAGTTACGAGATACTTTATTAAGTCCCGATATATATATACACCTATATATATAAATTTCATACACTCCTTGAAAACCTCTGTTATGAAAATTATAAGCAGAGTTGCAATATCCAATAAATTTGGATAGGAGAAAACCTTGGCATAAACCTGATATCTTGCTGATCAGGTAAAGATACTAATAAGTAACATTTTCTACTAGTAGATGGACGAATTCCCCACTTGTCATCACCCTGGCCACATTAGGACCTATGTTGGACTGCCACTCAGCCACTTACGCATTGATGGAGTCCCACTGAGCCACTTACACTTTCATGGATGCCCACTGAGCCTATGTTGCTTATGCCGACTCAAATAGATGGACTTACTTACCTAACGTTGGGTAAGCAATCAATTCATTTATCAAAGCAGCAACCTCGTTGCGAATATAAATATAACACAGAGCCGGATCCTTTAGATTTTTGAGCGAGTATTCAAGTCCCCTTCAAAAAAGAAGATCTTAAATTTGAAAACGAGTTTTGGGAACCGCTCTAACTTTTAAAAATCATTTTTGAAGACTCGAAAACATTTTTAAGAATGTTTGGAGTAATGCTGATTTAATGAAATAAATCAGTCCCGATATATTAGAAAATGTCTGAATATTATTATTTAAATAATATTCCCATAAGGATAATCTCTATATAAATAATTGAAGTAGAAGTTTTAAAACTCATACTTGAAATGAATAATAAATAACCAAAGATATACTTATACGAAAGTACGATCTTTATTTGAATAACCGAAAATAAGTTTGATTATCGAAACATTATTCTTTAATAAAATGAAGAATATTATTTAATAAATAAGCGGAGTCATAAGTCCTCGAATGAATATTCAAAATAATATTCATTAAATAAAATAAATGGAGTCATAAGTCCTCGAATGAATATTCAAAATAATATTCATTAAATAAAATAAAGTTATCGAATAAACCTTATTCGATTAATAGTTTTGAAAACTATATCTATCTATATATATATATATATATATATATAATATACTCGGGAACATCGACTCCCGGTTTTGGAAAATGTTCACCTTTGGGTCCCCTATACTAAGGGTATACGCAACTACTGCTTATCTCTAGCATAGGTATTATGCAGTTTATAAGCAATTGAATCAACAATTAGATATCAAGATTACAAAACAGGCATGCATATAAACCATATCAGCTTGCTCCAATATATCGCAAGATTTTGCTAATAACCAGCATGCATCTATCTCAAGATAATGCATATACATATATACATCACAACAACAGTATAACGGGTAGAAAACTTGCCTGAGCGACTGGGGGTGATAAAAGGCTTGGGACGAGTCTGGTAACCTATAAACAACATATAAGGTTGAATTAAACCAAAGTCGCTTAAGAATCTATACTTTAACCAATTAGACCCTAACGTTCGCTTTTGCGCTTAATGATTCACTTAAGTCGCTCGAGTACCCTCGGCTCCACTATTTTTAATAAATTAACCATTAAGAATGTTAAGGCGATTCTTTTGCGAGTACCCTACCAACTGCCTAATCCACTTTACATAATTGTTTCATACCCCAATTAGTCATTTAAGGTCCTTAACCAAGGTTTCAAAGTAAGGCGAGGGGTAATGGTTCGTTCGCGAAACGCCGTTACTTAAAACGATCGTTTCTCCTAAACCATACATCGGATTCAAGCGAACCACATATCAAAACGAAGCTCGTAACATGAACTATCTAATTATGGCAATGGTCAAAACCTAACAGTGAGTTCACGGGTCCTGATGTTAAAAACAAAAGCAGTCTAAGGTAAATCGGGCATTACGACGGCTATGTTTACACGATTACCAAATTTGTACAACTCCAAATCAATCCACAATCAATCCCAAAATCATTACTACAACCAAACTCCATCCATACTCTACTACAACAGCCCCAACATCTCAAGATTTCCAATTTATACTACTCTAAATCATGAACTAAAAGCTTATACTTAAGTTCATTAACTAATAATCAAGATTTACAACTCCAAAAACATTACAAAACCAACCAATCTCTAAATATACAATAATCATGCCTCTCATGAACTATACTACTCATAACAAGCTCTTAACATTCAATAATAAGGCTAGGTTAAGAGATTATACCTTCCTTGCGAGTAGGAGTAACTAATGAGCTTGAAACAACCTTGAAAAATCCTTACAAAAGCTTTATCTAAACAAAAACACAAGATCAAAATTTCAAGTTCTTGAAAACACTATTCACCCTCTTCTTCCATGAATTATTGGAAGAGATTGTGAAGGAATTGGAAGCTTAGATTCATAGGATATCTATATCTATGTACAAGGAACCTTGGATAATTACCTCACTAATTATCAAAGCTTGGAACTTGAATTTGGATTTTCTTTTCTTTGAAAAAGAAAAGAGGTCGAGAGCTTCTTGTTAGAAATGCAAATTCTACGTCTCAAATTTGATTTTGTGTTATGAATTGTTGGCTTGGTTGTTTCCTTTGTTTTGTTTAATTGAATTGTTACCATGGTAAAAATTGTGTGGCTTATAATCAACCAACAAATCCTTCCTATTTGGTCATGCTTATGTCATCCTCTTATGTCATCTTCCCACACTTGTCTTCTTCTTGTTGGTGTGATGACATAATTATCACCAACCTCTTTGATTAACTCCTAATTACTTGGCTAATGATCACTGATCTGTTATACGGTTCGCTTATCTTTCATTTTCTTTTATCGTTTGAGGGATCATACCCGGGATCTTATTACTTGGGTTCCCTTCACCTTTCCCAATACATTATATTCCTTTTATGATCCTCCTTTTTATCCTGTTACCTTATACTCAATTCTTTCGGTATCTGGTGGATTTTCGGGAAAAATCAAAGTGTTCGAATTTGGATTCTGACGATCTTTACATACACTTATATACCATATAGAGTACTAATAATATCTCAGAATAACAATAAAAGAACCTCTACAAGGTGTGGCATGAAAAGTTTTCTTATTCAGCATAATCAGCAAAATCACTATTCATAAGGGTTACAAAAAGTCCAAAATTTTGGGGTTATTACAAGTGGCCATTGGAGTTGTAGTTGTAGTACTTTCCTGTGTATTGAACCTAGTTAATAGATTCTTTATATTTTAGATTGATTAGTAAAAATTCCCTCATCAGTCTATTGTTAGGGCGAAAACACACGCTAATATTCACGCAAGTATACGCGTTCGCAAGTAATATAGAATACTTTCTAGTTTGTTCCCACAAAGACTCAGACTAATTTATTGTCTAATTAAACTCACTCACCAATGTATGATTACTTCTCAATGTTAAGACACTAACACTTAGAATTGTTGACTAAATATTAACTACAATTAACTACTTAATTACTTAATTAACACTTCAAATTATCAATAATAAAACACTCATGACATCACAACTTCATTACTACTTCCTTCAATAGTCATTGTTATTTCCTTTAGCATGTGACAGTGATGATATTAATCGAATAACACGAAAATGATAGAAGCCAACTTTCATTGTACTAATACCATTCTACCAAACATCCACAATTAAGATAAAAGTTGAATAGTCATCAATTATGTTGAGTTCCTATATGTCTACAGAAATTGACAACACAACGATTTAAGCACAAGTTATTCCTTTTGATTACATAGGGCAAATAAAACTGTTAGAGTTACCCACTAATCATGCACAACGTACATGAACCTATGCTAGCATGGCAAGTTCTAAATCTCAAGATCCACCGTCGCTTCACAAGAGATTAACACCCTATCTTATATGTTCACGACGCACATAAGACGAATACGCACAACCAATACTAGATATCATACAATCATCACACACTAAAGTATTAAACAATTAACTAAAGAATTCCATAGTAAATCCATTACAACCCCATGATCACGATTAGCCCATAATAGCACTTATCGTCATCATGGGTTCATATGAAATCATGATAAACAAACACAAGAAAATAATAACTAAACAAATTATATTAAATCAGAGTACGTCACAAGTGTAAATAGGTTCAAAGTAAGAAGACTAGCATCCAACGTTACAACGAAACAAGAATCACAAGAAAATATGCTTCCTCTTCGTTGCTGTGTACTAAAACGGTCTTCTTCCTTATCTCCTTCACTCCTTGCGTAATACCACGATCCTCTCTCTTGAAAACGTCTCCAAATCTACTTATATAATAGTCCCATAAAACTCAGATTACATAGAAGTGGAAGTCAAACAGAAATAGAAGTCCTAAAATAAATTATCTTTTTTTCCGACCCTGCGCGGCCGCTCAGCATAGCTGAGCGGGCGCTCAGCTTCCTGCGCGGCCGCTCAGCATTGCTGAGCGGGCGCTCAGGACCCTTCTGTAAAATTCCTGAGTTTGCTCCGTTTCTTCGCCATAATCTGCCCATTTCTTCCCTCTCTCAATGATGAACACATGCTAAGGCTTATTCTTGATGATTACTCCTCCGAAATGCAACTAATACCCTGAAATGCATAAACACTAGAAAAATGCATCAAATACACAAAATACTTGATTTCAATGCACCAATTTAAGCCATTTTAAGATGTTCTAAGTGGTATAAAACGCCACTTATCACACCCCCAAACTTAAATCGATGCTTGTCCTCAAGCGTCACAGACTCAAAAACAAATAAACACATGCATGAATGCAATCTATATGAAAATGCAGCGATCTCCCGTACTACGAACGAACTAACCAAATTGCAACATCTCAACAAATGCAGTTAGACGACTAAAGATCAATAAACTCATGCAAACGAACATACAGCCAGAAACGTGGTGTGTGCAGATGCTTAACAGATATGCTTCGGAACTAGACCAATTATTATGACTCGACTATCCTCAAGGCAATCACATGATTATACAAAGAATAAAAATTCTAGGCACAAAGTGACATACAACACTACAAGAATTCTGGAGCTTATTACGGAATCATGCTTTTTATTCACAACACAAATGCTTATTTGACCGTGCAATGAGTGAGGTCCACAAAAGACTTATACAATGGTATCCATGTAACGAGCGTTAGGTTAGCGGATCCCAGACTCTAAAAGCCTTAGGTCACTACGCACAAAGTCCCCTAAGAACTTAATAACTCGAATACGAAAGAGCCCACTCATGATCAATTATGCATAAACACCACAAAAATTATTATATATATATTTGTTTAAAATTTCTGAGCAAGTGCGTTTCGCTCCATCTTGCTCAACCCTAGACTACTCGCATAACATGCGAGCAGGCTACTAGCCATTTGACGCCTAGCCACAACTAGCAACAAATTCCATTTTTTACTCCAATTTTTTCTTTTTCATGCCTTTATCACTAAGAACCTATTATCGAATTCTAAGCATAATAAATAGATTAACCTCGAAAACAATCAAATCATAACAACAATCTAGCCCTTACACATTCTCTAAGACTTAGTGGAACTACAAGTGCTTCTAGCATGCATATCAACTTACACGACTTAATATCACTTTAATGTTATCACTACACTCGCATCAATATCATAATTCAGTCGATAAATCATCGCAAAAGGGATCATGGTAAATGCATGAGCTACATGACATGATAAACAAATAAAGCTATATAAAAAAAACTATATGGCATAAATTATGCAACTATATAAACTAAACTATCATGAATATGCAGCTATATGACACACACACAGTATTCCTTAACTACCACCCCCAAACTTAAAATCTTCACTGTCCCCAGTGAAAGTAGTAGAAAGGAACACAGGGTATACCTACTCGGAGTCATCATCATCATCACCCTCAGTGGGTGGAGTATCAGGCGGCGGGTATGCAGAGTCCTCACCAAAAACTGGCCACTGGATATCAGCTCCAAGGCCCCGAAAAGCAGTCCCTAACGCAAGGGTGAGCTCCTAAGCAAACCTGCTCTGCGTCTCGTACGTGGCATCCATCCACCGTGAAAGCCTCCTATACTGGGTATCAGCCATCCCAGCACCCTCCTGAGCTCTCGAAGAACCAACCTCATCACGCCCAGGCCTAGCCATAGTAGCACCTCATGCTGGATGCCCTCCTGGAAGACGATAACCCAGCCCATGCTTCTCGGGCTCACCACCGGTCCACTCCTGCATCCCATTCAGAGTCCCAGAATCAATCGGAGCTGCCGGCAACTGCAACTGCTCATGAGCCGGCCAGTTCACTCCTACTGCTCGGCACAGCTTCGTAACCGTGGATGCATAAGGGATGTTCATATGCTTAGCTCCCCTCAAAAACTTCAGAATTCCTTGGTAGATAAACTCACCAAGGTCCACATAGTACTCCTCATTAAGAATTCCCCACAACAACTGTGCTCTCTCAACTGTGACCTCGTGTGCATGCGAAGAAGGCAAAATATTAGCACAAATAAATGCATTCCATGCACGGGCATACCTGTTCATAGCGATCGCCGGGAAGTGACGATACTCATTAGTGCCGGTCTTGAAGGTCCAAACTGTGCCCGGCCTACAGAGAGTCGCACAAATCAAATCCAAGTTAAAATCCTCAGCAGTCTTCTCATTCCAGTTCTCCTCCTCGGGCTTCCTTTCTCGTTGTCCAATCACACGGCGAATCTCCGTAGGGTGATAATCAACCGTCAGCCCTCGGACCACAGAAAACCCATTCTTTTCGGCCTTCGCGTTCGCATAGAACTCGCGAACCACGCTCATCGGCACTGCTTCGGGCGACTCACAAAAAGCTATCCACCCCTTCTCTACAATCATGGGTAGCAACTCACCATCCCTCCCCGATGGTAAAAACCCTCTCTCCTTCAGAATCGGCTTCCCCAAAAGCCTAGTGTACTCCTCCTCCGCAGCTCTGTCAGTCAACCGAGGCCTTGCAGCACTACCCCTTGATGAATCAGCAGTAGGGACTGTGTTGCTGCTATCGATAGTTCGTGCTCTCTTGGGTGCCATTGATTCTCCAATAAAAGTGTTAAAGAACTGAGTTTTGGTGCTTGGGAGAGATTTTAAGTGTAGGACGTTTGTGGAAGATATGTAGGATATGTGTATGTATATATAGGGTATGGAATAGGTTAAATTAGATTAGGGTTGGGGATTAAGGGTTAAAATGATGGGGTAGTGGGAACAAATCGTGGGTTCATGGGCTAAAACTGGTTTTTTTTTTTTATGAACTTAAAAATTTTTCTGGCAGTCGACCCATGAGCGGTCGCTCAGCAAAGCTGAGCGGGCGCTCAGGGGGTCACTGGAAAAAAAAATTTCAGCCCCATTTTTCTGTTTTTTTTTGTGTTTTTGGATAGGTTATTAACTTCTAAGGGTTCCTGTAACAACAAATCATGGGTTGCCTCCCAAGAAGCGCTTCTTTTTCGTCATTAGCTTGACGTTACGTACCTTTCTCAAGTAGTCAACAAAATGGCACTAACCACTTCTCAGTTTGCCATGTCCCTATAGTAGTGCTTCAAATGCTGACCGTTAACCTTGAATGCTTGGTCCGGATCATTCTCAAAAATTTCCACCGCTCCATGTGGAAACACAGTTTTGACAATAAAAGGTCCAGACCACCTCGATTTCAACTTCCCAGGAAAAAGTCGGAGACGAGAGTTGAATAAGAGAACTTGTTGCCCCGACATGAATAACTTAGGATGTAGCTTCCTATCGTGCCACCTCTTCACCTTTTCCTTATACATTTTGTTATTCTCGTACGCTTGAAGTTGAAATTCATCAAGTTCATTAAGCTGAAGCATTATTTTCTTACCAGCTCCATCTAAATCCAGGTTCAACTTTTTCAATGCCCAGTAGGCCTTATGCTCAAGCTCCGCAGGTAGATGACATCCCTTACCGTACACCAACTGAAATGGGGACATACCAAGTGGAGTTTTGTATGCTGTTCTGTAAGCCCAAACAGCTTCATCGAGCTTTAAAGACCAATCCTTCCTTGACGGACAAATAACCTTCTCTAGAATGCGCTTGATCTCTCTGTTAGACACTTCCGCTTGACCATTTATTTGCGGATGATAGGCAGTAGCCACTCGATGATTCACATTATAACGCTGCATCATAGAAGTGAACTTACGGTTGCAGAAATGCGACCCTTCATCACTTATGATTACCCAAGGTGTTCCAAACCTTGTGAAAATCTGCTTATGAAGAAAATTTAGCACTGCCTTTGCATCATTTATCGGTAAAGCTTTGACTTCTACCCATTTTGAGACATAATCGACTGCCAGCAAGATGTATTGATTATTGCAAGACGAGACAAAAGGCCCCATGAAATCGATTCCCCAAACATCAAAGACCTCGACTTCAAGCATCACATTTAACGGCATCTCATCCTTTCTCGTCAAATTTCCCACTCTTTGGCAACGATCACACCTTAAAACAAACTGATGAGCATCCTTAAACAAAGTAGGCCAGAAAAAACCTGCTTGCAGAATACGAGCTGCCGTCTTCTCACCACCATAATGTCCACCATAAACCGTGGAGTGGCAGTCTCGTAATATCCCCTCCGTCTCACAGAACGGGATACATCTCCTGATGATCTGGTCAGCTCCCTATCTAAATAAATATGGTTTATCCCACATATACCACTTCACCTCATGCAGAAACTTCTTCTTTTGAGCTGAGGTCAATTTAGGAGGCATTACATTGCTGACGAGATAGTTTACAATATCTGCAAACCATGGTTCTTCCTCCTGAACTGCAAACAACTGCTCATCCGGAAAAAATTCATTGATTAATGTCCTATCTTGTGAAGTAGAATCGGGATTCTCCAACCTAGAGAGATGGTCAGCTACTTGATTCTCAGTACCTTTTCTATCCTTGATCTCTAACTCAAATTCCTGAAGTAAAAGCACCCAACGAATGAGTCTCGGCTTCGAGTCCTTCTTGGAAACCAGATAGCGAATGGCCGCATGATCAGTGAATACTGTTACTTTAGTACCAAGTAGATAAGATCGAAATTTCTCGAAACCAAAGACTATAGCCAAGAGCTCCTTCTCAGTAGTGGTGTAGTTCATTTGGGCCCCATTTAAGGTCTTACTCGCATAGTAGACCACATGGAAGAGATTTTTCTTGCGCTGTCCCAGAACTGCACCTACCGCATAATCACTCGCAACACACATCATCTCAAACGGTTCTTTCCAATCTGGTGCTGTAATAACTGGTGCAGTGATCAAACTCTTCTTGAGAGTCTCGAATGCCGCCAAACATTCATCATCAAATTTAAAAGGCACATCTTTCTCAAGCAAATTGCATAACGACTTAGATATCTTTGAAAAGTCCTTGATGAATCGCCGATAAAAACCCGCATGACCAAGAAAACTACGGATTCCTTTCACAGAATTAGGTGGTGGAAGATTTTCAATGACTCCCACCTTGGCCTTGTCCACCTCTAGACCCTTTTTAGAGACCTTATGCCCAAGAATAATGCCTTCACGCACCGTAAAATGACATTTCTCCCAATTGAGCACCAAATTAGTTTCCACGCACCTTTTTAGTACGGCGCAAAGATTATTCAAACATTCATCATATGAATGTCCAAAGACGGAGAAGTCGTCCATGAACACTTCGACATTATTTCCAATCATGTCAGAGAATATAGCCATCATACATCTCTGAAAAGTGGCCGGTGCGCCACATAACCCAAACGAAACTCTGCGAAAAGCAAACGTGCCAAATGGACAAGTGAAGGTAGTCTTTTCCTGATCCTCTGGTGCAATACAAATCTGATTATACCCTGAATAGCCATCCAGAAGACAAAAATACTCATGACCAGCCAACCTGTCAAGCATCTGATCAATAAACGGAAGAGGGAAGTGATCCTTCCTTGTGGCTTTGTTCAATTTTCGATAATCCATGCATACTCTCCATCCTATAACTGTTCGAGTGGGGATGAGCTCATTCTTTTCATTTGCTACCACAGTGATACCTCCTTTCTTAGGTACACATTATACGGGGCTCACCCACGAACTGTCCGAAATAGGATAAATGATGCCTGTATCCAGCCATTTCAGAATTTCTTTCTTCACCACCTCCTTCATGGTAGGATTCAGTCTGCGCTGCTGTTCAACAGTCGGCTTACTACCTTCCTCTAGCAAAATTTTATGCATACAATATGAAGGACTTATCCCCTTGATGTCTGCTATGGTCCATCCAATAGCCGATTTGAATTCTCTCAAAATCCTTAAGAGCTTGTCTTCCTCACTACCTAAAAGGTCAGATGAAATAATAACAGGTAAAGTAGATGCATCACCTAAAAAAGTATACCTCAAGTGTTCAGGTAATGGCTTGAGCTCCAAGGTAGGTGATTCCTCTATTGATGGTTTGAGCTTTCCTTCAGCATTCTTGAGGTCAGAAGTACCAAGAGATTCAAACGGCATGTTCAGCTTTCGCTTCCAGGGAGAAGCGTTCAGATATTGTAATTGCTCGTTGCCATCTTCATCATTGCTGTCAAAATCCCCCACTAAGGCCTTTTCCAATGCATCAGACATTAGCATGCGATCGAGTTCCGAAGTAACCGCAGAATCAATCACATCCACTTTTAAGCATTCCTCATCTTCTGTAGGGAATTTCATTGCCTTGAATACGTTGAAGGTCACATCCTGATCTTGTACCCGCATAGTAAGTTCACTTTTTGCACATCTATCAAGGTACGGCCAGTAGCCAAGAAAGGTCTTCCCAAGATTATGGGAATCTTTTTATCTTCCTCAAAATCCAGAATAACAAAATCTGCAGGAAAGAAGAGCTTATCCACCTTGACTAGCACATCCTCCACTATGCCCCTTGGGTAAGTAATGGAACGATCAGCCAATTGTAGAGACATGTATGTGGGTTTTGGATCAGGCAAATCCAACTTTTTAAAGATCGACAACGGCATCAGATTAATGCTTGCTCCCAAATCACAAAGGCACTTGTCAAAAGTCAACTTGCCAATGGTGCAAGGAATGGTGAAGCTACCTGGATCTTTCAGTTTTGGCGGTAACTTTTGCTGCAGAACAGCGCTGCATTCTTCCGTGAGAGCAACGGTCTCAAGGTCATCCAGTTTCACCTTCCTTGAAAGAATACTCTTCATAAACTTTGCATAACTAGGCATTTGCTCCAGAGCCTCAGCGAAAGGTATATTGATGTGAAGTTTCTTGAACACCTCCAGAAACTTACCGAACCGTCTATCCAGCTTTTGTTGCTGCAATCTCTTAGGAAAAAGGTGGTGGAGGATAGAGTTGTTTCTCCCCTGTATTACCCTCAGGCAGAGTGTGTTCAACAGTAGTCTTCCTTGGTTCCGCCGCTTTCTCCTTTTGCTTAGCTTCTTCATCTCTAATTTCAGCTTCTCCTTCTTTTGCCTTTTTAGCATCAGCAACTTTTCCAGACCTTAAGGTAATAGCCTTGACTTGCTCTTAAGCTTCCTTCCTGCCTGGTACTTCCGTGTCACTGGGAAGAGTGCCAGGTTGACGATTGAGCACTGCATTGGCTAATTGACCGATTTGATTTTCCAAGGTCTTGATAGAAACCGCCTGACTCTTGCATAACAGCTTAAGTTCCTCAAAATCAGTACTAGTAGGTGCAACTGCACTTCCCTGTTGAGGATATGATTTCCTTTGAGCATACTGCTGTGGTTGCTGGAATCCAGGTGGGTTAAACTGTTTACTCACTCCTTGCTGATATGGTGGCTGAATAGCATTCTGATTATTCCCCCAGCTGAAATTTGGATGATTTCTGTTATTAGGATGATAGGTCACTGGCACAGGCTACTATTGTCGCTGATAATTATTCACATACTGAACAGATTCTTTGACAAGAGAACACTGATCCGTAGCATGAGAACCTGCACAAAGCTCACAAACCATAGCTATTTGATTAACTCCATATGTAGCCAGAGAATCAACCTTCATTGACAGCGCTTGAAGCTGTGCTGCAATCGCGGTGGCTGCATCAACTTCCAGAATACCTGCTACCTTATCAGGCATCATCCTCTGAGTTGGGTTTTGATGCTCATTTGCAGTCATAGTCTCGATAAGATTATAAGCCTCAGTATAGCTTTTAGCCCATAAAGCGCCTCCAGCTGCTGCATCGAGCATGGGCCGAGATTGGGCCCCCAAACCATTATAGAAACCTGTGATCACCATCCAATCAGGCATTCCATGATGTGGACACTTTCTCAACATTTCCTTGTAGCGTTCCCAAGCTTCGCACATAGATTCTGTAGGTTGCTGCGCAAACTGAGTAAGAGCACTCCTCATAGCAGCAGTCTTTGCCATTGGATAAAACTTCACCAGAAACTTTTGCGCAAGATCTTGCCACGTAGTGATGGACCCAGCTGGTTCAGAATGTAACCAATCCTTAGCTTTGTCCCTTAGTGAGAATGGGAAAAGCCTCAGCTTGATAGCCTCATCAGTCACGCCATTATACTTAAAAGTCCTGCAGATCTCGAGAAAATTCCTTATGTGCATGTTGGGGTCTTCAGTCACCGCTCCTCCAAAAGAAACAGAATTCTGCACCATCTGAATAGTGCCCGGCTTGATTTCAAAGGTGTTAGCTTGAATGGACGGATGAAGAATGCTTGACTGAATGTCATCAATTTTTGGACGAGAAAAGAATTCTATAGTAAATCCGTTACAACCCCATGATCACGATTAGCCCATAATAGCACTTATCGTCATCATGGGTTCATATGAAATCATGATAAACAAACACAAGAAAATAATAACTAAACTAATTATATTAAATCAGAGTACGTCACAAGTGTAAATAAGTTCAAATTAAGAAGACTAGCATCCAACGTTACAACGAAACAAGAATCACAAGAAAATATGCTTCCTCTTCGTTGCTGTGTACTAAAACGGTCTTCTTCCTTATCTCCTTCGCTCCTTGCATAATACCACGATCCTCTCTCTTGAAAACGTCTCCAAATCTACTTATATAATAGTCCCATAAAACTCAGATTACATAGAAGTGGAAGTCAAACAGAAATAGAAGTCCTAAAATAAATTATCTTTTTTTTTCCGACCCTGCGCGGCCGCCCAGCATAGCTGAGCGGGCACTCAGCTTCCTGCGCGGCCGCTCAGCATTGCTGAGCGGGCGCACAGGACCCTTCTGGAAAATTCCTGAGTTTACTCCGTTTCTTCACCGTAATCTGCCCATTTCTTCCCTCTCTCAATGATGAACACATGCCAAGGCTTATTCTTGATGATTACTCCTCCGAAATGCAACTAATACCCTGAAATGCATAAACACTAGAAAAACGCATCAAATACACAAAATACTTGATTTCAATGCACCAATTTAAGCCATTTTAAGATGTTCTAAGTGGTATAAAATGCCACTTATCATCTATGTGACTTGTAGTCCAAGAAAGTAGCTCAGTTCCGCCATCATACTCATTTGATACCTTGACTTCATAAGATCAGAAAATTTCTTGCATAACTTGTTATTAGTAGACCCAAAAATTATGTCCTCAACATATATTTGCACCAAAAGAAGATCACTATCCTTATTAATGTCAAACAAGATTTTGTCAATTGTACCTCTTTTGGAACCACTTTCAATCAGAAAGTTTACAAGTGTTTCAAACCAGGTCCCTGGTGCTTATTTGAGTCCATATAATGCTTTATCAAGTCTGTACACATGATTTGGAAATTTGGATCAATGAAACCTCTTTTCTGAACACCAGTATTAGGATCTCCAGTGATAAGATCAAGTGTGTGATCTTTTATCCATTTTAGAGCTCTTGGAAGTTCAGTCCCATTTCCTGATGCTCTCCATGAATTGGATGCATCATTTTCATATAAAGCTCCCCCTGTGTCAGTGCTGTCATTTCCTAATTGAGAGGGCTTCCAGTTACGGACTGTTCACCAAATTGATCTTGATGCTCAGTTGAATGATCTCCTCCTGATGAACTGTCATTTGTTGAGCTAGAGAATTTCCAGTTGATCTAGTGTTTCCTGATTCATCAGTATCATTAGAATCTGATTTACTAGAGTTATTAATGTCTGTGTGTTGATTTTGCTCCCCCTCAACATGTTCATATTCAATTATTAACTCTAGATCAGGATCAGTATTGTCATCAGGATTTGACTCATTGTCAGGATTTGACTCATCATCAGGATTTGATGAGTTATCAGGATTTGGATCATTTCCTAACTTGAGCTTTTTGTTTGCAAATGCAATTTCTTCATGAGTATCTTCTTTGATTCCAGGAATCCTCTTGTCATCAAAGGAAGTATAAATTGATTCAACAATTGTTCTAGTTCTCATATTGAATACTTTGTAGGCTTTAGAAGAAGGATATCTAACAAAAATTCCCTCATCTGCTTTTCCGTCAAATTTTCCAGGAATTTCAGGATGTGTTCTCAATACAAAGCATCTACATCCAAAAATGTGAAGATGCTTCAAGCTTGGCTTCTTTTTCTTGATCATTTGATAAGGAGTCAGTTCATGTCTGTTAATTAGATTCAGATTCTGAGTATAACAAGAAGTGATGACAGCTTCAGCCCAAAAGTATGTTGCTAAATTTGCTTCTACAAGCATTGTTCTTCCAGCTTCAATCAGTGTCCTATTCTTCCTTTCTACAACACCATTTTGCTGAGGTGTTCCAGGAGTTGAGAATTGTTAAGAAAATCTCATATATTTGCATAATTCATCCATCTTGCTATTTTTGAATTCAATGCCATTATCACTTCCGAGTATTTGCACTCTGTACTTAGATCCATTCTCAATTAGTCTTTGATGATCCAAAAGAATATTTGGATTTTCATCTTTCCTGTGCAAGAAAAATACCCATGTAAATCAGGTATACTCATCAACAACAAATAAGGTGTACCTTTTCTAGTTTATTGACATGACATTAGCAGGGCCAAAGATATCAAGATGCAACATTTGATATGGCTTCTTGATGGATGATTCTGACTTACTTTTGAAAGAAGTTCTTCTTTGCTTAGCTTGTTGACATGCATCACATAAGCCTTCAGGGGAGTAGTGCATATTTGGTAGAACTCTAACTAAATCTTTCTTTACCAATTCATTAAGATTATTTAAATTGAGATGAGAAAGCTTCTTGTGCCAGTTCCAACTTTCATCTATTGATGCTTTGCTTATCAGGCAAGTTTCAGGTCCATCAGTTTTTGCATGAAGTTTGGCTTCGTAGATGTTTCCATGTATGTACCCTTTGAAAAAAAAATCTTTATAATTTTATGGAGTAATTCACAGTGAGTGTCATAAAATATAAAAAAGTATCCTCTGTTAGTAATTTGACTGATGCTCAACAGATTGTGCTTTAGTCCTTCTACCAAAACTACATCATGAATGGTGATATTTCCCTTAATTATATTGTCATATCCCAATGTTTTTCCTATATTTTCATCACCATAGGAAACCATTGGGTCATCCTTCTCCTCATATTCTGACAACATGGATTTATTTCCAGTTATATATGCAGAGCATCCACTGTCCAGTTCTAACACACTCTTTTTATTTCCATGCAATCAATAATATGAATATTAATTAGAATTTTTAAGAACCCACACTTGTTGGGTCCTTTTTGAAATCCTATGTTCATTTTCAGGAGAAGACATCCTGTCAGGAGTTGGTAGCTTAGGTCCATCAATCAATCTTCCTGACAGTTTTAACTCTATAAGATGCATGATCATTCAATTTGGTAAATTTATCAAAAATAGCAATTTTATTGAACTTGGGAAAAGGATCATTGTTAGGTCCCGAATTATCGTAGAAGGGGGGTTGAATACGATAATCACTAAATTAAAAATTCTTTCGAATCTTTAGCGGATAAAATATTTAGTGCTCGGTAAGTGGTTTCGTGTTCTTGAGAGGAATAATGTTTGGTACGATAAAAATAAGAAACACAAGATATTCGGGGAAATATATATTAGTATATAAATCCTCGAGGGTGTTGCTATACCCCGATAAATAAATTAACCGGCTACAATCTAAGAACAACAAAGTTCCTAGCTACTAAAAAGATTTACAAATCAAATCCTATACAATAATCTAGCTTTTGTTTGTACTAGGATTTAATTACCGGGTAACGATTATAATGCCCCTACGAATATACAAGAATTAAATCGGGCATTATAACATTACTCCGGTGAGAAGTTAAACGGATATTCAAGCACCTTGAACTCCTCTGTAAATCTCCGCTTCTTGTTTTATCAGCACTCTTTTTGTTGGAGAAGAAGATAAACAGTCCTGATATAGATCTGCTGCAAAGTGTAGACTTTATACACAATAAAATTGTGTGGATGAGAATTGAGTGCTCTGTGGCGACAGGAGATACATGTCTTGTTCTGTGGCAAAAAAGTAGGCTCTGTGGTGACAAGGTAGTACAGGAGGGAGTAATTGATTTATGTGGCGACAGCTACTAGTACATGCAAAATTGATTATTAATAAATTAACTCCCCTGTGGCCACACAGGGGGTTACTAGTTGATTGCCTGTGGCGACTAACTTAATCAAGTACATTTATTTGTACTAACTGAAAACAACAAAAACAAAACAACAAACTTGTACGCTTTTGTCATTCCTTTTATTTTTCTGTTTTCTTTTTTTTTGTTTTTTGTTTTCTATTTCCTTTTTTTGTTTTCTTTTTCTATTTTCTTTTTCTTTTTCTCTTTTCCTTTTTTTGTTTGCTTTTCTTTTTCCTTTATTTCTTTTCTTTTTCTTTTCTTTTTCTTTTTCCTTTTTAAGTTAAAATTGAAACTAAATTATTTATAAAATTAACTTAAATATAACTTAAATAAATAAACTAATTTAGATTTATAAACTAAACTTATTTAAAGTTTATAAGATAAATCATTTTAAGTTTATTAAATAAATTATTTTAAAGTCCATTAAATAAATTTATTTAATTCAACAATTAAACTTTGAGCTTCGCCAGTCCCCTGAGCTGTTTAGCTGTATACTACGCGCACCTCTTGTCGTACTTTAATATATAAACGTTCAATCCAAGTATGTTCCTCAACTTAACAATCCTTTTATAAATAATACCCAGATTCCTTTCACGAGCTGTTGACGCCTAATGCAAATGGTCTGGTTCACGTCGTAACCCCGATTTAGGTCTTCGTATTATAACCTTGTTTATATTGTTAAGCTTGCCTCAACTTTATTGCTTTAGACACTGACTGTCAATAAACAACTGTACTTTCACTGGAATCCTTTCTGGTACTTTAGACAACGTCTTCATTAACTTCTGTCTATACCCTATCTTCAATTCTTCAGATTCCTATGCTTCGAACACTGTCTATCTTCAATCAATGCCAATACACTGAAATCTTCCGGTAGCACTTGTATACTGAATCTTCAACATTCTTAAAACCCTGAAAGTCTTTAACCTTTGTTCTTCACTGAGGCATGATCATATTAATGAACTTCTTTTAATGACCTGTAGACAGATTTCAGGCCTTCTTCTAATCTTCCGATTCCTTGTATTTGCCTTGTCTTCATTCTTCCTGATTTCTTGTGTAGACATAGTATTATTAACTTGTCCTGTTCTAGTATTGTTATCGTGTTGAGTTATCATGTAATTGTTCATACAGCTACGCAGTCTCACCAACAATCTCCCCCTATTTGATTGTTAAACTTAACAAACAAATTAAATAGAGAGGATAACTCAACTAACAACTAGAAAAAAAAAGTACCAGGACTTGTAAATAATGCTACTGGTTTTCTGGATCAAATACTGCATTTCTAGATTTCTTGAGTAACTGAAGTGAAAGATGCTTGTTCCTCTAGCACTGAACTGATCTTCATGTAGTTTCATCTTCATTTCCTTGGTTCTTCAAATCTCTGCCAGATAATACTTCTCAGTCTTGAAGTAATCATCAACAGCTTCTTTTGTACAACCACATTTCCTGTTGAGCATCGCATATCTCTCTTGCTTCTCCCCTATGAGAATCAACTGCTTAAAGGAGATCACCTTCGTTTACCACCTCTCCCGTATAATAGGATCCGTAGATAAAAACTAATGGTACTCTACTTTTTGGAAAACAGCCTCTCCTTATGAAGAATAGTGATGAACCAAACCTCTTATTCTGATGTTGTGTGATGTACATTTGCTTTACCTTTTTCCTCGTCCCTGTTATTTCTCCCCCTTATTTGAGGAATCCTCCAAACTATTACTTAAGCCTTTATCTCCCCCTTAGAGAAGGAATGTATGTCGTTGTCTGAAGGAGTTCTCATATGTTACTTGGTTGGAAAAGAAATAACAAGTCAGAGTCTGATCAACCATGTCCCTTTAAATGCTACAAGAATGACTTCACTGTTGATCATCATGTTCACCAATCTTCCCAACTCCTTATACCTCCCAATTGTGAGATCACCAATTATTACCAATTGTTAGCTCCCAACGGTCCCGAAGTATTCTAATCCAATCTGTAAATGTTAGGTTCCTAAGAGTTAAGTTCCAATCATAAACGGAATCGAGACCCGAAGTATCAAGAACTATGTTTAGGGATAGGGAATGGGATATGGTGTTTCTGTCTTTCTTCCTCACTGTGAGTGTGTGATTCTATTTCATGTACCTCACAATTGTTTCACTCTTCTCTCCACTCGTGTTTACACACATTCTCACAAGTGTATCATTCCTCTCATAGCTCCAAAATCCAGCTGTACCTGCAAGGAAAATCACCTTAGCCATCCTTAAGGAGGTCACAGGTGGTGCAATGGGAGTTCGTAAATCCCCATCCTTGTTAGACTCGTCAGATGAATCTGAGTCATAATCTACAAGTTGCTAGTTCCCTTTTTGGGGTTCCAGATTTGAACTCTGGGAAGGTAAACAATGATCTAAAGAATTTAGCATAAAGATCAAAGTTCCCTTCTAATGTCTGTGAAGACATTTTCTTGTGACTCATCAGGTAAATTTGAATCATTGTCAACAAGTTGTCGATCTGCACCTATGTCAGATCCACTATCCGCAGATGCATCCAGGTTTATTAGTCCTGGGGAGGTAGACACTGACCATTGACATATGGCTATTGGATCAGTATCCTCTCCTAACACCTATAAAGGCAATTGGTCCATTAAAGAACCTTGAACAATCGAATCTAACCGTAAAATGGTCGAAACTCTTATTTCCGTCAAAAGCTCCATAATCTATCTTTATAAAATTATAATCAACAACATTGTGTATTGATAAATAATCTTAGTAAGACTGATTATGCTGCTAATTTCAAATTGTAGTGAATCTGTTAGATGTAGCAACTCATATAAATCCACTAGAACTTAAAATCTCATAATTATCTGTAATAAAATATTAACAATATAACATTGTCTGATACTTGTCAAGTACTTTCGATACCAATAATTATGTTGCATCCTATTTTAAATATAAAAATAAGATATCAATGAATTAAATACCAATTATCTATCAAAAAGACATCAGCATTCAATTTCATATATCGTACAATTGTTAACTCCTAACAACTGTAATATCTCAAACAATATTGGTTCGATAAATAAAGCACCATTAACCAACATTGACTTGTTTGCAATCTTAGAAAAATATTCTAAGTTCCATATACTTTGATCCATAGAGTATTGTATCTATTATCAAAGTATTCGGGAATTTACAAATAAGTATAAAAAATTATTCTAGGTGAACAACATATGGTTACTTCTAATAAAGCAAAATCTTCATTGACCATAGTTGTACTTCAAGAGATATTTTTTCACCTTTTATATTAGTATAAGTGACTGAAGATAAACATTGATTACTTAGAGGAGTTCTAAGTAATGTCACAAATACTAATACTTCACAATTAGTTCATACTTGAACTCTTAACTAAATATCATTGACTGATATGAGTCAAGAATTAGTATACAACTAATCATGCTACAATCATGATTCTGATTTCAGTGAATTCTTGAGATATAAGCATTCTTAAATTCACTAAAATCAAAATCTCATAATTAACTTATAACACATAAGTTACAATCAATATACTAGATATCAATTATTGACTACCCAAACTACCCAAAATAAATATTAAATAAATAAATACTAAATATCTATGAGTTAGATATTAGCATTTAAATGTTTTCATAACTATCCTTGAATAATCACCAATAAGATATATGACTTATATACATGGCAATTACTCTCTAGATAATTAGAAATTTTAGAATACTTTCTAAGCATATAAAATATTGAGAGTTTTATACACATGACTTAGAAAATACTTCAACTTTCAATATTAGTGATTTTAGAAATCAGCATTGGTTACTTAGAACAAAAATTCTAAATAATATCACTAATAGTAAAAGTATCATAATTATTCATATATGATACAAATAACTATGCTGCATATTATTTTAATATTATTTAAATTATGAGACTAATATGGAATGGAATTATCTACAGTCATAATTTAAATAAATTAAAATAATATTCAAACTTAATGCTATAATACTTAACTGCCACAAATGTATCTGACATTGTAATCATGATAATCAAGATATTAGCACTAAGTACGAGGTACTGGATTACTGATAAATTTACAAGTCCTTTAAATATTGAAGATTTAATACTTGTGAACTTATATGAAGAATTCCTTACAGATGGGATTTCCAACTAATATGCAATGAATGATATCCCACACTTACAAACCAGTCTTGAAAGATTAATTTTAACAAGTGATTTAATAAGTGTTTCTGCAAGTGACTCTTTGACTAAAAGACATGCTCTCAAAATAAATGATACCTGGTATAAAGGTGCCTTGTCATAGAGTATTCCACAATGTTGTTGGATTTGAGGTTGTTCCTTATCATAACAAGAAATCAGTTTTCGTCCACGAAGTTGACAGCTTCTTGAGATACTTCTCCTGTCACTTGAGTTGACAGCTTCAGAGATGCTTCTCCTTTCTTTCTTACAACCTGCGTAATCTATATCTGTATAGCCAAACATGTTAAGCACAATATCTTTAGGGTACTTTACTCCAAGAGTTGGTAGTCCCTTAAGATATCTAATAATCTTGTTAATAGCTAGATTATTGGATTCTCTAAGATCCACTTGGAATCTTGCACTTTGGCATCTTAAGAACATTACATGTTGTCTATTAGCATTTAAGTAAAAGAGTGAGCTCGTCATACCTCTATAGCTTGTCATTATACTTGAGTTGCACTGATTAAGCTTTAGTGGTTTCTGTTGGTAAGTAGTCTTGAAATGTTCATAATTTTCCAAATTTTGCATCTTCAAAAGATCCTTAACTTACTTATATTGCCATCATCCTTTTGGTTTACTTGTGCTCCTAAAAGAATTGTTCTTTTGGCTTTCTTGAGCTCCTAAAAGAATTATCCTAATGGCTTGCTTGAAGTAATTCCAAAAAGAATTGTAACCTTTCCAATATGCTCATCCATACCTACTCTGCAATTACTTAGCAAATAATCTTGCACAAGTTTTTGTTAGTAGACCAACATATAACATTATCATTATATCAGAGCATATATATAACATTATATTTGTGCCTAGTGATAAGAGAGTTATTAATATGACGACTCTACTAGTTCATATTAGACTATAACTTCAGTTAGAGTGCCATACCATGTCCTTGACGATTGCTTGAGTAGTATACCAGTTCATACCAACCTAAAATGAGATTGTGAAGAAGAGATATACAGAGTTCAATTGATCTGCTACTGCAAAGTCCATGAACTGTGGTGCATTGACTTCATCTTTTGACTCACCAACCAAGAGTGCACTTGTACACATCTACTAGAGTCCAATTCCAAGTGTAATGTGCATCAGGTGCCTGATATGTCGTAATATCCTCAAGTCTCGTCAATGGTGCTATCTGTTAGATACTGCTTCCTGATAATAACCTAGTATCCAGTTTGGCCTTATCCCTCGTAACAATACCATTGTCATCCAGTTTGACTTCTGGTTATTGTGGCGCCCTCCAAACCCAGGTCAAAAGTTTCGGGTCCATAACACATACACAATATATAAAGCTGTATATGAAATATTCTTTGCAATGACCCTGCTTTACATAACTATGGATCGCAACAGGTTAAAGTATGAAAAAAGCCACAACCTTAACTTTTATTACATCGTACCATTCCCAACTAGTTCAACTTACAATGAAATTAACATTAATCTTGCAAACTTGCTTAACTCAGAACTATAGCATAAAATTCCTGCTAACTCGATCCAACTCAATCTGGAATCCTAGCTTGCGCACTGGACTGGGAATCCTCGTGACTAATTACTTTCCTTCTTAACTGTAGAATACATAAAAAGATTCACAAGAGTGAGCTAACTAGCTCAGTAAGTCATAATAACAATAACTGAGGTTAATCAATGATCAAATAAAATGATTCAGAGGAATCAAGTTTCTTTTTAAACAATCAATAGAATTGGATATTCATTTTAAGTTTTAAAATCAAGGTTAGGCTGCTGATCAGTCACGCACTAACCCCGAGCAAGGCACACAGCTCTGCTTTACGAACTGGATCCAAGGCACACATTGGCCTAATTCGACCACGAATCTGGTCTGACTATGAATCTGGTCCACATAAATAAAACTATCCAATTCTAAAGCAGTTCGCTATGATAAACAATATAATTCAATAAAATTGGATCATAATTAACAATAATAAAACATTTTCATAAGATCATGGTGAAAATTCATGAGTACCACAAGGGTATATAGGAGAATCGGGTATTAGATGAACAATGTTTCTACAAGGTTTTAGTTCTTTGATGTCACAAGGTATGGTTGAGTATGAAAGTTTCTGTATGTTTAAACAATTATGTTCCAGTATTTGGTATATGATGGGTATATATTTATGGAGTAGTATCGTATTTGTGTGGTTTAGTATCTGGTAAATCAACAAGAAATGGTTCACAAAGAATAAGGCTTACAGCTCAAAGATCAACTGATGTGGCTCAGGTTTAAGGCTGAAGGATTCAAAGTATTTATAATATAAAACAGAGCTATTTTGAATACTTAACAATATGTTACGAGAAAATTTAGAAATATTTGCATTATATCTTGAAAAAGGTTTAGAAGTACTTGCCTTACAGGGCTTTACAACTATTACTGATCAACTCTGAGCCAACTCTTCCGCTCAGGCTTTAACGTCCAACCACTAGATCACATTAGATTCGACTTCGACACTCAGGTTTTCCTGTTGAAACTCTACTGAGCTTGTTGACTGACTACTAGGTCATCTTTAGTCCAATGTCCACTTTCGATTTCCCGACTAGAACCGAAACCAAAGGGGAAGAACCGCGGGGTACCAGAAGAGAGCAAAGAGATTAGGAGCGGGAGAAGAAATAAAGAAAAATGAGAGAGAGAGATGTTGTAGGGAGAGAAATAACCGAGAGCAGGGGGTGAGAGATGGGGTTACAGGGGTCATGCTTTGTGTATATGTTTCCGTGTATTACTCGCGTAATTTATTTTATTTATTTATCTTTTCTTTTGTTTCAACACAGCAGCGAACCAATCAGTAATTAGCACACGTCTATTTAATCCTCCAGCGTTTGACACGTGTCTCTCCCTTCTCAAAGCCCGACTTTTGTCCCACATTTTAAATTTTATCGAACCATGTTGCGCATAAATTTTTTTATAAAATTACGAAAATAGTCTTAAAATTTTCTAAAAACCCCGAAACTAATAAAATAAAATTTTCATAATTTTTAAAGCATTTTTGAAACGCAACTCGTACCCGCATTTCACAATTAAGGAATCGAGCTGCACTTAAAACAAATTCAGAAAATCACAGAAATAGTCTTAAAATTTTACAAATATCCCGAAGTTTATAAAAACACAAATTTCGAAATTTTAAATTAATTTCTGAAACACAGTTTATACCCGCTTTTATCAATTAAACAAACCAACGCGAGTGTGAAATTAATCTCAAAAATCTTCAAAATAATTTTAAAATTCTCGGAATATTCCAAACTTAAATAAATATGAGTTTCATTATTTTTGAAGAATTCAGGAATTAAATACAGATTTTACGAATAATTACAATCAGAAAATCACTCAGGGCTAAATAATTAATGAAATATTGATTGCTAAATTTTATAAAATCCCATAAAAAATTATTGTAATTATAAAACCATAAAAATAATTTTAGAAACATTCCAAATATTTATACAAATAAATTTGCATTAAATCCATTTTTGAAAATGAAAAAATTCAATATGATTCCATAATTAACCACGCGGACAACCGATACACTATAAATCACACATCAATAATCAAAAAACACATAGCGGTCAAAACCAATACACATATTTTATTTATTTAATAATTTCCACAATTACATATTTAAATAATTCAAAAATTCGTGAGTCGTTATATCATCCCCCCCTTAAAAAGATTATGTCCTCAGAATCTGATCTAACTAAACAAGTGAGGATATTTTTCAAGCATATCTAACTCTAATTCCCAAGTAGACTCTTCTACTCGAGGATTTCAAACGTACTTACTATAGAAATACCCTCATTTTCAAGGACTCGCCTTTAACGATCAAGAATTTTGATCGATTACTATATGCAGAATAAACTTGGACAAGAGCCCATTGTCTCCTAATCAATCACTTAATTCAAATCAGATACTTATCGCTTTAACATTGACAGGCAAAGCACATTATATGTACATACTGTTGTGACGGTAACATCAATTCATGAACAACTTTATCTATATTTATCAATACCTCGAATGGTTCTCTAAATTTAGGACTTAACTTGTCCCTTCTACTCAGACTTATCCAATCTCTTTCAAGATGAGACTTTTACTAACACTACTGGTTCTATATCTATATTCATACTCTCTCTCGATACAAATCCGCCTTCTTTCTTTGTCTACCCCGAGCTGCTTTAATCAATATCACTACGCTCTTTGGTGTACTAAATTAACTTAGAATTTGACAACTTTCTTTCTCCAATTTTATCTCAATAAAGTGGGGACCTACACTTGCGTCCACATAAGGCTTGGTGCTCACTTTCAACTTTAGTTTCCAAACATTTAAACATCTCATATTCGCTTCTATTCGTTAAGGCTGAAAAGTAATCTCATACATTCACTTATTATCACCTTTAGGTATTTGAACTCATATTCCACTCTTTCCAAATCATTTACGTCCAATCCTTTCTTTCTGCACAAGGCATCTGTTACCATACGACTTTGTTTAGGTAGTTGATATTGGATTAATCAGAATCTTTTGTTAACATTGGTCAAAATCTCATACTTGAAAACTCAATGTATAGTTGCTTCCCTTATAATCTTTGGAAGAAAATCCTTGGGCATTCCACACAGACTTTCTTATTCTTTGAATAGCTGAGGATATTATCAATAAATACCATTCACTTATCCAAGTACTCCTTATACACTATGTTCCTTAATTCCTTATAGACAACTGATACACTTGTTATTTCACATAATATCACCAGAGCTTGTAATGCTCATAACTCGTTTTAATCGTAATCTCTGATATGTTCTCAGGTTGGATCTTAAGTTAATCCTCGAGACATAACACACTTCTTGAATTAGGTCTCGTAAGTAATCAACTCTTTACAGGGGTCACTTATTCTTATTCGTTGTTTGTTAAACTCCCGATAATCAGTATATAATCTCATAATTTCATCCCTTTTCTCCAACAACATCACGGGTACACTTTATAATTCACTTTTTGTAAAACCACTCCTTGGTCTACTTTGTCCACTAGGCCTCCGATACTTCCCCTTAATTTCATGACATATCCAACGCTTCCTAATCCATTTTGAAATTTCCTTCTTATACCTGGTTATCACTATTTTTCTTTAAATTTCCGTATATCTTGGTATTTCTTCAATAAATTAAATACTTTATATTGTGAATTCCCTGTAGGATCTCATTTCTTAATTCTTTTACTTGTAGCATCTAAATGCTGGATGAAAACTTGAGGATATCGTGATCGTTCTCCTGGGCGCATAAATTTCCTCTTACTAACTGTTAACATCGTGATCCATTATCTTTTCTTGACATCTCTTTATCTTTTCTTAACAATTCTGACTGAAAGGTCATACCACCTATCCTTGTTTCCTTTGTATTGTATATCCACTTCCAACTCTAACTTCTAAAATTCCATAGGTAATTCTTTTCAGTGCAGTTTCTATGTTTATTTTCTCCTTTTTTGCTTGTCGCTTGCCACTACATTTGCTTTTCCTCGTGAATACATACTTCAACTCTTATGGTCCGTATAGATCTTACACCTTTCTCCATACCTATCATGTTTCCCAATCTTTCAAAGTGAATATTATTATTGCTAGTCCCAAATTATGAGTAGAATACTTCTGCTCATAAGGTTTCGGTTGTCTGGATGCATATACAACAACTTGATTGTGCTGCATCAACACACATCCTATTTTCTTATGAGAAGTATCACTATAAAATACCAAATCTCCTTGATATTTTCAAAGTGATAAAGCAGGTGTTGTAACCATTCTTTCATTTAACTCCGATAAACTTTCTTCACCCTTCTCCACTTCATAAAAACTTCTTGCTTTTCCTAATTAGCTTCGTCAAAGGTATTGCAACTTTCAAGAAATCATGCACAAATTTTCAATTATAACCATCCCATGGTAAAACTTCTTACTTTTGTTGGTGTTTTTAGTCTTTCTTCATTTATAGTAACTTTAATCCCTGTTGGATCCCCTTTTTGCCTTCTCCTCACTGACTATTTATGCTAAGAATTATGCTTCCTACCATCAAAGCTTTCACCTTGTAAACTTTGCATACAATTTCTTTCTTCTTCGACTTCCCATTTATCATTAAATACCTTGCATAGTTCTCCGTTGACTTTAAGTAACACAACTACAGCTTATCCAGATATTCCTTAAAGATTCTGTCCATCAAGTTCAAATATTACTGATATATCGGTTAATCCAAATGACAATACTAGAATTTTATAGCAGCAATACTTAGTTTTGAAAATTATCCTTGATATGTCCATAGGTTCAATCTCTAATTGATAAAATCCAAAGCTTAAATTATCTTAGAAAATACTCTGCTTCTTTCATCTGATCAAATAAATCATTAGTTCGAGGTAACAGATACTTACTCTTGATAGTAAACTTGTTGAGATTTCTCTAGTCGACGCATAATCTCATACTTCCATTTTCTTATTAACAATTAGCACCGGTGCACCTTATAAGATACACTGGGTTTAATCGCTTCTTCTTCGAACATCTCTTGCATCTGCTTTTCTAACTTCCTCATTTTAACTGGTGCCATTTTGTGTAAGGCCTTGGTCACTGGCTTCGTCTCAGGTGCTAAGTCAATCGCGAGCTTCATTTCTCTATCTGGAGGAAATTTTGATAACTCATCTGGAAACATATCTTAAAACTCCTTAATTGCTATAAAATCTTCAAATTTTGTTTGCTTCTGACTTTTATTTATCTCATAATCACCATAATGCTCACATCTTGATCACCGTAATCATCGTTAACAAATTCTTTACCTTCTTTCATCTTCTGAACCTCATCACCTTCTCATTTGGCATCCTCAAAATTATCTTTTTATCATGACGATCTATCTGGGCATCACGCTTAGATAGTTGATCCATTCCTTAGAATAATGTCAAAACCTCTTATCTTAAATGATATCGATTCTTCACAACTTATTGCCAGAAATCTCAATTCCACCATTGGTACTCACTTATTTAACAAAATACACGTTCTTAAATTTGCTAGTCCTTAGTTATAATCTTATCAATTCAACGGGGTAAATCATCTTATCAACAATACCTTGGGGGATAAACAATTAAGTTGCTTCCACATCTCTCAATACTTTAACGCATAAGGTATTCACCATAATCATCCATGTCATCACGTCCGTATTCTGAATAACATATTTTACAGACAACTCGCAAACTCTCGTTCTTAAAGACGTATTCCTTATTGGAGTAGATTCCCTCGACTCCTAGTGTATCCCTGACTGGGCTAGTGATTTGCAATTCTTACCATATGCCCTTGTTTCCTTTCCATGCGTGAGAGGTAGATGGAAGTTTGCCCGCTTGGTTCATAATACGTTGATTTTTGTTTGAAAAACTCTTGCAAAGAACGACAATACAACGAAACAACTAGAAGGATTCACAATTCAATAAAAATTAAAGTTGAAAAGAAAGAAGAAATAAGGATTTGAATATGAATGAGACAACCACATTGGTACTTAAGATGGCCAGTCTTTCGTACCATATGGCATACAACACATGATTAGGTGGCGACCCACCCGACTCTTCGTCATTCTGACAAAGTGTCTCATCATAACACTGTTTGTCCTAATCAAAAAGCAAAACTTGAGGGAAACAATTAAATTTGAAAGGAATGTAACATCCTCCTTTCTGATATCATCAGAAAGAACTTATTAAAAAAAGAAGTTCATACATTCTTAGGAAGTAAAAAGGAGTATACGCTGTAGTATTGAGGACAAGAATGATACCATTGATCACCATCCACATTTCACTTGTATTCATCTTTTGAGCTTGTTCGATCATATCCCAATTATGTCATATAATAACTTTAGAAGGTACGCTGAATGCCTTCTCAAATTAAGCATTATGGTAGATTCTTACTTATTAAGTCTTGCGTCTGTAACATCGTGCCTACACGTATAGTACTTTAGCAATTCGATCATAATGGCGTTCTTACCAGATAACCTCTAGTTTCTTCTTTTTAGATAACCACGCATCAGTCAACATAACGATCCTTTGTTAATAATATTCTTCATTTAGAAGAGTCTAGAAATCTTCCCAATCTTCTACGGTCATGCCTAGGGTCCTTTTAAATCAAAGAATTCTTTAAACTTTAATGGTCTCTGCAACTGGATGAATAATTATTCCGTATGTGGATTCTGTTATTAATCTTGTCAAACAATATTTGCACCTTACCGTTAGGAATAATCAACTTCTTCATAATCGCGGGTTACTTTGTTCTCTGAATTAACAATACTAAGTCTGAAACAAGTATCCTTCAAGGTAATCCGGGTCTTTTAGTAAACAAGAAACTCAAGTAGTAGCTTGACAACCAAGGTTTAAAATTTGTTTTATTTAAAAAAAAAACTTTTAGAAATTTTGTAAGGGAAAAATCTTTTTCAAAAACTTGTTTAAAAATTTGAAAATCACACCTCTGGTTGTCCTTACTATATGAGTTGGTTGTTGTCCTTCCTATAACCAGATACCACGTTAAAGAAACTATCAAACAAAGGTCCATTTACTTTCTTTTATCTTCTCTCTTCCATTGGGTCTATTACTTTCCTTAATCGATGAAAACTTCAGCTGTCGTTGCATAGTATCTTATTCGTAGCTTCATTTCAAAGCTTCCATACTGGTAGTACTCCCATTATCATCTTTATAGTCATTAAGCGGAACAGGTTTATCCAACAGTCAACAAGTCTATTTCATAGAACAAAGTTTGCTTATATCACATCACATCACTACTTTATATATCACATTTATCATAGCACCATTATCTAGTTCTACGAAAATTCCAGATCTATACTTTTCTTTCTAACTCTTTCAAAACTCCTCTAGTCCATCCCACAAGCTAATCACGAGTGGTATATTCACTAGTGGCCTCGTTTAATCTAGTAGTAGCTATCCTCCGGAACACTTAAATCTTCTTCTAAACTTCTTCTCACCTTTATTTATATCTCAAATACTCACCATTTACTGTAACTCCCGAATCCATCCTCGTAGGTACAATTGCTCCATAGGACAAGTTTTAAACTGGGGTATAGAACAGGGTGTAGGGTAAACTGAAGAGATACACTCACAACCGAATGTCCAGTGAATAAGAAAAACCAGATGGAGGTTCTTGAATAGGTAGTCTCATATCAAGAGGTGGAAAAATAGCGTAGAATAGCTTGAAGAGGTGCAACTGTTATAACAGAAGGTAGTACCATTAATGCTGGTGGAGGAACAATGTGCAAATAAAATCTGAGAGAAGATGAGGGTCCTTGAATGGAAAGCTCCAAACGATCAGATGATACAGGGAAATCAGGATCTACCATTGCCGTTGTCTGGAAATCACGTCACAAGTTAAGAATCCCGAATCGCAATACGAACCGTGCCGGAGACCTACTATACAATCGCACTCAACCTCACAACGTCTTATCTTTCTATTTCCTAATCCTAATCCTAACCCTCTACCCAATCCCAACAATCTAGGCTTGTTTCAGTGACTTATAACATGTGGCTCTGATACCAACCTGTGGCGCCCTGCAAACCCGGGTCAGAAGTTTGGGGTCCACAACACATACACTATATATAAACCTGTATATGAAATATCCTTTGCAATGACCCTGCTTTACATAACCATGGATCACAACATGTTAAAGTATGAAAACAAGCCGCAACCTTAACTTTTATTACATCGTACCATTCCCAACTAGTTCAACTTACAATGGAATTAACATTAATCTTACAAACTTGCTTAACTCAGAGCTATAGCATAAAGTTCCTGCTAACTCGATCCAACTCAATCTGGAATCCTAGCTTGTGCACTGGACTGGGAATCCCCGTGACCAATTACTTTCCTTCTTAACTGTAGAATACATAAAAAGATTTGCAAGAGTGAGCTAACTAGCTCAGCAAGTCATAATAACAATAACTAAGGTTAATCAATGATCAAACGAGATGATTCAGAGGAATCAAGTTTCTTGTTAAACAATCAATAGAATTGGATATTCATTTTAAGTTTTAAAACCAACGTTAGGCTGCTGATCAGTCACGCACTAACCCCGAGCAAGCCACACAGCTCTGCTCTACGAACTGGATCCAAGGCACACATTGGCCTAATTCGACCACTTAATCTGGTCTGACCACGAATCTGGTCCACATAAATAAAACTATCCAATTCTAAAGCAATTCACTATGATAAACAATATAATTCAATAAAACCGGATCATAATCAACAACAATAAAACATTTGCATAAGATCATGGTGAAAATTCATGAGTACCACAAGGGTATGTCAAAGTATAAAAAAGAAATGGCCTCCATCCTGTAGGAGAATCGGGTATTAGATGAACAATGTTTTTACAAGGTTTTAGTTCTTTGATGTCACAAGGTATGGTTGAGTATGAAAGTTTCTGTATGTTTAAACAATTCTGTTACAGTGTTTGGTATATGATGAGTATATATTTGTGGAGTAGTATCGTATTTGTGTGGTTTAATATCTGGTAAATCAACAAGAAATGGTTCACAAAGAATAAGGCTTACGGCTCAAAGATCAACTGATGTGGCTCAGGTTTAAGGCTGAAGGATTCAAAGTATTTATAATATAAAACAGAGCTATTTTGAATACTTAACAATATGTTACGAGAAAATTTAGAAATATTTGCATTATATCTCGAAAAAGGTTTAGAAGTACTTGCCTTACAGGGCTTTACAACTATTACTGATCAACTCTGAGCCGACTCTGCCGCTTAGGCTTTAACGTCCAACCACTAGATCACATTAGATTCGACTTCGACACTCAGGTTTTCCTGTTGAAACTCTACTGAGCTCGTTGACTGACTACTAGGTCATCTTTAGTCCAATGTCCACTTTCGGTTTCCCGACTAGAACCGGAACCAAAGGGGCAGAACCGCGAGGTAACAGAAGAGAGCAAAGAGATTAGGAGCGGGAGAAGAAATAAAGAAAAAGGAGATATAAAAGAAAAATGAGAGAGAGAGATGCTGTAGGGAGAGAAATAACCGAGAGGGGGGTGAGAGATGGGGTTACAGGGGTCATGCTCATGCTTTGTGTATATGTTTCTTTGTATTGCTCGCGTAATTTATTATTATTATTTTTCTTTTCTTTCAACACAACAGCGAACCAATCAGCAATTAGCACACGTCTATTTAATCCTCCCGCGTTTGACACGTGTCTCTCCCTTCTCAAAGCCCGACTTTTGTCCCGCATTTTAAATTTTATCGAACCATGTTGCACATAAAACAAATTTATAAAATTACGAAAACAGTCTTAAAATTTTCTAAAAACCCCGAAACTAATAAAATAAAATTTTCATAATTTTTAAAGCATTTTTGAAACGCAACTCGTACCCGCATTTCACAATTAACGAATCGAGCTGCACTTAAAACAAATTCAAAAAATCAGGGAAATAGTCTTAAAATTTTACAAATATCCCGAAGTTTATAAAAACATAAATTTCGAAATTTTAAAATAATTTCTGAAACACAGTTTATACCCGCTTTTATCAATTAAACGAAACAACGCGCAGGTGAAATTAATCTCAAAAATCCCCAAAATAATTTTAAAATTCTCGAAATATTCCAAACTGAAATAAATATGAGTTCCATAATTTTTGAAGAATTCGGGAATTAAATACGGATTTTACGAATAATTACAATCAGAAAATCACTCAGGGCTAAATAATTAATGAAATATTGATTGCTAAATTTTATAAAATCCCTTAAATAATTATTGTAATTATAAAACTATAAAAATAATTTTAGAGATATTCCAAATATTTATGCAAATAAATTTGCATTAAATCTATTTTTGAAAATAAAAAAAATTCAATATGATTCCATAATTAAGCACGCGGACAACCCGATACACTATAAATCACACATCAATAATCAAACAACACATAGCGGTCAAAACCAATACACATGTTTTATTTATTCAATAATTTCCACAATTACATATTTAATAATTCAAAAATTCGCAGTCGTTATAGTTATCCTTGTACCAATTACAAGGTTGTCATTTGGTTTGGATACCAGCTTCCCTACAATCTGCTTGCTGACTGATTGAGTTCATCTTGCTTTGTAATCACCCAATCAATCTGGATCTATCAGAGCTTCTGTAACTTTCTTAGTTACATTTTTCATTTATAAAACTAGAGAAATAATCATTCACACTCAATAGCCCTGCTAATCATTACTCCACCATCTGGATCACTTAAGAACTAGACTCTGGGAATAATATTGACATCAAACCCTTTGTCTCAGCAGATATGTTCCTTAGTGTCCTCTAATATTCAATGTGGTGTTGTGTCTGACTAGTTGATCCTTCTTTTGCTCCCCCTAAGATGTTGCTAGGATTTTCTGAAACTCCTTACCCTTGCTGACTGGCTTCATTGAAATAATGAGTTGTATTATATACTGCCATTCCACTGCTTGGATATGAATCATCAATACCATTAATTTCTCCTGTAACAGCTTATAGCATTGAGTTGTTGAACTGTGCACTTAGACTGTCTATCACCTTCTGTTGATCAACCACAAATGCCTTGTAGGTTGTAGACTCCACTGAGTAGCCATGGAAAATATCCAAACTGTAGAACATTCTCTCCAAGCCCTTTGAGATTATCCAGTGTTTGCTTCTGTTGGCCATTAACTGAGTCTTCATGTATACATCCTGATCAAGGCTTGATCTAACTTGTTGCAAACTGTTTTGACTGCTCCAAACCATTTAGGCTAGGGGATAAATGGTTCCAACCTCATATAAGGAGGACTAGCAGTTTTTGCCCTATTGTGATCCTAAACATGCTTTCTACAATTAATGCAAGTACTAAGAGATGCATTCATGGCATTGAAATAAGCAAGCATTGTATTAAGAATACATTGCATTTATTCAGAAACATCACACATAAGAATTAAGCAAGACAGACATGATATGGAACAAACATAATTAACAAATAAATCACTAATTCTATCTAGTCCAATCCTGTTGATGAATCTCATCTATCTATCTCAATCCAATTATAAATTAATACATGTTAACAAACAATTCATATTAAATGAATAAACTACATTATAATAGGATACAGGAGATAAGCATAAACAAAGGTCTTATATGCTGGAAAAACATATACCTCGCTAAAGCAATTAATCATGTTCAACAAATATTCAAACACATATTTAAGATCATCTAAAGTAACATGCACAAGTTAAACATCAATCCTAGTTACCAGAAAAATAACCTAGTGAACTAGTTCATCATTATCTAAGTGGGATGCTATCATGCTTGTGCGAGTGTTAGACATTTAAACACTATGATTATATCATGCATTGAATATTGAGAGCAAAGTATTGCAGTGGTTCAAGAATTTGAAACCTGAGATATGTGAGTTGGATCATCTTCAGAGTTTGCTATGAAAGCAAGATATTCATTATTCTCGTCATCTGATCCGTCCCAACTCTTTCCCGTGCACTATAAGTTTTGACTGACTAGTTCCCTAAGAAAACATTCCACCTTTGTCTCAACTCATCAATTGAATCCGTTCTCATCCTTGTTTGTCAAGCTTCTTATTCTGTTGTAGCAAAACCCCTGATAGTTACTTGATACATATTGCTTGTCAAACTGTAGCTATCAAATCTTGTTTATGTCCCATTCTCAGTCTTGTAATCACCCCTTGAACTGAATCTATAAGAATCTCTGCTTCTGAGTAGATAGGCTTGATCCTCAGATATAACTTATGTACTCCTTATGAATCTGATGTGACTAAACTTCCCTGACAAGTTAAACACTGCCCTGACATCCAGTCCCTCAAGTACTACTACCTGAGCTTTCTCTGATTCAGCTATCGGTAACTCTTATATTCTGTCCTGAGGTTTCAACTATACTGCATGTAACTGAGTTGTTTATTTATCCCCGCTATTCTCTCTGACCTCCACAATTCATGTTCTCTCTGACCTCCACAATTCCTGCCTGTTTGATCTCATTGATTCCCGGATAAATATAGCATTGGTACAAACCACTGTGTGACTGTATAATCTGGAATCATAGAGTTGTCTTAAAATCTCCGAGAAAAACTGTACCTGTAGAAATTTCATTCATTTCCTGCGTCTGAAAACCCAGTGGTATCCTATGGAGTAAGCCTTTGAGGAAGATCCAAAATTTTCGTCTGTAGGTCTTGAAATCAGTTCCATTGGATTAAGAAAAACCATTATCTATAATTTCCTGTTCGGGAATGTTCCGTCTGAATAGCACATGGTGTTCGTTTTCTTCGAAAGATTAAAATCCACTTTAAAAGGCCTGGAGGAACCCTCAGTCTACCAATATCTTTAGTACCCTTAATTTAATATTTAAGAAAAATTTAATTTTCCAACATTTTTAATTTTCTGAGAAAATAAATTAATTAAAAATAAATATTTACATAAAATCTAATTTTCAAGAATTTCGAGTTTTCTTAAAAATTAAATAAAATGTAAATTATTATTTAAGAAAAATTTTAGATTTAAGAATTTTAAATTTTATTGGAAAAATAAATAAATCAAAAATAATTAAAATTGGGTAACAAAAATTTGTTAAGTCGTGTCTGGCGACTAGCAGGCTGTGGCGATTAGAGCGTTGTCGCAGTGGAGTCTGTGGCGATTATTCTGTATTGCGACCTCTTGTTAGGCGCAATAGAAATCCGTGACTACCTCCTCTGGAGACAAATTGCCACATGGAATCTCTTCTTATGTTTTATGCGGCGACTGGTGGAACAAAAATTTCCAGCACGTGTGTCGCATGAGGCATTCAAGGCTACCGAAATCGCGCACGCGTGTAGTTGTAGCAGCCACGAGCAGGTGCGTGACCGTCTCCTCGCGGGGCCAACGATGTTTACTCCCTTTACTCTGTTTTTTTTGTTTTGTTTTGTTTAGTTGAGCGTACACAAAACCAATTGATAGGTTTTGTTATATTTGCTCAAAGACTGAAGCAATCTGTACGCCTTTTATAAGGAAAAAAACTTGATTTCCAAAGGAGAAAACTGGCAGCCATAAAATCGAGGGAAATAAAATTAACTTAAAAATTTTTATTTACCAAAATTTAAGTAATAAATTAATTCAGTTAAATTTATAAAATAAATTTATTTAAATTAAGTTCATTAAATAAACTCATTTAAATAAAATTTATAAAATAAATTTTTTAAATCAAATTTTTTAAATAAATTTATATAAAAGAAAAATTAATAAAATAAATTAATTCTCGAAACCTGATTTGTGTATCAATAAGTCAGCTCTGATACGAATTGTTAGTTCCCGAATTATCATAGAAGGGGGGGTTGAATACGATAATCACTAAATTAAAAATTCTTTCGAATCTTTAGCGGATAAAATATTTAGTGCTCGGTTAGTGGTTTCGTGTTCTTGAGAGGAATAGTATTTGGTACGATAAAAACAAGAAACACAAGATATTCGGGGAAATATATATTCATATATAAATCCTCGAGGGTGTTGCTACACTCCGGTAAATAGATTAACCGGCTACAATCTAAGAACAACAAAGTTCCTAACTACTACAAAGATTTACAAATCAAATCCTATACAATAATCTAGCTTTTGTTTGTACTAGGATTTAATTATCGGGTAACGATTATAATACCCCTATGAATATACAAGAATTAAATCGGGCATTATAACGTTACTCCGGTGAGAAGTTAAATGGATATTCAAGCAGCTTGAACTCCTCTGTAAATCTCCGCTTCTTGTTTTATCAGCTCTCTTTTTGTTGGAGAAGAAGATAAACAGTCCTGATATAGATCCGCTGCAATGTGTAGACTTTATACACAATAAAATTGTGTGGCTAAGAATTGAGTGCTCTGTGGCGACAGGAGATACATGTCTTGTTCTGTGGCGACAAAGTAGGCTCTGTGGCGATAAGATAGTACATGAGGGAGTAATTGATTTATGTGGCGACAACTACTAGTACATGCAAAATTGATTATTAATAAACTAACTCCCCTGTGGCGACACAGGGGGTTACTAGTTGATTGCCTGTGGTGACTAACTTAATCAAGTACATATATTTGTACTTAACTGAAAACAACAAAAACAAAACAACAAACTTGTACGCTTTTGTCATTCCTTTTATTTTTCTATTTTATTTTTTTTTGTTTTCTTTTTCTATTTCTTTTTTTTGTTTTCTTTTTCTATTTTCTTTTTCTTTTTCTCTTTTCCTTTTTTTGTTTCTTTTTCTTTTTCCTTTTTGTTTCTTTTCTTTTTATTTTCTTTTTCTTTTTCCTTTTTAAGTTTAAATTGAAAATAAATTAATTTATAAAATTTACTTAAATATAACTTAAACAAATAAACTAATTTAGATTTATAAAATAAACTTATTTAAAGTTTATAAGATAAATCATTTTAAGTTTACCTATAAATAAATTATATTAAAGTCCATTAAATAAATTTATTTAATTCAACAATTAAACTTTGAGTTTCGCCAGTCCTTGAGAAATTTAGCTGTATACTCCGCGCACCTCTTGTCGTACTTTAACATATAAACGTTCAATCCAAGTACGTTCCTCAACTTAACAATCCTTCTATAAATAATACCCAAATTCCTTTCACGAGCTGTTGACGCCTAATGCAACTGGTCTGGTTCACAGACGACTAAGCCCGATTCAGGTCTTCGTATTATAACCTTGATTACATTATTAAGCTTGCCTTAACATTATTGCCTCAGACACTGACTGTCAATAAACAACTGTACTTTCACTGGAATCCTTTCTGGTACTTTAGACAACCTCTTCATTAACCTCTGTCTATACCCTGTCTTCAATTCTTCAGATTCCTATGCTTCAAACACAGTCTATCTTCAATCAATGTCAATACACTGAAATCTTCCGGTAGCACTAGTATACTGAATCTTCAACTTTTCTGAAACCCTAAAATTCTTTAACCTTTGTTCTTCACTGAGGCATGATCATATTAATGAACTTCTTTTAGTGACCTGTAGACAGATTTCAGGCCTTCTTCTAATCTTCCGATTCATTGTATTTGCCTTGTCTTCATTCTTCCTAATTACTTATATAGACGTAGTATTATTAACCTGTCCTATTCTAGTGTTGTTATCGTGTTGAGTTATCACATAACTGTTCATACAACTACGCAGTCTCACCAACAATCTCCCCCTATTTGATTGTTAAACTTAATAAACAAATTAAATAGAGAGGATAACTTAACTAACAACTAGAAAAAAATAAAATACCAGGACTTGTAAATAATGCTACTGGTTTTCTGGATCAAATACTGCATTTCCAGATTTCTTGAGTAACTGAAGTGAAAGATGCTTGTTCCTCTAGCACTGAACTGATCTTCATGTAGTTTCATCTTCATTTCCTTGGTTCTTCAAATCTCTTCCAGGTAATACTTCTCAGTCTTGAAGTAATCATCAACAACTTCTTTTGTACAACCACATTTCCTGTTGAGAAGCGCATATCTCTCTTGCTTACCCCCTATGAGAATCAGCTGCTTAAAGGAGATCACCTTCGTTTACCACCTCTCCCGTACAATAGGATCCGCAGATAAAAACTAATTGTACTCCCTTTTTTGGAAAATAGCCTCTTCTTATGAAGAATAGTGATGAACCAAACCACTTCTTCTGATGTTGTGTGATGTACATGTGCTTTACCTTTTTCCTCCTCCCTGCTATTTCTCCCCCTTATTTGAGGAATCCTCCAAACTATTACTTAAGCTTTTATCTCCCCCTTAGAGAAGGAATGTATGCCGTTATCTGAAGGAGTTCTCATATGTTACTTGGTTGGAAAAGAAATAACAAGTCAGAGTCTGATCAACCATGTCCCATTAAATGCTGCAAGAATGACTTCACTGTTGATCATCATGTTCACCAATCTTCCCAACTCCTTATACCTCCCAATTGTGAGATCACCAATTGCTACCAATTATTAGCTCCCAAAGGTCCCGAAGTATTCTAATCCAATCTGTAAATGTTTGGTTCCTAAGAATTAAATTCCAATCATAAACGGAATCGAGACCCGAAGTATCAAGAACCATGTTTAGGGATAGGGAATGGGATATGGTATTTCTGTCTTTCTTCCTCACTGTAAGTGTGTGATTCTGTTTCGTGTACCTCACAAGTGTTTCACTCTTCTCTCCACTCATGTTTACACACATTCTCACAAGTGTATCACCCCTCTCATAGCTCCAAAATCCAGCTATACCTGCAAGGAAAATCACCTTAGCCATCCTTAAGGAGGTCACAGGTGGTGCAATGGGAGTTTGTAAATCCCCATCCTTGTTAGACTCGTCAAATGAATCTGAGTCATAATCTACAAGTTGCTAGTTTCCCTTTTTGGGGTTCCAGATTTGAACTCTGGGAAGGTAAAGAATGATCCAAAGAATTTAGCATAAAGATCAAAGTTCCCTTCTAATGTCTGTGAAGACATTTCCTTGTGACTCATCAGGTAAATCTGAATCATTGTCAACAAGTTGCCGATCTGCACCTATATCAGATCCCCTATCCACAGATGCATCCAGGTTTATTAGTCCTGGGGAGGTAGACACTGACCACTGACATATGGCGATTGGATCAGTATCCTCTCCTAACACCTGTAAAGGCAATTGATCTATTAAAGAACCTTGAACAATCGAATCTAACCGTAAAATGGTCGAAACTCTTATTTCCGTCAACTCATCCTTTGTGTGTGTAACCTTTCCTTGTGCATCAAGAATTGTTTATGTTTGAGGTGGTGACACTATATCGGATACCCTGGCCGACAGGCGAATTTCAATAGACGCACCCTGTTGAGAGGACGAATCTAGTAACTGTTTTTGTGCCTTTTTAGCCATTACATCTTTTTGAGAAGATGTATGGGGGCTAGCAGTTGTCTTTGTTCAAATACTACTCAACTTTGTAGGAGACAGAGCTGTTGGGTTGACTTCAGAACCTTCCTTATGTGGAGCACTAAGGCACTTTCCCCCTCACGCTCATTCATACTTCATTTTATTGGTAAGAGAGTGTTGGTTGGTTCTATTTTTGTGTTTGTCTTTACAGTCTGGGATAGAAGTTCTGGATTTCAACCTCATAACTATTAAATGAAAGAATGTCATTGGAGGCTGAACCTGCATCACAGAGCATATGGAAATATAGAGATGAAATGCACTTAAGATCTATAAAGAATGAAAATTATGCATTTAATCTTTTGAGAGAAATGATGTACAATAGTGATTTCAAAAGATTTTAATGAAATAAGAAATCACCAATGTAGAAAGAAGTTTGATTTTTGCCTAAAACTTTTCGAGTGCACAAGTCTGTTTTTATGCCTAAAAAGATAATGATTTGATAAGACATAGACTGATGACCTAGCAGTAATAAGAAGAGAAAGAAAGATTTTGTCTTTCAATATGAATGGTTTTTGTAAAAGCATTGATCACTTAGGGTAAAGTCTAAGCAATTCTCATTCATATCAAAAGCTCCATAATCTATCTTTATAAAATTATAATCAACAACATTGTGTGTTGATAAATAATCTTAATAAGACTAACTATGCTGCTAATTTAAAATTGTAGTGAATCTGTTAGATGTAGCAACTCATATAAATCCACTAGAACTTAAAATCTCACAATTATCTGCAATAAAATATTAACAATATATCATTGTCTGATACTTGTCAAGTACTTTCGATACCAATAATTATGTTGCATCCTATTTTAAATATTACAATAAGATATCAATGAATTAAATACCAATTATCTATCAAAAAGACATCAACATTCAATTTCATATATCGTACAATTGTTAACTCCTAACAACTGTAATATCTCAAACAATATGGGTTCGATAAATAAAGCAACATTAACCAACATTGACTTGTTTGCAATCTTAGAAAAATATTCTACGTTCCATATACTTTGATCCATCGAGTATTGCATGTATTATCAAAGTGTTCAGGAATTTGCAAATAAGTATAAAAATTATTCTAGGTGAACAACATATGGTTAATTCTAATAAAGCAAAATCTTCATTGACCATAGTTGTACTTTAAGGGATATTTTTACACCTTTTATATTAGTATAAGTGACTGAAGATAAACATTGATTACTTAGAGGAGTTCTAAGTAATGTCACAAATACTAGTACTTCACAATTAGTTCATACTTGAACTCTTAACTAAATATCATTGACTGATATGAGTCAAGAATTAGCACACAACTAATCATGCTACAATCATGATTCTGATTTCAGTGAATTCTTGAGATATAAGCATTCTTAAATTCACTAAAACCAAAATCTCATAATTAACTTATAACACATAAGTTACAATCAATATACTAGATATCAATTATTGACTACCCAAACTACCCAAAATAAATATTAAATAAATAAATACTAAATATCTATGAGTTAGATATTAGCATTTAAATGTTTTCATAACTATCCTTGAATAATCACCAATAAGATATATAACTTATATACATGGCAATCACTCTCTAGATAATTAGAAATTTTAGAATACTTTCTAAGCATATAAAATATTGAGAGTTTTATACACATGACTTAGAAAATACTTCAACTTTCAATATTAGTGATTTTAGAAATCAGCATTGGTTACTTAGAACAAAAATTCTAAATTATATCACTAATACTAAAAGTATCATAATTATTCATACATGATACAAATAACTATATTGCATATTATTTTAATATTATTTAAATTATGAGACTAATATGGAATGGAATTGTCTACAGTCATAATTTAAATCAATTAAAATAATATTCAAACTTAATGCTATAATACTTAACTACCACAAATGTATCTGACATTGTAATTGATAAGTGGCATTTTATACCACTTAGAACGTCTTATAATGGCTTGCATTGATGCCTTCAAATCAAGTATTTTGTGTATTTGATGCGGTTTTCTAGTGTTTGTGCATTTCAGGGTATTACTTACATTTGTAGAGAGATTTCATCAGGAATAAGCCTAGGTATGTGCTTGGCTTTGCAAGTACGAAGTTAGGAGCAGAACGCAGCAGAAAACGGGAGCAGAATAAAGATTTTTCCAAAAAGGTGTTGGGCGCCCGCTCAGCCTGGCTGGGCGGCCGCTCAGGAAGCTGGGCGCCCGCTCAGGATTGCTGGGCGGCCGCTCAGGTTTGTAAATTAAAACAATGATTTTAGAGTTCTATTTCTGTTGGACTTTTGACTTCTGAGATAGCTGGGTCTTGTGGGGATTCTATATAAGTAGTTTTCAGAGATGTTTCACGAGTGATGAATCATGGTATCAATCAAGGAGCAAGAAGAGAAGGAAGAAGACCGTTTTAGCACATCGCGACGAAGAAGAGGAAGCATACGTTTTCTTGTGATTCTTTTATTCGTTGTATCAGTGGATGCTAGTTTTCTTTACTTTGAACCTTATTACTCTTGTGACGTACTCTGGTTTTAATAATTAGTTTATTTAGTTTATCTTGTGTGTTATTATCATGTTTTCATATGAACCCATGGTGACGATGAGTTCTATCATGGGCTAATCGTGATCATGGGGTCGTAATGGATTTACTGTGGAATTCTTTAGTTATTTGTTTAATATCTTAGTGTGTGATGATTGTATGATATCTAGCATAGGTTGTGCTTATTCGTCTTATGTGCATCGCGAACATATAAGATAGGGTGTTAATCTCTTGTGAAGCGACGGTGGATCTTGAGGTTTAGAAGTTGCCATGCTAGCATAGGTTCATGTATGTGTACGCATAATTAGTGGGTAACTCTAACCATTTTAGTTGCCCTGTATAATCATAAGGAATAACTTGTGCGTAAATCGTTATGTTGTCAAATTCTGTAGACATTTAGGGTCTCAACATAATTGATGCCTATTCAACTTCTATCTTAATTATGGATGTTTGGTAGAATGGTATTAGTACAACGAAAGTTGGCTTTTATCAGTTTCGTGTTGTTCGATTAATATCATCACCGTTACATGCTAAGGGTAATAACAATAACTATTGAAGGAAGTAGTAATGAAGTTATGATCTCATGTGTGTTTAATATTGTTAATTCAAGTATCAATTAAGTGTTTAATTCTCATAGTTAATTATAGTTAATAATTAGTTAATCAAATCTAAGTGTTATTGTCTTGACATTGAGAAGTAATCATACATTGGTGAGTAAGTGTTAATTAAACATAACTAGTCTGAGTCTCTGTAGGAATGAACTAGAAAGTATTCTATATTATTTGTGAACGCGTATACTTGCGTGAATATTAGCGCGTGTTTTATGCCTAACAAGTTTTTGGCGCTACTGCCGGGGACTCGGCGTATTTATTTAGTTTATGTACTTACCATCAGTAGTCGTTAGGACTCATTGATTAGGACGTGTTACTAATTATTTCCGGTTGTGTTTCAGGTACTTTAGCGAGCGTTTATGCAAACACGTTCTCGTACTCGCAAGAGAACTTTAGATACGACTGAGGAGACAGACTCAGTTTTTGATATTCCGGAGAAGATAGATTTTGAAGATTCGGATAAAGAGAGTGAGCAGAAAGAACCAATAATCATGGGTGATCTTATAGTTCCGGCAGATCCAGCTCTTATGGACTTTTCTCGGCCAAAAATTGATGACATTCAGTCAAGCATCCTTCATCCGGCTATTCAGGCTAACACTTTTGAAATCAAGCCCGGCACTATACAGATGGTGCAGAATTCTGTTTCTTTCGGAGGTGCTGCGACTGAAGACCCCAACATGCACATCAGGAATTTTGTCGAGATCTGTAGTACTTTCAAATATAATGGTGTGACTGATGAGGCTATCAAGCTGAGGCTTTTCCCATTCTCTCTGAGGGATAAGGCTAGGGACTGGTTACATTCTGAACCAGTTGGGTCCATCACTACTTGGCAAGATCTTGCGCAAAAGTTTCTAGTGAAATTCTATCCAATGGCAAAGACTGCAGTTATGAGGAGTGCTCTTACTCAGTTTGCGCAGCAACCAACAGAATCTATGTGCGAAGCTTGGGAGCTCTACAAGGAGATGTTGAGAAAATGTCCACATTATGGTATGCCTGACTAAATGGTGATCACTGGTTTTTATAATAGTTTGGGGGCCCAATCTCGGTCAATGCTCGATGTAGCAGCTGGAGGCGCCTTGTGGGCCAAAAGCTATACTAAGGCTTATAATCTTATTGAAACTATGGCTACAAATGAGCATCAAAACCCAACTCAAAGGATGATGCCTGGGAAGGTAGCAGGTATTCTGGAAGTCGATGCAGCTACAGCTATTGCAGTGCAGCTCCAAGTGTTGTCTTTGAAGGTCGATTCTTTAGCCACCTATGGAGTCAATCAGATAGTTATGGTCTGTGAGCTTTGTGCAGGTTCTCATGCTACCGACCAGTGTTCTCCTGTTAATGAATCTGTTCAGTATGTGAACAATTATCAGCGACTGCAGCAGCCTGTGCCAGCTACTTATCATCCTAACAACAGAAATCATCCCAATTTCAGCTGGAGCAATACTCAGAATGCTATTCAGCAACCATATCAGCAAGGCGTAAGTAAATAGTTTGATCCACCTAGATTCCAACAACCACAGCATTACGCTCAAAGGCAATCATATCCTCAACAAGGAGGTACTGCTCCACATTCTAGTGCTGATTTCAAGGAACTTAAGCTGTTGTGCAAAAGTCAGGCTGTTTCTATCAAGACCTTGGAAAATCAAATCAGTCAAATAGCCAATGCAGTGCTCAACCGTCAACCTGGCATACTTCCCAGTGATACTAAAGTGCCAGGCAGGAAAGAAGCTAAGGAACAAGTCAAGGCTACTACCTTAAGGTCTGGGAAAGTTGCTGATGCTGAAAAAGTGAAAGACGGAGAAGCTGAAGTTATTGATGAAGAAGAGAAGCAAAAGGAGAAAGCGGCGGAACCAAGGAAGACTACTATTGAACACACTCTGCCTGAGGGTAATACAGGGGAGAAACAGCTCTATCCTCCACCACCTTTCCCTAAGAGATTGCAATAACAAAAGCTGGATAAGAAGTTCAGTAAGTTTCTGGAGGTGTTTAAGAAACTTCGCATCAATATACCTTTCGCTGAGGCTCTAGAGCAAATGCCTAGTTATGCAAAATTCAAGAAGAGTATTCTTTCAAGGAAGGTGAAACTGGATGACCTTGAGACCGTTGCTCTAACGGAAGAGTGCAGTGCTGTGCTGCAACAAAAATTACCTCCAAAGCTTAAAGATCCAGGTAGCTTCACCATTACTTGCACCATTGGCAAGTTGTCTTTTGACAAATGCATGTGCGATTGGGGAGCAAGCATCAATTTGATGCCATTGTCGATCTTCAAAAAGTTGATTTTGCCTGATCCAAAGCCCACCTACATGTCTCTACAATTGGTTGATCCTTCAATTACATACCTACGAGGCATAGTGGAGGACGTGTTAGTAAAGGTGGATAAGCTCGTCTTCCCTGCAGACTTTGTCATTTTGGATTTGGAGGAAGATAAGAAGATTCCCATAATCTTGGGTAGACCTTGCTTGGCTACATGTCGTACCTTAATAGATGTGCAGAAAGGAGATCTTACTATGAGGGTGCAGGATCAGGATGTGACATTCAATGTATTCAAGGTGATGAAATTCCCTACAGAACTTGATCATATGCTAATGTCTGATGCCTTAGAGAAAGCCTTGGTGGGGGAGTTTGATAGTGACGATGAGAATGACAATGAGAAACTACAATATCTAAATGCTTCTCCTTGGAGGCGAAAGCTAGACATGCCATTTGAATCTCTTGGTACTTCTGATCTCAAGAATGGTGAAGGAAAGTTCAAACCATCTGTTGAGGAAGCACCTACTTTGGAGCTTAAACCATTGCCTGAACACTTGAGGTATGCCTTTTTAGGTGATGCATCTACTTTACCTGTTATTATTGCATCTGACCTTTCAGGTAGTGAGGAGGATAAGCTCTTGAGGATCTTGAGAGAATTCAAATCGGCTATCGAATGAACTATAGCAGATATCAAAGGATCAGCCCTTCATTCTGCATGCATAAAATTCTGCTAGAGGAAGGTAGTAAGCCGACTATTGAGCAACAATGACGACTTAACCCTATTATGAAAGAAGTGGTGAAGAAAGAAATTCTAAAGTGGCTGGATGCAGGAATCATATATCCTATTTCTGACAGTTGTTGGGTAAGCCCCGTGCAATGTGTACCTAAGAAAGGAGGTATCACTGTCGTAGAAAATGAGAAGAACGAGCTCATCCCCACTCAAACAGTCACAGAATGGAGGGTATGCATGGATTACAAAAAGTTGAACAAGGCCACGAGAAAGGATCACTTCCCTCTTCCATTTATTGATCATATGCTTGACAGGTTGGCCGGTCATGAGTATTATTGTCTTCTGGATGGCTATTCGGGGTATAATCAGATTTGCATTTCACCAGAGGATCAAGAAAAGACTACCTTCACTTGTCCATTTGGAACGTTTGCTTTTCGCAGAGTATCGTTTGGCTTATATGGTGCACCAGCCACTTTTCAGAGATGTATGATGGCTATATTCTCTGATATGATTGGAAACAATGTCGAAGTGTTCATGGATGACTTCTCCGTCTTTGGACATTCGTATGATGAATGTTTGAATAATCTTCGTGCGGTGCTTAAAAGGTGTGTGGAAACTAATTTGGTGCTCAATTGGGAAAATTGTCACTTTATGGTGCGTGAAGGTATTATTCTTGGGCATAAGGTCTCTAGCAAGGGTCTTGAGGTGGACAAAGCCAAGGTGGGAGTCATTGAAAATCTTCCACCACCTATTTTTGTGAAAGGAATCCGTAGTTTTCTTGGTCATGCGGGTTTTTATAGGCATTTCATTAAGGACTTCTCGAAGATATCTAAGCCATTGTGCAACTTGCTCGAGAAGGATGTGCCTTTCAAATTTGATGATGAATGCTTGGCGGCATTCGAGACTCTCAAGAAGAGTTTGATAACTGCACCAGTTATTACGGCACCTGATTGGACAGAACCTTTTGAGATGATGTGTGATGCGAGTGATTATGCGGTGGGAGCAGTTCTTGGGCAGCGCAAGAATAATCATTTTCATGTGGTCTACTATGCTAGTAAGACTCTAAATGGAGCTCAAATGAACTACACCACTACTGAGGAGGAGCTCTTAGCTATAGTCTTTAGCTTCGAAAAATTTCGATCTTATCTGCTTGGGACAAAGGTGACAGTATCAACTGATCATGCTGCAATTCGTTATTTGGTCTCAAAGAAGGATTCGAAGCCCAGATTTATTCGCTGGGTGCTCTTGCTACAAAAATTTGAGTTAAAGATTAAGGATCGAAAAGGTACTGAGAATCAAGTAGCTGGCCATCTCTCTAGATTGGAGAATCCCGATTCTACTTCTTATGATAAGACATTGATCAACGAATCTTTTCCAGATGAGCAGTTGTTCGCAGTTCAGGAGGAAAAGCCATGGTTCGCAGATATTGTGAACTATCTTGTCAACAATATAATGCCTCATAATCTGAATGCAGCTCAAAAGAATAAGTTTCTGCATGAGGTAAAGTGGTAGATGTGGGATGAACCATATTTGTTTAGACAAGGAGCTGACCAGATCATCAGGAGATGTATCTCATTCTGTGAGACGGAGGGGATATTACGAGACTGCTATTCCACAGTTTATGGTGGACATTATGGTGGTGAAAATACAGTAGCTCGTATTCTGCAAGCAGGTTTTTTCTGGCCTACTTTGTTTAAGGATGCACATCAGTTCGTTTTAAGGTGTGATCATTGCTAAAGAGTAGGGAATCTTACGAAGAAGGATAAGATGCCGTTAAATATGATGCTGAAAGTCGAGGTCTTTGATGTATGGGGAATCGATTTCATGGGACCATTTGTCTCATCCAGTAATAATCAGTACATCTTGTTGGCAGTCGATTATGTCTCAAAATGGGTAGAAGTCAAGGCTCTACCGACAAATAATGCAAAGTTAGTGTTGAATTTTCTTCATAAGCAGATTTTCACAAGGTTTGGAATGCCACGAGTAATCATAAGTGATGAAGGGTCGCATTTCTGCAATCGTAAGTTCACTTCTTTGATGCAGCGCTACAATATGAATCATCGTGTTGTTACTGCCTATCATCCGCAAACGAATGGTCAAGCTGAAGTGTCTAATAGAGAGATCAAGCGCATTCTAGAGAAAGTTGTTTTTCCATCAAGGAAGGATTGGTCATTAAAGCTCGATGAAGCTGTTTGGGCTTATAGAACAGCATACAAGACTCCACTTGGGATGTCCCCATTTCAACTTGTTTATGGTAAGGGATGTCATTTACCTGCGGAGCTTGAGCATAAGGCTTATTGGGCGTTGAAGAAGTTGAACCTTGATCTAGATGCAGCTGGGAAGAAGCGAATGCTTCAGTTAAATGAACTTGATGAATTTCGACTCCAAGCGTACGAGAACAACAAAATGTACAAGGAAAAAGTGAAAATGTGGCACGACAGGAAGCTATATCCTAAGTCATTTGTGCCGGGGTAGCAAGTTCTTTTATTCAACTCTCGTCTCCGACTTTTTCCTGGAAAGTTGAAATCAAGGTGGTCTGGACCTTTTATTGTCAAAACTGTGTTTCCACATGGAGTGATGGAGTTTTTGAGAATGATCTGAGCCAAGCATCCAAGGTTAATGGTCAGTGATTGAAGCATTACTATGGGGACACGGCAAACCGGGAAGTGGTTAGTGCCGTTTTATTGTCAACTTGATCAAGGTACTCTACGTTAAGCTAATGACGTAAAAAAAGCGCTTCTTGGGAGGCAACCCAAGATTTGTGACTATAGGAACCCTTATAAGTTAGTAACCTATCCAAAACCATAAAAAAATCAGAAAAATTGGGTAATAAAACAGTATTTTCCAGAAACAATCCGGGCGCCCGCTCAGCTTTGCTGGGTGCCCGCTCAGGATGTTGGGCGCCCGCGCAGCTTTGCTGGGCGCCCGCGCAGCTTTGCTGAGCGGCCGCTCAGCCCCCGACTGTGGAAAAAAATTTTACCTTCTAAAAAATCCAAAAAAATCAGAAAAATTCAAAAAACAAAAATACAACCCACAACCCACAATTTCTTTTCCCATAACCCACGTTTTTTCCTCACAAACCCACTCTTATTCAATTTTTAACCCTAATTCCTACCCTATATATACATACAACTCCTCCATATACACTCCCACATACTTTCAACTTTAAAACTCTCTCCTACACTCAAAAGACAACTCTTAAACACTTTTTCTCAGTTATAATGGTACCCAAGAGATCCCAAACTATTGATAGCAGCAACACCGTTCCTACTGCTGATTCTTCGAGGGGAACTGCTGCGAGACCTCGTTTATTTGATAGGGCTGCTGAGGAGGAATATACTAGGCTTCTGGCTAAGCTGATTCTGAGGGAGAGGGGATTCTTACCATCAGGGAGGGATGGTGAGTTGTTGCCGATGATTGCTGAAAAGGGGTGGATTTCATTTTGTGAGTCGCCGGAGGCGGTTCCGATGAGCTTGGTTCGTGAGTTTTATGCGAACACAAAGGCTGAAAAGAATGGGTTTACTGTTGTTTGTGGGCTTACAGTTGATAATCAGGCCGCATCGATTCGTTGTGTGATTGGACAGCGACCGCGGAAGCCCATGGAGGAGAATTAGAATGAGAAGACCCCGGGGACTTTAATTTGGATTTGGTTTGTCCTACTCTCTGTCAGCCAGGCACGGTTTGGATGTTCAAGACTGGAACTAACGAGTATCGTTCTTTTCCGGCGACTGCGATGAATAGGTATGACCGTGCATGGAATGCCTTTATTTGTACTAATATTCTGCCTACTTCACATGCACATGAGGTTACAGTTGAGCGAGCAAGGTTGTTATGGGGTATTTTGAATGAGGAGTATTATGTGGACCTTGGTGAGTTCATCTACCAAGGGATTTTGAAGTTTTTTAGGGGAGCGAAGCACATGAACATCCCTTATGCATCTACTATCATGAAGCTATGCCGAGCAGTCGGAGTTCATTGGCCTTCTCACGAGCAGTTGCAGATGCCTGCCGCTCCAATTGATTCAGCGACTCTGAATGCGATGCACGAGTGGATAGGTGGAGAGCCCGAGGAGCATGGGTTGGGTTATCGTCTTCCTGGAGGATGTCTAGCAGCTGGTGCTACCATGGCTAGGCCGGGTCGTGATGAGGCAGGTTCTTCTAGAGCTTAGGAGGGTGCTGGGATGGCTGATGCCCTTTATAGGAGGCTGTCGAGGAGGATGGATGTGATGTATGAGTCGCAGAATAGGTTTACTTAGGAGCTCACCCTTGCACTTGGGACTACTTTCAGAGGCCTTGGAGCTGACATCCAGTGGCCCGTTTTTGGTGAGGACTCTGCTTATCCGCCTCCTGATACTCCACCCTCTGAGGGTGATGATGATGATTTCTCCGAGTAGGTATACCCTGTGTTCCTTTCTACTACCTTCACTGGGGACAGTGAAGATTTTAAGTTTGGGGGTGGTAGTTAAGGAATATTTTTGTGTGTGTGTCATGTAGTTGCATATTCATGATAAGTTTAGTTCATATAATTGTATATTTTTGCCATATAGTTTTTTTTATTTATTTTATAGCTTTATTTATCATATCATTTAGCTCATGCATATACCATGATCCCTTTTGCATTGCTTTACCGGTTGATTTGTGATATTGATGCAAGTGTAGTGATTGCGTTAGAGTGATGTTGAACTTGTAGGTTGACATGCATGCTAGAAATACTTGTAATTTCACTAAGTCTTAGAGTATGCTTAAGGACTAGGTTGTTGTCATGGTTTGATGGTTTTTGAGGTTAATCTATTGATTATGCTTAGAATTTATAATAGGTTCTTAATGATAAAAGGCATAAAAAGAAAAAAAAAAGAGTAAAAATTGGAATTCATTGCTAATTATGGCTAGGCGTCAAATGGCTAGTAGTCGGCTCGTACTTTTATGCGATTAGTCTAGGGTTGAGCAAGATGGAGCGAAACGAACTTGCTCAGAAAGAAAAAAAAAAGAAAAAGAAAAAAAATAGAAAGAAAAAAATAAAGAGTTAATGCATAATTGATCACGAGTGGGCTCTTTGGTATTCGAGTTATTAAGTTCTTAGGGGACTTTGTGCCTAGTGACCTAAGGCTTTTATAGTCTGGGATCCGCTAACCTAACGCTCGCTAAATGGATGCCATTGCATAAGTCTTTTGTGGAACTCACTCATTGCACGGTCAAATAAGCATTTGTTGTTGTGTTGAATTAAAAGCATGATTCCGTAATAAGCTCCAGTGATCTTGAACTGTTATAAGTCATTTTATGCCTAGAATTTATTCTTCGTATAATCATGTGATTGCCTTGAGGATAGTCGAGTTATGATAATTGATCTAGTTTCGAAACATATCTGTTAAGCATCCGCACACACCATGTTTCTGGTTGTATGTTAGTTTGCATGATTTAATTGATCTTTATTCGCCTAATTACATTTGTTGAGATGTCGTGAATTGGTTGGTTTAGTCATTGTGAGGGGGATCGCTGTATTTCATGTAGATTGCATTCATGCATTTGTTTTGTTTTTGAGTCTGTGACGCTTGAGGAAAAGCATCGATTTAAGTTTAGGGGTGTGATAAGTGGCATTTTATACCACTTAGAACGTCTTATAATGGCTTAAATTGATGCCTTAAAATCAAGTATTTTGTGTATTTGATGCGTTTTTCTAGTGTTTGTGCATTTCAGGGTATTACTTGCATTTGTGGAGAGATTTCATCAGGAATAAGCCTAGGTATGTGCTCGGCATTGCAAGTGGGAAGTTAGGAGCAGAACGCAGCAGAAAACGGGAGCAGAATAAAGATTTTTTCAGAAAGGTGTTGGGCGCCCACTCAGCTTGGCTGGGCGGCCGCTCAAGAAGCTAGGCGCCCGCTCAGGATTGCTGGGCGGCCGCTCAGGTTCGTAAATTAAAACAATGATTTTAGAGTTCTATTTCTGTTGGACTTTTGACTTCTGAGATAGCTGGGTCTTGTGGGGATTCTATATAAGTAGTTTTCAGAGATGTTTCACGTATGATGAATCATGGTATCAATAAGGAGCAAGGAGAGAATGAAGAAGACCGGTTTAGCACATCGCAACGAAGAAGAGGAAGCATACGTTTTCTTGTGATTCTTTTATTCGTTGTATCAGTGGATGCTTGTTTTCTCTACTTTGAACCTTATTACTCTTGTGACGTACTCTGGTTTTAATAAGTAGTTTATTTAGTTTATCTTGTGTGTTATTATCATGTTTTCATATGAACCCATGGTGACGATGAGTTCTATCGTGGGCTAATCATGATCATGGGATCATAACGGATTTACTATGGAATTCTTTAGTTAGTTGTTTAATACTTAGTGTGTGATGATTGTATGATATCTTGCATAGGTTGCGCTTATTCATCTTATGTGTGTCGCGAACATATAAGATAGGGTGTTAATCTCTTGTGAAGCGACGGTGGATCTTGAGGTTTAGAACTTGCCATGCTAGCATAGGTTCATGTATGTGTATGCATGATTAGTGGGCAACTCTAACCGTTTTACTTGTCCTGTGTAATCATAAGGAATAACTTGTGCTTAAATCGTTATGTTGTCAAATTCTGTAGACATATAGGGTCTTAACATAATTGATGCCTATTCAACTTCTATCTTAATTGTGGATGTTTGGTAAAATGGTATTAGTACAACTAAAGTTGGCTTTTATCAGTTTCGTGTTGTTCGATTAATAACATCACCGTTACATGCTAAGGGTAATAACAATAACTATTGAAGGAAGTAGTAATGAAGTTATGATCTCATGTGTGTTTAATATTGTTAATTCAAGTATCAATTAAGTGTTTAATTCTCATAGTTAATTATAGTTAATAATTAGTTAATCAAATCTACGTGTTATTGTCTTGACATTGAGAAGTAATCATACATTGGTGAGTAAGTGTTAATTGAACATAACTAGTCCGAGTCTCTGTGGGAACGAACTAGAAAGTATTCTATATTACTTGTGAACGTGCATACTTGCGTGAATATTATCGCGTATTTTGTGCCTAACAGTAATCACGATAATCAAGATATTAGCATTAAATATGAGGTACCGGATTACTGATAAATTCACAAGTCCTTTAAATATTGAAGATTTAATACTTGTGAACTTATATGAAAAATTCCTTACAGATGGGATTTCCAACTAATATGCAATGAATGATATCCCACACTTACAAACCAGTCTTGAAAGATTAATTTTAACAAGTGATTTAATAAGTGTTTCTGCAAGTGACTCTTTGACTAAAAGACATGCTCTTGAAATAAATGATACCTGGTGTAAAGGTGCCTTGTCATAGAGTATTCCACAGTGTTGTTGGATTTGGGGTTGTTCCTTATCATAATAAGAAATCAGTCTTCGTCCACGAAGTTGACAGCTTCCTGAGATGCTTCTCATGTCACTTGAGTTGACAGCTTCAGAGATGCTTCTCCTGTCTTTCTTACAACCTGCGTAATCTATATCTGTATAGCTAAACATGTTAAGCACAATATCTTTAGGGTACTTTACTCCAAGAGTTGGTAGTCCCTTAAGATATCTAATAATCTTGTTAATAGCTATAAGATTGGATTCTCTAAGATCCACTTGGAACCTTGCACTTTGGCATCTTGAGAACATTACATGTTGTCTATTAGCATTTAAGTAAAAGAGTGAGCTCGTCATACCTCTATAGCTTGTCATTATACCTGAGTTGCACTGATCAAGCTTTAGTGGTTTCTGTTGGTAAGTAGTCTTGGCATGTTCAGAATCTTCCAAATTTTGCATCTTCAAAAGATCCTTAACTTACTTGTATTGCCATCATCCTTTTGGTTTACTTATGCTCCTAAAAGAATTGTTCTTTTGGCTTTCTTGAGCTCCTAAAAGAATTATCCTAATGGCTTGCTTGAAGTAATTCCAAAAAGAATTGTAACCTTTCCAATATGCTCCTCCATACCTACTCTGCAATTACTTAGCAAATAATCTTGCACAAGTTTTTGTTAGTAGACCAACATATATCATTATCATTATATCAGAGCACATATATAACATTATGTTTGTGCCTAGTGATAAGAGAGTTATTAATATGACGACTCTACTAGTTCATATTAGACTGTAACTTCAGTTAGAGTGACATACCATGTCCTTGACGATTGCTTGAGTAGTATACCAGTTCATACCAACCTGAAGTGAGATTGTGAAGAAGAGATATACAAAGTTTATTTGATCTGCTACTGCAAAGTCCATGAACTGTGGTACATTGACTTCCTCTTTTGACTCACCAACCAGGAGTGCACTTGTATACATCTACTAGAGTCCAATTCCAAGTGTAATGTGCATCAGGTGCATGATATATCGTAATATCCTCAAGTCTCATCACTGGTGCTATCTGTTAGATACTGCTTTCTGATAATAACCTAGCATCCAGTTTGGCCTTGTCCCTCGTAACAATACCATTGTCATCCAGTTTGACTTCTGGTTATCCTTGTACCAATTACAAGGTTGTCATTTGGTTTGGATACCAGCTTCCCTACAATCTGCTTGCTGACTGATTGAGTTCATCTTGCTTTGTAATCACCCAATCAATCCGGATCTATCAGAGCTTCTGTAACTTTCTTAGTTTCTTCCTCGGATAGAAAACTAGAGAAATAATCATTCACACTCAGTAGCCCTGCTAATCATTACTCCACCATCTGGATCACTTAAGAACTAGACTATGGGAATAATATTGACATCAAACCCTTTGTCTCAGCAGATATGTTCTTTAGTGTCCTCTAATATTCAATGTGGTGTTGTGTCTGACTAGTTGAGCCTTTTTTTTCTCCCCCTAAGCTGTTGCTGGGATTTTCTGAAAATCCTTGCCCATTGCTGACTGGCTTCATTGAAATAATGAGTTGTATTTTACACTGCCATTCCACTACTTGGATATGAATCATCAATACCATTAATTTCTCCTGTAACAGCTTAGAGCATTGAGTTGTTGAACTGTGCACTTAGATTGTCTATCACCTTCTGTTGATCAACCACAAATGCCCTGTAGGTTGTAGACTCCACTGAGTAGCCATGGAAAATATCCAAACTGTAGAACATTCTCTCCAAACCCTTTGAGATTATCCAGTGTTTGCTTCTGTTGGCCATTAACTCATTAGTGGTCTTCATGTATACATCCTGATCAAGGCTTGATCTAACTTGTTGCAAACTATTTTGACTGCTCCAGCCCTTTGGTATTTAGAAAGTCTTGATTAGCTTGATATTTCCCTTGTAGCTTTAATCAAGTTCTGATTCTTCCCTTGTACCACTCCATTCTGACACATAGTTCCTAGTGCTGAATATGTCTCTACAGTTGCTTCCAGTTTGATCTCCTGATATGATTAATCACCATCTGTGATGTCTTGTCTTGAGAATGCATAAACAACAACTTTGTTTCACAAGAGTAGTCAACCATCATTACTAAGGTATATCTTTACTTGATGTGATATTGTCTTTGACTTCTCTTTCTGACATGCCTCACATTTACCGTCTTCTGAATTCAAGATAAGGCATTCCTATCACTAACTCCTTTTTACAAAAGAGTTCCTTGTGTTGATGTTCAAGGATGAGAGCTTCTAACTTACTCTTAATCATAGCAAGCTTCTCAATCTTCCTGCTTCAGATGAGACACTAATCCTTCATTGAATTGACATTTTGTTCTTTGATGTAGAACTGTCTGATAAGAGGATCTGTGCTTTGATTCTCCAGCAAGAAATTACTTCAATTGTTATCAATGACTCCAATAATTACTTGTTATCATTGATAGCTATTGTTCAATCCATGATGACATCCCTTTTTTTATAGCTTGTCCCGTAATGAAAACCTTTGCTGTCATCTCCAAAGATTATTGACGGAATAGCTTATATCAATCACATTTGATTATGAGGCTCTTTCTTTGATCATATGCCTTGAGTATGAGTTACCAAGAATACACATGAATCAATTGACCTGTTATGTCCTGCACTCACAAATGGATTAACAGTTCTTGGTACCCAACTTATCAGTTTGGGTCCAGATGGATTAAAGATTTTATTATAAACATAGATACCAACAGCTGCAACCTTATCATGCTAATTCTTATCTTTGACTGACCATTTTCTCCATTTTGATACCCTTGACAGACATGTCTTAGGCTAGAGGATAAATGGTTCTAACCTTACATAAGGAGGACTAGCAGTCTTTGCCCTATTGTGATCCTAAACATGCTTTCTACAATTAATGCAAGTACTAAGAGATGCATTCATGGCATTGAAATAAGCAAGCATTGTATTAAGAATACATGGCATTCATTCAGAAACATTACACATAAGAATTAAGCAAGACATGCATGATATGGAACAAACAGAATTAACAAATAAATCATTAATTCTATCTAGTCCAATCCTGCTGATGAATCTCATCTATCTATCTCAATCCAATTATAAATTAATACATCTTAACAAACAATTCATATCAAATGAATAAATTACATTATAATAGGATACAGGAGATAAGCATAAACAAAGGTCTTATATGCTGGAAAAATATATACCTCGCTAAAGCAATTAATCATGTTCAACAAATATTCAAACACATATTTAAGATCATCTAAAGTAACATACACAAGTTAAACATCAATCCTCGTTACCAGAAAAATAATCTAGTGAACTAGTTCAGCATTATCTAAGTGGGATGCTATCATGCTTGTGCGAGTGTTAGACATTTAAACACTATGATCTTATCATGCATTGAATATTGACAGCAAAGTATTGCAGTGGTTCAAGAATTTGAAACCTGAGATATGTGAGTTGGATCATCTTCAGAGTTTGCTATGAAAGCAAGATATTCATTATTCTCGTCATCTGATCCATCCCAACTCTTTCCCGTGCACTATAAGTTTTGACTGGCTGCTTCCCTAAGAAAACATTCCACCTTTGTCTCAACTAATCAATTGAATCCCTTCTCATCCTTGTTTGTCAAGCTTCTTGTTCTGTTGTAGCAAAGCCCCTGATAGTTACTTGATACATATTGCTTGTCAAACCTGTAGCTATCAAATCTTGTTTATGCCCCATTCTCAGTCTTGTAATCACCCCTTGAACTGAATCTGTAAGAATCTCTGCTTCTGAATAGATAGGCTTGATCCTCAGATATAACTTATGTACTCCTTGTGAATCTGATGTGACTAAACTTCCCTGACAAGTTAAACACTGCTCTGACGTCCAGTCCCTCAAGTACTAATACATGAGCTTCCTCTAATTCAGCTATCAGTAACTCTTATATTCTGTCCCTAGGTTCCAACTATACTGCATGTAACTGAGATGTTTGTTTGTCCCCGCTATTCTCTCTGACCTCCACAATTCCTGTTCTCTCTGACCTCCACAATTCCTGCCTGTTTGATCTCATTGATTCCCGTATAAATATAGCATTAGTACAAACCACTGTGTGACTGTATAATCTGGAATCATAGAGTTCCATTGGAGTAAGCCTTTGAGGAAGATCCACAATTTTCGTCTGTAAGTCTTGAAATCAGTTCCATTGGATTAAAAAAAACCATAATCTATTATTTCCTATTCGGGAATGTTCCATCTGAATAGCACATGGTCTTCGTTTTCTTCGAAAGATTAAAATCCACTTTAAAAGGCCCGGAGGAATCCTGAGTCTACCAATATCTTCAGTACCCTTAATTTAATATTTAAGAAAAATTTAAATTTCCAACATTTTTAATTTTCTTAGAAAATAAATTAATCAAAAATACATATTTACATAAAAACTAATTTTCAAGAATTTCGAGTTTTCTTAAAAATTAAATAAAATTTAATTATTATTTAAGAAAAATTTTAGATTTAAGAATTTTAAATTCTATTGGAAAAATAAAGAAATCAAAATAATTAAAATTGGGTAACAAAAATTTGTTAAGTCGTGTGTGGCGACTAGCAGGCTGTGGCGATTAGAGTGTTGTCGCAGTAGAGTCTGTGGCGATTATTCTGTATTGTGACCTCTTGTTAGGTGCAATAGAAATCCGTGACTACCTCCTCTGGCGACAAATTGCCACGGGGAATCTCTTCTTATGTTTTGTGCGGCGACTGGTGGAACAAAAATTTCCAGCACGTGTGTCGCAGGAGGCATTCAAGGCTGCCAAAATCGCGCGCGCGTGTAGTTGTAGCAGCCACGAGCAGGCGCGTGACCGTCTCCTCGCGGGGCCAACGATGTTTACTCCCTTTGCTGTGTTTTTTTTGTTTTGTTTAGTTGAGCGTACACAAAACCAATTGATAGGTTTTGTTATATTTGCTCAAAGACTGAAGCAATCTATACGCCTTTTATAAGGAAAAAACTTGATTTCCAAAGGAGAAAACCGGCAGCCATAAAATCGAGGGAAATAAAATTAACTTAAAAACTTTTATTTACCAAAATTTAAGTAATAAATTAATTCAGTTAAATTTATAAAATAAATTTATTTAAATTAAGTTCATTAAATAAACTCATTTAAATAAAATTTATAAAATAAAATTTCTAAATCAAATTTATTAAATAAATTTATATAAATGAAAAATTAATAAAATAAATTAATTCCCGGATCCTGATTTGTGTATCAATCAGTCAGCTCTGATACCAATTGTTAGGTCCCGAATTATTGTAGAAAGGAGGGTTGAATGCGATAATCACTAAATTAAAAATTCTTTCGAATCTTTAGCGGATAAAATATTTAGTGCTCGGTTAGTGGTTTCGTGTTCTTGAGAGGAATAGTGTTTGGTACGATAAAAACAAGAAACACAAGATATTCGGGGAAATATATATTCGTATATAAATTCTCGAGGGTGTTGCTACACTCCGGTAAATAAATTAACCGGCTACAATCTAAGAACAACAAAGTTCCTAGCTACTACAAAGATTTACAAATCAAATCCTATACAATAATCTAGCTTTTGTTTGTACTAGGATTTAATTACCAGGTAACGATTATAATGCCCCTATGAATATACAAGAATTAAATCGGGCATTATAACGTTACTCCGGTGAGAAGTTAAACGGATATTCAAGCAGCTTGGACTCCTCTGTAAATCTCCGCTTCTTGTTTTATCAGCTCTCTTTTTGTTGGAGAAGAAGATAAACAGTCCTGATATACATCTGCTGCAAAGTGTAGACTTTATACACAATAAAATTATGTGGCTGAGAATTGAGTGCTCTGCGGAGACAGGAGATACATGTCTTGTTCTGTGGCGACAAAGTAGGCTCTGTGGCGACAAGGTAGTACATGAGGGAGTAATTGATTTATGTTGCGACAGCTACTAGTACATGCAAAATTGATTATTAATAAACTAACTCCCCTGTGGCGACACAGGGGGTTATTAGTTGATTGCCTGTGGCGACTAACTTAATCAAGTACATATATTTGTACTTAACTGAAAACAACAAAAACAAAACAACAAACTTGTACGCTTTTGTCAGTCCTTTTATTTTTCTATTTTTTTTTATTTTTCTTTTTCTATTTCTTTTATTTTTGTTTTCTTTTTCTTTTTCTCTTTTCCTTTTTTGTTTCTTTTTCTTTTTCCTTTTTTGTCTTTTCTTTTTGTTTTCTTTTTGATTTCCTTTTTAAGTTTAAATTGAAACTAAATTAATTTATAAAATTAACTTAAATATAACTTAAATAAATAAACTAATTTAAATTTATAAAATAAACTTATTTAAAGTTTATAAGATAAATCATTTTAAGTGTATTAAATAAATTATATTAAAGTCCATTAAATAAATTTATTTAATTCAACAATTAATCTTTGAGCTTCGCCAGTCCCCTGAGCTGTTTAGCTGTATACGCCGCACACCTCTTGTTGTACTTTAACATATAAACGTTCAATCCAAATACGTTCCTCAATTTAACAATTCTTCTATAAATAATACCCAGATTCCTTTCACGAGCTGTTGACGCCTAGTGCAACTGGTCTGGTTCACAGACGACTAACCCCGATTCAGGTCTTCGTATTATAACCTTGATTACATTGTTAAGCTTGCCTCAACTTTATTGCTTCAGACACTGACTGTCAATAAACAAATGTACTTTCACTGGAATCCTTTCTGGTAATTTAGACAACGTCTTCATTAACCTCTGTCTATACCCTGTCTTCAATTCTTTAGATACCTATGCTTCGAACACTGTCTATCTTCAATCAATGCCAATACACAAAAATCTTCCGGTAGCACTTGTATACTGAATCTTCAACATTTCTGAAATCCTGAAAGTCTTTAACCTTTGTTCTTCACTGAGGCATGATCATATTAATGAACTTCTTTCAGTGACCTGTAGATAGATTTCAGGCCTTCTTCTAATCTTCTGATTCTTTGTATTTGCCTTGTTTTCATTCTTCCTGATTTCTTGTGTAGACGTAGTATTATTAACCTGTCCTGTTCTAGTGTTGTTATCGTGTTGAGTTATCATGTAACTGTTCATACAGCTACGCAGTCTCACCAACAATCATAATTATTATGGTATAGACTATGATACTCTTACAAGTATAAATGGAATGCCAAATACTGCCACAGTGTAAACAAGAGTTCTGTGGATTGTAAAATACTGATCTACCACTAATATCAGACTCAGGAATAACAGTAGCTTTCTTTCTATTCTTCCTGCAATCAATAAAAATATGATTGAATTATTTGGGCATACTCGTTATCAATGGATGCTTTATAAATTGCTTCGGCACAAAATAAGAAACGACCCCGTTTTAAAAAAATATGTCGCCTGTTATTCTAAGTGGTTATTCAATTTTGGGAACCGAAATGGAAACCGAGCGTTTCGTGGTTCTATTACCACAGTTAAAACAAGCTTTCCTAGGAGCATCAGAAATGTATTTGTAATTTCTTACTTTATTTATTCTGTCTTTTTTATTTCTACCTCTTTTAACACTTGATTTGTGAGGCTTAGCAGTCACTTCACAACTTTTTTAGTTGACTTTTAGTGAGAATACCTATATTTATGCTTTTCTTTTCCTTAACTCTAAATTCAACTTTCTCTTTCTCGGCAACTATAGAGGTAGATCCTACTTTATATACTGTTTTCATTCCATTTTCATCAGTACTACCAAACTTCACTAGTGTAGTGTTGGTGATCTTTTCAATAATATTTTTTGTTTGTGAATTTATTATAACCTAAACAATCTTTCCAGTTTTTATCATTTATATAGGTGTGAACTTTTTTTCCTGAAGTTATCTAACTCTTAAACAAATTTCTTTCCTTTTCCAGTATTTCCTCTAGTATGGCATATTTAATGTGCATCTGAGTTTCATTATGTATAGCCTTTTTACATGCTTTTTCATTTTCATGCATACATATCACCTCAGCTTCTAAGTGATCATTTCTCTTTTTAAGTTCTTTAGTCTCAACAATTAAACTATCATTTTCAATGGACTTATTCTTAAAGATAGCATGTAGAGAATAAAAGAATTTCTTTAACTCAGATAAATTATCAGTATCTATAGGAAAAAAATCATTTCTACCTTATCAGTGGAAGACACATCCTCTCCATTAGTTGCCATTAGAGCATAACATTCATCATTATTGTCAGATCCTGATGTGTCCATCTAGTCCTTGTTAGAGCTTGAAGTGAACAGTTCCTTTTCAGTTGACTTAGGACATTCGGTATCCAGATGTCCCTTTTCATTAAAATTGGAGCAAGTCACCTTCGTCTTGTCAAAAATTTTCCCTTTGAAAACTGACCATCATTCTTTCTGAATTTCCCTTTGCCATCTCCAGATTACTTTTTCTTAAAGCCACCTTTTCTCTGTGACTTCCTAAACCTCATCCTTTTAAAGCCTTTCATTAACATAAAAGCCATTTGCACAACTTGAGGATCATCTAAATCAATTTCAAAATCCTCATCAATATTTATGTCAGGATCTGATGACTCATTAGGATCTGACTCCTCAACCATATTCCTTCTTTTTGAACTTTCACATGCTCTTCTTTTGCCTTTGTGAGTCTCAACATTAAGAGCAACAACTCATTTTCTGACCCTTCTTGTTCTTCCTTTGTTGAATCTCCAAGTCATGGGTCTTCAGCATCCCATAGATTTCATCTAGTGTCAGTATATCTAGATCATATCGATGTCTGATGATGGCTTCCTGTATATCCCATTCTTCAGAAAGAGCTCTAAAAAACTTGGTATTTCAATCGTCCTTGTCATACTCATTTCCAACTAATGACAGATCATTTACATCATCGGGAATCTGTCATAGATATCAGTAATAGTCTCATTAGGTTTAGATCAAACTGTTCATACTCTTGCACAAGAACAACCCTTTTATTCTTCTCGATTGCCATTGTTCCTTGACACTTAGTTTCCAAAGCATTCCATATAGCTTTGGCAATTTTGCAGGCAATCACCCTATTTGACATCACATTGTCCAAACTGTTATGAAGAATATTCTTGACCTTAGCATCCTTGAGTGTTGCAGCCTTCTTAGGATCTGACCACTCAGATTTTTCTTCCATGATATAGTGCTCAGGAACTGTGACTATCATTTGAACAACCTTTTGAGGATAAGGAGGTCCACTATGGATTATGTCCACATAAGCATCTTCAATGGCTTCAAGAAACATTAACATCTTGACTCTCCATGTGGAATAGTCAGTCTTCTTCAAGATTGGTATTTTCATGCTTTCATACTTACTTCCTGTAATAACCCCAATTTTTGTACATATTTAAAATCTTGATGAATATTAAATTATGTTGATTTTTGCTGATTGTGAAATATTATCAGACGACCATATGTAGAAGTTCTGTTATGAAAATTCTGAGTACATAGTAGTATTCCGTAATGAATTTAAGTGTATGTGAAGGTCGTCAGATCTCGAAAATGAGCACTTTGATTTTTCCCGAAAATCCACCAGACACTGAAGGAATTAAGTATAAAGTGTTAAGATCAAAGAAAATAAATTCAAGGATTATAAATGGGGATGATTAAAGGAATAAAAGATATTAAGAAGGGCCCAGGGAAACCTTAATGATAAGGGCACATATATGTTTCCTCAAACGATCAACGAGAATGAGAGTTAAGCGAATCATAAAATGAATAAGCGATCAAGGAACCAGCTTATGCAAGTAACAAGGGAGATTAACCAAGCAATTAGCAATAACCAAGTGGAATGGGATAAGGTGACATCATCAAACCATAAGGAGCAAACATGTGGCCTTGTGATGATGCAAGCAAAGTGACATAATCACTTTATTAAAAAATAATCAAGATATTTCTTCAACAAAAACCCTTGGATTAATAATCCCCACCTAGCATTTCTATCTCATTTCCCAAGAAAACAAGCAAGCAACCATCTTCTCCCCCCATTTCTCCCAAGAAACTCTCGGCCTCTTTCTTAAGAAAAGGATGTCCAAGCTCTACTCCTTGTTAATTATCAAGGTAATTATATAGCTTCTTGATGGTTAAATATAAATACCCTAGAAATTTGAGCTCCCAATTCCATTCCTAGCTATTTCAAACAATACATCAAAGAAGATGATGTATAGTAACTTTCAAGAACTAACTTTGATTTCTTAATTTTGTTTGTAAGATCAAGGTTATTTAGATCAAGGCTCCCATAGGCATTTCAAGGCTCTTGTATTATGTAGAAACTCCAAAAAGGTATAACCAAGCTTTTCACCCTTGTGATTAAGTTATAAGCTTGTATGAATTTAGATGTAAATGAATATTTTGGTGATTGTTAGTGAATGAAAGGATTAATCATGTATAGTTGTATGTATGTTAAGTATTCTTGACTAATTGTTAAAGCCATGATTAGTACTTATTGGATTTGAGGTTCTTGAGCATATTTTAACTTAGTTTAGTTGTCAAAGTTGAGATCTTGAGTTTTGGTTGGATTAATAATGTATTGATATTTGATTGTTGTGAACTTGGTTGGTTGAATGGTCCGTAAAAATTGGGAATCGTTAGTTTCTATCCGTCGTAATGCCTGATTTTCCAATCACTATTTTTGTGTGTAACTTTTGGAATCGAAACCTCTAATTTTAAAACTCACCACTTCCTTGATTATCTAGATTATGTTTTAAGTTTCGTTTTGATATATAGATCGCGTTAATCGGATATATATTTTAGGAGAAACGATTGTTTTAAGTAACGATATTTCGCAAACACACCCCGACATTTCGAGAAATTGGAAAATATGTTTAAGACCCTTAAAAGACTTTTTGGATCACGAAACTTTTATGTAAAGTGCCCAAGTCAGTTAGTAAGGCTCTCGCATAGGTTTCGTGTTTAAAAATTAAAGTGTCAATTTTATAAAAATGTTGGAGTCGAGGGCCCGCAAGCGAGAAACGTTAAGTAACAACTTGAAAATGAGCGTTAGTGGTTATGAGAGTAAAGCTTAGTTTCATAAGCGACCGAGGACTAATCTCAAGTCATGTTGTTGTTTATAGGTAATCGGACGATCCGAGAATCACTACCATCCCCGGACATTCAGGCAAGTCTTCGAACCCTATTACTGTTGTTGTGGTGATAACATGCTACATCTTGAGATAAAATGCATGAATGTTTTGAAACGTAATTTTTTGATATGAAGGCATGTATGATTTAAGTTTAAATCTTATGATATGTATGCATGCATGTTTTGAAATCATGAGATTTCAATAGTAAAACATGATTGTTTAAAGCAGAGCTTACGAGCTACATAATACCTAGGCTAGAGATAAGCTATATTTTGCGCATATCTTTAGTATAGAGTATACAATTTGAACTTTGTACTTTAAACAGGGAGGCAATGTTCCCAAGTATATTACGTATAGTTTCGAAAGCGAATAATCAAATAAGGTTTATTTGATAGTTTTAAATAGTAAACGAATAATATTCCCAATATTCGATATATTTTAATACGATTAAATATTATTATTGAATATTATTTTGATTATTCAAATAAAGGTTTTACTTTGAATAATTATATTAATTATTAAATGAATATTAGTTTTGAATATTACACCAATTATTTTATTTAAAAATATTCTTTAATCATTAATATTTAAAGAATATTATTTAAAGATTTATTCAATATTTTTGAAAGTGATTTATATTATTTAAATCATTTTTTCTTAAACATTTTCGAAAAATGTTTTCGAACCTTATAAGATGGTTTTAAAAGTAAAAAGAGGATCCCAAACCCATTTTCAAATTTCAATCTTCCTTTCGAAGGGGATTTAATTACTCTCTCAAAACATAAGGGATTCAGCTCATTGTGGTATTTTATATCACAACGAAGTTGTTGAATAGACAAAGAAAGTTTTGATTACTTGTCCAACATTCGGGAAGTAAGTCATGGAACAAGTTTAATCCATTAACAAGAATCGCTTGGAAAATATTGGTGAGTTTTCTCTTTCCAACTAGATAGGACTTCTTGGCGGAGTCCCGTCAATAAGTGTATACTTTGGGAAAAGGGAGACGAGCTTTACGTTTCAGGGTCATGGATTTCATCCGAACTAGAAGTGGCGTAAGTGGCCAAGTGGCACCGGTCCAACATTTATTTATTATTGGCCTAATGTGCCCAGAAGTTCTGCAGCGGTTCATTCCTTAGGAGTTCAGCCATCGCTGGATAGGTAAACCCGACTGTTATCCCCTATATGTAAGTATTTAGTGGAGTTGTACAACTGCGATTGATCATTGTAAGTTGCACTTCTCGTGTGTCAATGCTCCATAATTGGTTCATCATCCATATTGGATAATAGTGATTCTGCAATGCTATCATGAGAACCCCGAGAGAAAAGTCTGCAGCTGGGTAATCAATGACCCTGAGAGAAAAGGCCACGACTGGGTGACGGATGAGCGCTGGCAGAGTCAACACTTCAAAATGATGTGTTAAAAATGAAGTATCTTGTAACTACATCTTTTAAATTATATTTCAAGGGTTGATTTTACCTGAAGGAACAAGGTCCCTCAAGAGTTTTACGAAAATGATTAATACAAGACTCACCTTGTAACTTCATCTATGTGATGAACTTTTGAAAACTTGTTATACTTTTAACAACAGTAGTTTTCAAGGAGTTTTATGAAAAAGATATATAAACATATTGAAGTATCTCGTAACTTCACCTTTTAAACATATATCCAGATAATTTTACCTTATACATGGCAAAGATTTTCAGAAAAATGTTAAGACAATGTTAGATATATGAGATCACCTTGTAACATTATATTTTAAAGTTTATATTTTGAAACTCTGTTTATACTTGCATAACAGAGATTTTTGGGGATTACACAAATATATATGTTGAAGTAACTTGTAACTTCATCTTTTAAAATATATTGGAACCCTGTTTATATTATGCATAACAGAGGATTTCAGATATTGTGAAAAGTATATATATTGAAATATATTATGACTTCTTCATGTTAAGATATTGAACTTGGTTCATATTTGCATGTCAAAGACTTTCAGAAATACTATAAAGATATTCATATATTGTTGATCAATTATATGTTATATTGGTGGGATGTGTTGCTCACCCTTGCTTTATTTTATCTATCATAAAACAACAACTAGACAAGATAAACATGACCAAGTTCCCAATTCGCAATCGAATAGGAAATGTTCCGCAATTTTTTGTAGATGTTGATGCCACTATAGCTGAGGTAGGAATTACCAATAGGCTAGGCTTTAAACTTTTGGTGTATCAGACTTATGTATAATCTTGAATCATGTTATATAATGGAAAGAGACATGTAAACTTATTCAGAATTCCTTTTAAGTTGTAAATAACTTAAAATTTGTGGATCATATGGCTAGTACTAGTTCCAGTTTCATCTCTTGGACTATAAGTTGTTGGTGTGTATATATATTGTGGGGTCACCATAAGTAGTAGTTAGTATTTGATTCAAGATTAAGTATTATTATTGAAATGGAACTCGTGACAACCGGATCCCCAACCCCGGATTTGGGGGTCTTACAGAAATTGTATCAGAGCTAAGCGTTATAAACCCCATAGATGATGCAATGTTAAAAATAAGAAGCTCACTAAGATAATAAGAACTCTTGCAAGTTCATAGTCAGACTACCTAACATAGTAGTGAAAGTTAAAACCCCTACGGGAACCTTTATAGATATCATGATAGTGACATAGTTCATTTTCGTGTAGGGTAGCGGGACTCCAAATCTAGAGGTTCTTGAGCAACAACACAATGGCATTTTACTACATACTGGAGATCATGTTATGGATCTGATGGAGTACCCTGATGAGGGACCGCATACTATTTATGTTGAGGATGTAGAGGTTGAGGATGTTATCCCAGAAAAGATAGTTGCTGAGGAGGATCCCGTGAAGGATCCTGATGAGAATGAAGAGAGGACCGCTGAGGAATTGATGACCATAGTCAGGGCGACTACCAGAGCTAGGATGACCGCATGCGCATCACTAGAGGATGGAGAGTTACAAAGGGCACATCCAATAGTGAGGGAAGATGGAGTGAGGCCTTCCATGGTACTAGTTATACCAATATCCAAACCCTCTCCAGGAGGTTCCTGTAGACATCCATGAGGTTCCATCCGTTCCTGTTCCCTCCCCAGTACAGAGCTCAATACATGCTGAAGAGATGCCACGTTTATCTCCTGCACCACTAACACCTGATATTGCTCTTGGTTATCCAGTTGGATCTCCTGGGTTTGCACCACCTGCACCCCATAGACTGCTAGATGTACTGTTCAGGCTCTTCTTGTCACCGATTATCATCTGGCATTAGGCGGCCTGTCCGAGGCCCGTAATGTTCGAAGCAAGTTCTTGGATCGACTTACTGTACCAAGAAGTGAGGGCGAGGTGCTTCCGGAAGGCTTAGTTTGTAGCATGAATAGGATTGAGGCTGTCACTCGAATTACAGCTAGAGCCCATCTTAAAGGTCAGCTTGATCCAACTCTAATTGAGATTATCCTAGACCTTATCACGTCTTTGATAGAGCATGTTGGGAATGTTGTTCGTGCCTGCATTCCTTGATCCAGTATAGTGTGCAGAGTCAAAGCGATCAGACCAGGGTTTTCATTCAGCACCACTTTTGGAGGATTAACAGAGTTACGAATGATTATTCTTGATTGACTAGATGATTATTTGCAGTAGTACTTTTGTGATAGATCATATCTGATGACGTACTTTCATATGTTTAGTTGTTGTACTCTCGAACCAATGGTTATGTATATATTTGTTCCTTCAGTTCAGATCAGTTCTTTTGTGATAAGATCACAAGTTTATTCGTAACTTTAACTGCACTATTAACACTTAAGAGTGTCATGGAATATAAAGAAATTATGGAATTCATATTTTTCGACCGGGTAATGATTGTACAAGGAAACTACTTAAGCCAATTTGGTAAGACCCAATATATATATCAAAAGGTTTTCAATATTTTTCCAAAGCATTATGTCACCACGAGAAATAAGATTAAGGTTAAACCCATAGTTCGATAATCATGAAGGTCACCACTAAGATAGAAGGAACTCAGAACATAACTATAACGACTCGTATATTTTTCGCATTATTTAAATATATAATTACTAAATAATTAAATGAATAAAATAGGTATATGGGTTCCGTCAGCGGATTACTGCTTTGTCATTATGTATATGTGATTACTAGTTTATGGGATTGAATTGCGTGCTTAATTATTGGGTTGTATGATTTTGTTTCACTTTTAACAGTGGTTTTATGGCATATTTATTTTCATAAATATTTGGATGTTCTCTAAAATTACTTTTATGATTTTATAATTATAATAATTATATTTGGGAATTTATAATATTTAGAAATCTATATTTTATTTATTATTTATCCCTGAATGATTTTATGATTGTATTTATTTGCAAAATCAATATTGAATTCAGAGATGTTTCAAAAATTATGAAACTTATATTTATTTAAGTTTGGAATATTCCGAGAATTTTAAAATTATTTTGGAAACTTTTTGGATTAATTTCACCTGCGCGTTGATTCATTTAACTGTTAAAAGCGGGTATAAATTGCGTTTCAGAAATTATTTTAAAATTTTGAAAACTACGTTTTTATTTACTTCGGGATATTTCTAACATTTTAAGATTATTTTATGATTTTCTGAATTTGTTTTAAGTGCAGCTCAGTTCGTTAATTGTGAAATGGGGCACGGGTTGCGTTTCAAAGATGCTTTAAAAATTATGGAAATTTTATTTTATTAGTTTTTAATTATTCTGAGAATTTTAGTATTTATTCGGTAATTTTTCGGATCAGTTTCAACCGCAAATTTGTTCGGTAAAACGAATAATACGGGGCAAAATTTGGGTATTCAGTTAATAAGGGGACACGTGTCTTATTCCTGTTATTACATTGAGACGTGGCAGGAGCTGAGTTTGTAAAATAAAAATACACTAAAATAAACAGCAGATGAGCACCCCTGTATCTTGTTTTCCCCCACCTCTCAATCTCTCGGCTCTCTCTTTTGCAGTCACTATTTCCCTATGTTCTCTCTCCCCTCCCTGCTTCTTTGTCCCCTTTCTTTCTCTCGGGTCTTCTCCCGTCTGTGCTCCTTTCTTTTCCGGTAAGATTCCGGTCGGCTGTTTCCAGCAAGTTCTGTGATTTCGTCCATGTTTCTAATTGAAAATACATATATGTGATTGAGTGAATATATGTGTTTGTGTGTGGATTTGCAGTGTGTGTGCATGTTTTTCCAGGATGGTTCCCGGCTGGTTCCGCGTGTCTGATTTGTTGCTGTGGTGCCGCGTGTGTCACACGCGCGTGCTGTCATGTTTAACTTAGAATTTTAATTATTTTATCTGATATTCTACGGGAAATAATTAAGGAATATTTGTGAAATAAAATATTTCCGTGCGGGAATTTTTATTAATCAGCGCAATTTATTTGGAAACCCGTATTAAATCGGGCACCAATAAATTGTACTGCCATCGACGATGAGCCTTGGCGAGTCGACGGTGGACCGTGATGATTATTTATGAGTCCTAGAATTTTAAAATAAATAAAATTAGTTGTACATTTTTATTCTAGATCGAATTAGTTAATTATTAAATATTGTAATGGGACAATTGAATTGAATCGGTGGTTGGGTTTTGTAAAATTGGATTGTTGTTGCAATTGTTGGTGATTGGTATGACGACGAATTGTTTCGATGAGATTGTCCGATAAATAAAGGAAGTGCTGCCCAATTTCCGGGAAATCAAACTACGGAAATACAGGAATGTATCCGATAATTATCGGGAAGTCGATCAAATATATAAATATGTATTTATTTTATAAGAAACTTGATTGTACGTTGTGATGAAGTATTTTTCCAAAACCAGTAACCCTAATTTCGTAAAATGACAAATATACTTATTTTTTGGAGACGAACACATAACCGATTTTCAAGAACATGAACCCTAATTGTTGCGTATGTTATTATAATATGTATAATTACGAGTCAAAATTTGATATCGAATGGGTAGATTTTTTAGCGAGGATATGTCGAGCATAATCGAATGTCTAAATTAGGGTATTTCAACTCTGTAGGTTCTAGTCGGAAGGCCCGAGAGTCGGCACTGGACTCAAAATAACCTAGATATAAGTCGACAAGCTCCGCAAGGTTCCAACCGAAGGACCTGAGGGTCGAGGTCGGATCCAGGATAGTCAAATAGTAAGGAGATAAAGTCGAGTGTCCAAGTCAGTCCAAGGTCAATCAGAGATAGTTGTAAAGCTCTTCAAGGCAAGTACCCCTGACCATATCTTTATGGTTCAGTAATATATGAATAGTTGTTAATTTAAATTTACGTACTGGAACAAAATGTTTTAAGTTACGTAACCCCGGTGTTCAAATTATTTTGTTAACTTGTGTTTTGGGGGAAAAGTAACTTTTGAAAGTACCTATCTCTAAACTTTGAATAAACTGAAAATGTTTTGGAAAATGTGTTGGGATAGAATTATTTTGAAAAGAGATAGGTAAGTGGTTTGAAAAATTGGATAAAGTTGATCAGATAATTGGATGAGCGTGCGCAAGGGCCCGTAACAAGAAGGAAGATAGCATAAGAGGCGAAGTGGTTGCACACCCTATTATAACCACCAGCCCAGCGTGACAGGGACCTAGCTAGTCTCTGAGTTCCGGAACAATTTTCATGGGATGGCCAAGAGAGTCGTCCTATGGAGATAGCCTGGTCAGCTGTCTCACCAGGTTTCATCCAATATTTTTATATCTGAGCGAGATTTTATGGTTCCCGTAACGGAACAAATGGTTTTGGGTCCCCATTACGGGACAAATAGTTTTATTGTTCCTGTAATGGAACGGAAGAGTTGAAAATGAAAGTAGCATGCTAAAATTGAACTCTAGTATTTATACGGCACTATTAATGAGATGTTTTATAGAGCATTCTAGCTATTGATATCCAGTTTTCACTTGTTTTACTTGTTTTCTATAAACGAGTTATGATTTCCGTTCCCATAATGTTTAGCATAAACTGTTTTTGATTATTATTCATATAGTGGTACTGCTGAGCAATTGATTGCTCACCCTTGCAAAATGTTTTATATATGTATTACAGATACCTAGGAGATTCTTCCGTGGTAGTCAGGGCAGAGTTCCAGTTCCTTCCATGTCAGGCTCCTCTGAGGTAGTTGTGTTAGACCAAAAATGGTCTGTTGAGTTGATGTATTAAGACAGTATTGTCAAGGTGATTGTAATGAGTTAGTTTTATGGTAATTATACCCTAAGTCATACTTAAACCTGGAAAAGATCTTGGTAAGAGGGGTCGTGATTATGTTTTACCATTGAAATGGATTATATTATGTTGGTTAATGTATTGTGGATGACGTCAACTCCTGACCCCGGGGTTGAGGTCGTCACATTTGGTATCAGAGCTACAGGTTTAAGTACCTGATTTAGGTTAGGAATAGAGTCAAAAGCGTTCAGGAAGATTTATATATATATGTGAGTCAGCAACTCAATCAGAGGTGAGAGTTTAAGAGTTCAGTCGAGGGTTCCGAAGGTGTAACCCTGACGCCTATTAGGGATTGGATGGAACTGCCCTAGCTTGTAGTAAGTCTCTACTGTGGTTTATATCTTGAACCCTTATATTTATTTCCTCGAAGGTTCTATCGGTTGATTGGCGCAAACAGTACATATGGTTTGACTATTTGTCTGTGTGGCAAAGGGTCTGGAGGGACGCCACCGAATTATATGTTGTAAACTGTATGGTACTAAGACTGACCATCTTACGTACTTGTATGGTTTCTCCCAATCATATCTGCATCTTTTTCACTTTTCTTTCAGAATGAATTACCTTGATGTCGAAATTTTATTTGGCATTATATATAATGAATTTCTTCGGTAACCTCTGTAGTTAGATCGTCCTAGTTATGGAAAGTAAATGAAGAGTTGACTGACAAGAAGAATAAAAGTTATGTATTCGGTTGTTATTTTGGAATAATGGCAGCAAAAAGGATTTGCGATCCATTGAAGAAGGTTGTCATCTTAGAAAAGTTAATTCGGTGGTGAACGAGTCTATGGCAATGATAGGGAAACCGCCTCTAGAAGAATGGTGAGTTGAAACTTGGACTAGTATGCCTAGTAGAGTGCATAGTTCCTTAAGTTGACCTGGTTTGCGAGATTACTTTTTGGTAGTTATGGCTGATATAGTCAATCCTGTTTTTTTATGTTGGTTAGTGATACATATGGTTATTAGTATGCTATTTGTCACAATATTGTGAATCGTGGAGTTGAGTGGTGCCAGTTGTTTAGTATACTTGTTGGTGGTTTGGTTAAAGATGATGGATTGATATGGTTGTTGGTGGATTGTTGTTGTCGACTTGAGTCCGACTGGTAGTCAATAATAGAGAGGAGATGCTGCCCAAATTTTTGGAAAAATACCCTACTTTTAAAGATACAACGTATACTTTTGTGTGTTATTGATGTTTTTGTTGATACTCCAATTGATCAATTAAAAGAGAGAATTATCTAATTTTACCAGCTAATGGTCATTTAGATAGAAGTTGGTTTCAATTAGGTAAGTTAAATTCTGATGTAATTTTCAGATCCGAAAACAAAGAATGTTCAATGTTTCAAATGTGGTCATAAGGGTCATTATGCGTCAGAATGCAACCCAGAAAATCCAGGAGTTATTCGTTACCATTGTGGGAAGGTTGGGCATATTGCAAGGAGTTGTGGAACGGTTACTCAAGGTACTACATCCCAAGGGCCAACATCCAGCACAACTAGAAGTAGAACTTTCAGAGAGACCAAAAGATCGAACGCCTAGGACTCGGACGTAGTTGCAGGTGCATTTTCTCTCAACTTCATACCTCTTAAAGCTTTATTTGATTCAGAAGCATCTAAGTCTTTTATACCAAAGAAATGTGTGAGTAAAACGAATTTGATATTGGAAGACTTAGTCGAGCCTTTAACCATAAAAGTGGTAAATTAAGATGAACTTTCAGTGAATCACTTCTGTCTTAACTGTCAATTAGAATCCATGAGTATTCTTTTCAGCTAATCAGATACCCTTCGAGCTAGAAGAGTTCGATGTGATTTTAGTAACGGATTGGTTATCATGTCATAAGGCAAAAGTTGATTTTCAGAAGAAGCGAATTGAAAAGTGTATGGAAGCCAATAGTAAGGTAAATTTATAGGGGCAGAAGCAAGGTAAGAGGTTCTTTTAATTATGCGAGAAAAGGAGTAATAAGCTAAGGATATAAGGTAGATCCACCATATGTAGAGATACGAAGAAGAAAGTATTTAAGCTGGAAGAAGTTTGAGTAATGAATGAATGCCCTGGAGTTTCTCCAACGACCAGTGGGAATGAAGTAATTAATTAAGTAATTAAAGAAGTTAACGTAAAGGGAGGTGATCATACCAAATATATCCCCGTGGGGCGCACCAGTGATGCCATGGGAGAAGAGGAATGAAATTATGAGATTATGTACTGTTTATCGAGAGATTAACAAAATGACGAATAAGAATAATCAGCTCCTATCTAAAACTGATTACTTTTGTGACCTAATTTAAGGAGTGTGTTATTCCTTGAGGGTTGACTTAAGATCCAGCCTGAGGACGTATCGAAGACCGCGGTTAAAACGAAATATGGGAATTATATTTTTTTTGGTAATGTCATTTGGATTAACAAGTGTATCAGTCAGAGAATATGGTGTATAAGGAGTGCTTGGATAATCATGATTGTATTTATTGATAACATCCTCAGCTATTCAAAGATTAAGAGAGTCTGTGTGGAATGCCCAAGGATTTCCCTACAAAGATTAGTAGGGAAACAACTATACGTTAAGTTTTCAAGTATGAATTTTGGCTGAGATTAACAAAGGATTTTGATTATTCCACTAACAACCATATAAGCAAAGCCAGTGTAGTAGCTTCTGCCTTGTGCAAATAAAAAGGATTGAATGTGGTTAAGATCTCCAAGGAGTTGGTAAAGGAATTGGAAATTGTGGGAATTGAAGTTGAGTACCTGAAGGTGATAAGAAGTGAGTATATGAGATTACTTTCAAGTCTTAACTGATGAAAATGGGTAAGTGGCGTTCGAATGTTTGGAAACTAAGTTGAAAATGAGTACCACATATCATTCTTAGATGAAGGGTCAAAGTGAAAAGACGATTCAGAGATTATAAGATATGTTGAGAGTATATTTTATGGGTTTAAAAGGAAACTGAGGTAATCATCTAACATTGATTGAGTTTTTCTATGCTAATAGTTATCATGCTAGTAGGGAAATATTCGCTTGCGAAGCCTTGTATGGACATAAGTGTGGGTCCTCACTCTATTGAGATGGGAGTAGAGATGTTGTTAGGTCCTGAATTAATTCAGCACACCAAGGACGTAGTGATGTTGATTTGGAAAATAGTTGAAGCAGTTAGGGATAGACAAAAAAAGAAGATGGATTTACATCGAAAGAGTATGGATACAGAAATAGGATCGTGGGTTTTGACAAAAGTTTCACCTTGGAAGAGATTGGTTAGGTTTGATTAGAAGGGACGAGTTGAGTCCTAAATATATGGAACAGTTCGAGGTCTCGAGGAAGATAGATAAAATTGTTCATGAATTAGTATTTCCGCCGCAGTTGCAGAAACTCTATCGTGTGTTCCATGTGTCAATGTTAAAGCAATATGTTTCTGATTCGAACCAAGTTGTTGATTAGGAGCCAATGGACTCTCATCCAAATTTATTATGTGTGGAGTGATCGATCCAAATTCTAGACCATTAAGAACGAGCCCTTATGAATGAGTTTATATCTATAGTGAATATGCTTTGAATAAATCCTCGAGTGGAAGAGTCCACTTGGGAGTTAGAGTCAGATATGCTTGACTAATATCCTCACTTGCTTAGTTGGATCAGATTCTGAGGGTAGAATCTTTTTAAGGGGAAAGGATATAACGACTCATATATTTTTTGCATTATTTAAATAGATAATTACTAAATAATTAAATGCATAAAATAGGTATATGGGTTCTGTCAGCGGGTTACTGCTTTGTCATTATGTATATGTAATTACTAGTGTATGAGATTGAATTGCGTGGTTAATTATTGGGTTGTATGATTTTGTTTCACTTTTAAAAGTGGTTTTATGGCAGATTAATTTTCATATATATTTGGATGGTTTCTAAAATTACTTTTATGATTTTATAATTACAATAATTATTTTTGGTAATTTTATAAAATTTAGAAATCAATATTTTATTTATTATTTATCCCTGAATGATTTTATGATTGCATTTACTTGTAAAATCAATATTAAATTCAGAAATGTTTCAAAAATTAAAAAACTCATATTTATTTACGTTTGGAATATTCTAAGAATTTTAAAATTATTTTGGAAACTTTTGGGATTAATTTCACCCGTGCGTTGATTTGTTTAACTGTTAAAAGCGGGTATAAATTGTGTTTCAGAAATTATTTTAAATTTTTGAAAACTACGTTTTTATTTACTTCAGGATATTTCTAACATTTTAAGACTATTTTCTTGATTTTATGAATTTGTTTTAAGTGCAGCTCGCTTTGTTAATTGTGAAATACAGGTACGGGTTGCGTTTCAAAAATGGTTTAAAAATTATGAAAATTTTATTTTATTAGTTTTTAATTATTCTGAGAATTTTAGTATTTATTCGGTAATTTTTCGGATCAGTTTCAACCGCAAATTTGTTCGGTAAAACCCATAATACGGGGCAAAAATCGGGTATTCAGTTAATAAGGGGACACGTGTCTTATTCCTGTTATTACATTGAGACGTGGCAGGAGCTGAGTTTGTAAATAAAAATACACTAAAATAAACAGCAGAGGAGCACCCCTGTATCTTGTTTTCCCCCACCTCTCAATCTCTCTACATCTCTCGGCTCTCTCTCTTTTGCAGCCACTATTTCCCTCAGTTCTCTCTCCCCTCCCCGCTTCTTTCTCCCCTTTATTTCTCTCAGGTCTTCTCCCGTCTGTTCTCCTTTCTTTCTGGTAAGATTCCGGTCGACTGTTTCTGGCAAGTTCTATGATTTCTTCCCTGATTCTGATTGAAAATACATATATGTGGTTGCGTGAATATATGTGTTTGTGTGAGGATTTGCAGGGTGTGTGCTTGTTTTTTCGGGATGGTTCCCGGCTGGTTCCGCGTGTGTGATTTGTTGCTCTGATGCTGCGTGTGTCACACGCGCGTGCTGTCCTGTTTAACTTGGAATTTTAATTATTTTATCTGATATTCTGCAGGAAATGATTGAGGAATATTTGTGAAATAAAATATTTTTATGCAGGAATTTTTATTAATTGGCGCAATTTATTTGGAAACCCGTATTAAATCGGGCACCAATAAATTGTACCGCCGCCGACGATGAGCATTGGCGAGTCGATGGTGGGCCGTGATGATTATTTCTGAGTCCTAGAATTTTAAAATAAATAAAATTAAATGTACATTTTTATTGTAGATATAATTAGTTAATTAGTAGAGAATTTAATGGGATAATTGAATTGAATCGGTGGTTGGGGGGGGTAAAATTGGATTGTTGTTGATTGGTATGACGTCGAATTGTTTCGACGGGATAGTCCGATAAATAAAGGAAGTGCTGCCCAATTTCCGAGAAATCAAATTACGGAAATACGGGAACGTATCCGGTAATTATCAGGATGTCGAGCAAATATATAAATATGTATGTATTTTATACGAAACTTGATTGTACGTTGTGATGAAGTATTTTTCCAAAACCAGTAACCCTAATTTCGTAAAATGACAAATATACGTATTTTCTAGAAACGAACACCGAACCAATTTTCGAGAACGTGAATCCTAATTGTTGTGTATGTTATTATAATATGTATAATTACGAGTCGGAATTTGATATCGAATGGGTAGATTTGTTAGCGAGGATATATCAAGCATAATCGAATGTCTAAATTAGGGAATTTCAACTCTGTAAGTTCTAGTCGGAAGGCCCGAGAGTTGGCACTGGACTAAAAATAACCTAGAGATCAGTCGACAAGCTCCGCAAGGTTCCAAGCGAAGGACCTGAGGGTCGAGGTCGGATCCAAGTTAGTCAAATAGTAAGGCGATAAAGTCGAGTGTCCAAGTCAGTCCAAGGTCAATCAGAGATAGTTGTAAAGCTCTGCAAGGCAAGTACCCCTGACCATATCTTTATGGTTCAGTAATATATGAATAGTTGTTGATTTAAATTTATGTACTGAAACTGAACGTTTTAAGTTACGTATCCCCGGTGTTCAAATTGTTTTGTTAACTTGTGTTTTGGGGGAAAAGAAACTTCTGAAAGTACCTATCTCTAAACTTTGAATAAAATGAAAATATTTTGGAAAGTGTGTTGTGATAGAATTATTGTGAAAAGAGATAGGTAAGTGGTTTGGAAAACTGGATAAAGTTGATCAGATAATTGGATGAGCGTGCGCAAGGGCCCGTAACGGCCAGGAAGATAGCGTAAGAGGCGAAGTGGTTGCGCACCCTATTATAACCACCAGCCTAGCGTGACAGGGACCTAGCTAGTCTCTGAGTTTCGGAACAAGTTTCATGGGATGGCCAAGAGAGTCGTCCTATGGAGATAGCCTGATCAGCTGTCTCACCAGGGATTATCTAATACTTTTATATCTGAGCGAGATTTTATGGTTCCCGTAACGGAACAAATGATTTTGGGTCCCCGTAATGGGACAAATGGTTTTATGGTTCCTGTAATGGAACAGAAGAGTTGAAAATGAAGTAGCATGCTAAAATTGAACTCTAGTATTGACACAGCACAATTAATGAGATGTTTTATAGAGCATGCTAGCTATTGATATCTAGTTTTTATTAGTTTTCACTTATTTTAATTGTTTTCTATAAACGAGTATGATTTCTGTTCCTATAAATATTTAGCATAAACTGTTTTTGATTATTTTTCTTATAGTGGTACTGCTGAGCAATTGATTGCTCACCCTTGCAAAAATTTTTATATATGTGTTATAGTTACCTAGGAGATTCTTTCTTGGTAGTCAGGGCAGAGTTCCAGTTCCTTCCGTGCCAGGCTCCTCTGAGGTAGTTGTGTCAGACCAAAAATGGTCTGTTCAGTTGCTGGATTAAGACAGTATTGTCAAGGTGATTGTAATGAGTTAGTTTTATGGTAATTATAACCTAAGTCATACTTAAACCTGGAAAAGATCTTGGTGAGAGGGGTCGTGATTATGTTTTACCATTGAAATGGATTATATTATGTTGGTTGTTGTGTTGTGGATGACGTCAACTCCTGACCCCGGGGTTGAGGCCGCCACAATAATGAAATGGGTGGCCAAGAAAGACATGGAGATAGTGTAAAAGTTTAAGAGCCAGACCAAAGGCGGACCAGTAAGATAAATTATAAATCTAAGTTTGTGAAAGTTGTCAAGGTTCATTTTGGAGGACACGAATTCAGAATGATGGGATATTTGGAATCATTAATTATGCTATGTTGGTTTATGAAATAATTGTAATAGAAACGAAAAGAAAAAGAATGAAAGGAAAAGGAATATAAAGGAAATCGAGTTTGAGGAACGGTGTGACGCCCCAAATCCGGGGTCAGAGATTTAGGAGGCCACGCCATCTTGGTCATGTTTAAACACTTATCTTTGCATAATAATAATATAAACTCATACATCTACAACCCCACATTTATCAACACACACACACTTACAGGTTATTATCTTGGAAATGAACAATACATTACTAGAGTTATTAAATCCGGAAAGTGATAGTTATTACAAACCAAAAGTAATTAAGTCTTACCACAAGTGTAACCTTCATTTAAGGCTAAATCGACGGCCAAATTTATGTTTCCTCACATAAGTCATACTTATATATAAGCCGGACTAAAAACAACTGAAACCCAATCCAGCTTATACGATCTACCCATGGCACTGCACCAAAAAATCTATGGAAAAACTGGTCATTTCCTACTCACTTCTGGGTTGTGAGCTTTTGGACTGGCATCTTGGTTCACTGTTGTGTTGTGTCATTTTAAGAAAATTAGTGTGAGCTATAATGTCCAGCATTATAATGTAAAGTATGAAAATATTGTATAAGAAATTTATATTAGATTCTGTATATGGATATATATATTTGTTTAAAGAAATTTCTCTTGGTGATACACACCTTTTTTCAAAAAAAACTCTTTGATTGACTTATTAGTCTGCAAATACCTTAATTGTAAACCCAACACCTAGGCTTGTGTTATGGTATTGCATCTAAATTCCAATTGGAAAAATAGGAAATACACCAGAAAGCCTACTACTATACGATGATTAGTCGTACAGCAGAATATTATTATTATTATCTACATGTGGAATGATGACTTCCTTACTGCTGCTTGTCACCATAGCCGCATTCGGACCTTAGATGCTTCCCTTTTCTCTCGGGTATATTTTGCATACTTCGTATGCTCTTCAGTAAACATGGTACCTTCGCATACGGAAATTAAAGTAGTAGTCTCCCTAGTACACGAAGTACTGTATCTCTGCCCCTCCTTTGTCCTTTAAGAATCATATCATATCCTAAGAACTCGTACTCCTCGAGTTCCCAAAGCGTTTAGCTTATTGATAGACACAACTCATGTTCCTAGTATATATATATGTACTTCAGAGAATTTTCGGAGGAAATACTAAGATAATGTGAGTTGACCGTTATCAACAGATAAATATTTAAGGGGGAGTTTCTTTTGACACTATAGTCAAAAAATTTAAAGTATGTCGAGATAATATTTTTCGACGATCCAAAAGTATTAGTATGATTTTATGAAACTCAGAAATTATTTTAAAATAGGTTTTATGATTTTTAAATGATATTAAATCATTTAAGAGATATTTGATAATTAAGTAATAATTATTAAATAATTAAACCTCAAATAGTTCTATTTTTAAAAGAATATTTGAAATAATAGTCCTCAACTAATTTATGATTAAGTAATAAAATTAATATTTAATAAATATAAAATAATTTATTTTTAAATAAAATAACTGTTGGAGAATACTTCTCCCTTCTTATAAGAATATCAGGAATAATATTCTTTATTTGAGTAATTAAATATAGTTGAGGAAATACGATCTTTGGAAATCATTTTAAAATAAATTCGAGATAATTAATACTTCGCAAGAGGACATCGAGTCCCTTGGAATAAAATAATTATGGACTTTAATTGCCCATAACTTCTCCGGGATGATTCCCGGGTTTATATTTTATAAAATCTGAATGACACTCAGTTTTATAACTTATACATCACGTTGTTCAATAGCGCTAATATATTATATAATAAAACACCTCAGGAATACTTCTGATAATACTTTTACCAAAATAATCAATATATTGTATGATATTTATATACATCGCAATACGTAAAACATCATAAACACAATCATGGCATTATATAAAAATGCAGTAAATCATTTCCAAAACACAACAGTATAACGGAGTAGGGTTTGTAAACTTGCCTGGGTGTTTCGAGGTGGAGGGTGCTGTAAAGTTTGTCCGGAAATCTAAAATCAAGAACATTTATCGTTCCGTTAGATTATAATCGTATTTATCGTCACTTGGTAAATACGCAATACTTACTATCCATTTACGTGACTCGCTTTACTCTCATCATTTTAATAAGGTACGAGTACCCGTTAACTTCATTTTTTTTCATAATCCTTTTTATCCATTAATCTCTTTTACTTTTGCCACTCGGCTCCACTCGCGATTCTTAAGGATTTCTACTCGCGTGATCTCGTCTTCGACATTTTTATAAAATTGAAAAATACATATTTTTACATAATATTTTTATGGAACTTAATATATTCCATTTCTTACTCTCTGCAAAAATTTCGTAATTTTTGAATATTTTTAAGTCGATTATTCTTCCAAAATTTGTTATTTGTAGCAATTTTTATCGCGTAAATCATTTTCACTAACATGGACCTAACTTTTGAACCGTAAATCGAAATCAAGCGATTCAAGTGCCTAAACGATCCTTAAAAGGCACTCTATCATTTTTAACTCTTACTTTTCAAGAAATCACAGTTTACACCTTCTGTATTTCTGCAGAAAACTTAAGGTTACAATTCGTTCATTTTATCAATGTTACGCTCGCGATTCGAGTTTCATTTTCGCTCTAAACTACTAATAACTAACTAAAAATCATCATACCATCATCTAACTAATTAATCCTCTGAAGAACATCAACTTATTGAGGCTACAACATCAACCTTAGAATCTAACTAACTAATCATCAAGAAATCAATATAACAATCATCAAAAGTAGATTTATAACCAAGATCCATACTTTTCTTGAAACTTAAACCTTAAAAATAGTTTGGGTAAATATTTATACCTTTCTTGGTATCTTGGGAGGTTATCTTCTTGATGGATGATTCTTGGTGAGGCTTGGGTGTGCTTAAGAATCCTAACTCTTTCCATAAAAATCAAGAAATTAAGAAAAGTTACTTTTGGGCAATATTCATCATCACATTCATGGATATATTTAACCATCCAAACCTTAATAAAATGCTATAAATTTTATTACCATACTTAGTTTGATATGGAGGAATCTTAGGAATTCATTATAGCATTTATCCATGGCTAGATCTTAAGGTTTGAGTTTGTGTTTCTTACTTTTCTTCAAAGGGCCGAATGGAGGGAGTGGGGAGAGAGAAGATAGAATGTTGCTTGGTTTGCTTCTTGAATAAGTGATAGATTATTTGTATATAATCTTAGATATGCAAATATTAGTACATATATTCTAGTATGGCTATTTTTGAAAGCTAGATTACTAGCCAAGTACTACAACTACTATTCTTGCTACTATTCACCATACTAGGTTACTATGCTCTTTGATTGGTTACTATTTGATTGCCAATCCTTGGTTACATTATTACTAATTAGTTTTCATGGCTTACATGGGAAGTTGCATGGGATTGATACTTTTATTTATTCGCTTACGTATTCGCTTGGTCGCTTATTTATTTTCGTGATAAATATTCATAAGCGATTCGCGGGGTAAATCGTTTTCTTATAAATCCTTTATGCTTTGAAATCTTGTAATTGGGTTTTAATTTGTATAATTCTAGATTTGTGATTATAATGTGATTCTCCTATTCCTTGATGGTTCATAAGATAAGGTCGTTTTACAAAGTTCGTTTTCTTCGAAAACTAATGGCTTTTACATACATTCATTTGGTACGTATAATCATAATATCGACTTGGAAACTAAATTTTCCATGCATAATATAGCGTGATTGCTATTGTTGTAGGAACACTCAATCATGGGTAAGTGGTCATTCCAATTTCTCTTAAAGTCAATTGCACATACGCTTAGCATATCTTCTATGTTCTGGATAGTCCTTTAACTTTTCTCGTCCGTTAACTTCACGTAAATATCCACTAGCTTGTATTCGGTGTACCTCTCATTAATTGGAAGGAAGTGTGTGGACTTGATAGTCTATCTACGATGACCCATATGGCATCGTGATTGGTTTTAGTCCTTGGTAGGTCTGTCACAAAATCCATGGCTATATACTCCTATTTCCATTCCGGAATTTCCAAGGGCTGTAACAGTCCACTCGGTCACTGATGTTCAGCCTTTACCCTCTGACACATCAAGAACTTGCTGACACACTCTACTACAACCCTCTTCATGTTAGGCCACCAATACTATTCCTTTAGGCCGCGGTACATCTTCATACTTCCTGGGTGGATTAAATACCTGGAGTTGTGCCCTTCGTGCAAACATTATGGCCGCTAACTCTAGGCCATGGGTAGGGTACCTTATCTCATACTCCTTCAACTGCCGAGAGGCATACGCAATCACTTTTCCGTGCTGCATGAGCACAAATCCTAACCCTTTGCACGAGGCATCGCTATATATCACAAACTTTCCCTTTCCATCCGGAAGAGCAAGTACCAGCACCGACACCAGTCTCTTTTTCAACTCCTGAAAGCTCCCTTCACATTTATCCCTCCACACAAACTTTTCCGTCTTTCGGGTAATCCTAGTCAATGGTCCGGTTGTCTTGGAAAAGTCTTGCACGAATCTCCTATAATATCCTGCTAAGCTACAAAACTCCTGACCTCAGTTGGGGTAGTCGGTCTTTCTCAATTGGATACCGCCTCTATCTTGGCTGGGTCGATTAGAACTCCTTCACTACTCACCACTGTCCTAAGAACTGAACTTTTTTTAACCAAAACTCACATTTTGAGAACTTGGCATACAACTTCTCATTACTAAAAATATCTAAGACTATCCTCAAATGTTCCGCATCTTCTTGCTCTGTCTTTGAGTATATTAGAATATCATCTATGAAAATAATGACACATATGTCTAGGTACTTCTTGAACACTCTGTTCATCAAATACATAAAGGATGCAGGTGCATTGGTTAACCCGAATGACATGACTAAGAACTCATTATGTCCATACATAGTGCGAAAAGCAGTCTTGGGTATATCTTTATTCTTGATTTTCTGCTGGTGATATCATGTTCTCAAATCTATTTTGGAAAAGTGCACAACACCCTTAAGCTGGTCGAATAGGTCGTCACTCCTAGGGAGAGGGTACCTATTCTTGATGGTCAGTTTGTTCAACTCTCGATAGTCTATGCATAATGCTACCATCCTTCTTCTTTACAAATAGCACTGGTGCACCCCATGGTGACACACTGGGTCTTATCATCCCTTTGTCTAGTAATTCTTGTAATTGAGAAGCTAGTTCCTCCATCTCGACTGGGGCTAGCCTGTATGGGGCCCGATGTAAGATCTGGAATATACCGTGTAATTATTTTTGCTAATAAATAAATATTATGCATGTCCAGTATTTATTATGTGAATTATTTGTTAAGTGGTATATGTATTTGGATGTTTAAAAATAATATCAATTGAGTATTTTAATTTTTATATGTCCAAAATAAAATATAGATAAATGTCATATCTTCCTATTTATTTTTATGTTGATTTATGATTTTATAGAAAACATATGGATTTTATAAATTCTTTTTCTGAGTATTTATAAACTATTTTATACAATCGGGAACCAACTGACGTCACCCGTTTTTACGTTTTTATAACCCGAAACTCTTCCGAAAACTCCTTCCTAACCTAATTGCAATATTCCGAGCATTTTCCATGTTTCGACTTTTTCGATCCGGCGTACAATTATCCTGACGCAATATTTTCGATACATTATTCGTTTTGGTTAATCAATAAAACTCATATTTTCGATAAATGGGATCTTTTTATTAAACTATTATAATTATCACCTCGTAATACGTGTAACCAGGCGCTGAGACCAAGACTGCAGTACAAATTGTATTGATTTGGATAATTATCCCGAAAACCGGTACCGTTTGGATCTGTTTTTATAAATAAACGTACCATATTATATCCGGAATGATCCAATGGGGTACTAATTTTCCGTAATTATAAATATCCTTTACCGTATTTTATTTCGTACCGAAAATCATTTGCAAATAGTAATTATATAATTTTACAGAGAAAATCTATATATTCATATAAATTTCAAGAATCAAACAGCAATTCAGAGGTGTTATTGAAATCCGTTTGGAAAGCTTTAGTAACCAAAACGAAGGGTTTGAAGTGTTCTATCAGATTATACAAGTCTCAGAACTACATAATCAAAGGTTTATTTTCTACATTTTATTTATTTTTGAATTATTTTGATTAAAAATATGATTTTTTGTTCGGATGATTGTTTGAATGATTTGATGATTGCATGTTGTAGAGCTTGTTTTCCTGATGATTTTCATATGTCATATGACTGATTTGGAGTTCAATAACATGTTCAAAATTGAGTTTAATTTTCGAATTTTAAAATTAGGGTTTATAACCCGTATGAATCTTCTTAATTGAAAATTAGGCCTTTTTGTTCTAGGGGTTATTAGCTGTTGAAATATAGTGGGTTGTGTTCCTTATGAAATTTGCAATCGATTGGTGTATACCTCGTTATTAGAGGATTCCTGAATCAAAGGGAGTTGTGTTTTTAAGTTTACGTCGAGCTCGCCGGAAACCGGCGAACTTCCCGGCCAAATTTTGGCCAACTCAGGGGTTATTGATGTGTTTTGATTGCATGAATAGATTCCTGGTGATGTATATATCATATATGGAGGAGTTGGTGGTGTGAGGATGTCGGGAACGTGTTCTCCGGCCATCCCCGTAATTTTCCCGCGACTGAACTGCAAAATTACAGTTTCGTCCCTGTATTTTTTATGATGGTGAAGTTTAGTCCCTGAAGTTTCTGGAAATTGCAGAAATAGGATTCCTGTTTTAAAAATGTTTAAAAATCATATTTCCTATTTATTTTAATTATGAAAATTCATTTTTAATTTCTGAAAATTCCAAAAATTATTATTTCAATTCCAAAAATTATTTTTAATTCAAAAATAAATCTGAATTAATTAGTTAATTAATTTTAGTTAATAATTAATTGATTAATTATTCAATTAATTCGAAAATTAATTGATTAATTGATTTAATTAATTATTAATTGATTTTAAATTATTATTTAATTAGATTTAATAATTTAAAAATGATTTAAAAATTCTGAAAAATAGTTTTGAGCTTTAAAATATTATTTTAAATTGTTTTCAAGGCTCGATAATTATTAGAAAATTATTATGAAACCAGATTTGGCCAACCGAACCTTGTTTATTGCTTTGAAATTGATCCAATGGCCCGTTTTAATTCCGAAAAATATTTTAAAAATCATATTAAATACCCGAAAGCCTATTTATGACCCGAGACTCGTTTATAAGTGATATATCATTGATTGTTTGACGTGTTATGTGTTATATGTGACTTGTTGCTTGATTGAAGGTCTATATGTTCGGTGTTTACTTGTTCATAGCATAACTTTCAATCCGTTAATCTGATTTGGGTAAAACGAAGGGTAGATAGAAGTGTATATCAAATAGAATCGTATGAGTTGAGTATTGATAGATGTTTATGATATGTGAACAGAAGAGGCAAGGCATAGGAAAGGGAAACAGATAGTCGAGGAGTAGGAGATTGTAATTGGAAGTTAAAGAAGTATAGCAAGCTAGTACCAGGCAAGTGTTCTGAACTTTCTCAAGATATATTGTAGTTAATTGATAGCCCAGTTTTATATTGTAAGTGCTTTGAAGCACTAAACCCTACACCCTAATTCCAGTTGTTGATCTTGGAGCCGTAAACCTTATTCTTTCTGAACCATTGATTGTTGCATACCCGAATACGAACCACAAATATATGATACTACGCCACAAATACATTCAAACTAAATGACAAACACTGAATCAAATTGCTTACATATTCAAACCATTGTACCTTATTCTTTGAAAGACCAAATCCTTTTAACCTTAAAACGTTGATTCCTTTGTTATCCAATTCTTTCTACCTAACAACCATTCCTTTGTTTATTGCTTTACATTGTTTATTCTATTATTATGTTAGAATCGGATTGGTTTATAAAATTGTGGACCAGATTCGTGGTCAGACAAGATTGCTGGTCAAGTTAGGCCAATGTGTTCCTCGGATCCAGTAATTAGAGCAGAGCCATGTGCCTTGCTCGGGGTTACTGCGTGACTGATCAACAGCCTAACCTTGGTTTTTAAAAAAGAAAATATAATATCCAATTCTAAATCATTATTCATTGTTCACTTGATATCATAACCCTTTTCACTTGATGATCATTATTTTCAGTCTTGTTATTGTGACTTGCTGAGCTAGTTAGCTCATTTGTGTGATGTTGTTTATGTTCTTTTCCAGTTAAGAAGCAACCAGTTGGTAGCGAGGATCCCCAATCCAGTGCGAGAGCTAGGGGTCCATGTTGATCGAGTTAAGCTAACTGGCAGCTTTTGAGATAGTTTAAGTTTATAAAAGTTTGTAATATTGTTTAATGTTCAGTTCTAAGTTTGAATAGTTAGGATTTGGACGTTTGTAATATAAGTGTGTGTGTGTGGCTTGTGGATATACTTTAACCTGTTGCGGTCTGTGGTAGTTGGTAAGTAGGGTCACTGCATATTATTATTATCTTTATTATTGTTATAAGCAGGTTATAAATAAGGTATGTGTGTGTGTTTGGACCTCAAACTTCTGACCTGGGTTTGGAGGGCACCACACCTTAGATACTGGTGCCATTCCTGGGCCTAATTATATTACAAATTCTATCTCTCTGTCAGGTGGCAACCCTGGTAAGTCCTTTGGAAAGACATCCTCAAATTCATTCACTAAGGGTATGTCCTGTATGTCAGGGACTTCCTTCTTAACGTCCATCACATAGGCCAAATATGCATCATTACCTTTTTTTAACAACCTCTTGGTCTGGGCCATGGTTAGGAATTTATGGGTCTGTCATTGACCTTTAAATACTATCTCCTTTCCATCTTGCACTGTTATTTTTTACTTTCTTTTTCTCACAATCTATTTGCACTCTGTTACTGGATAATCAATCTATTCCTAGGATCATATCTAATTCTCTTAATGCAAATAAAATTAAGTCAACCTCAAAGACTTTCCCTTCCAGTTTCATCTCGCATGTAGGATGTACTTGATTAAAAGTAATGGTCTTTTAGTTCTATATTTCTACTTGTAATACCTCACGTAAAGGTACAACATTAAGATTTATTTCTTAGCAAATTTTCAAGATCTAAATGACTTAGTCGCTCTAGAATCAAATAAGACATTCATAAATTCGGAAGTTAACAGAAGGGTACCTGTTATCACATCTGTGTTCCAGACAGCGTCCTGAACGATCATGTTGAAGGTACTAGTAGCTGGAGGTCGGTTGCAAGCAGCTGCACATCCCTGAAGCATGAGGCCTTAATGTGGGTAAATCCTTCTTCATGTGCCATGTCCTTCCATACTGGAAGCATGTCACTCCTGGTTGTGGACAATTTGAGGAAAGATGTCCTGGTTGGTTGCACATAAAACACTTCAGAGGGGCTCTTTCCTGGACATACACTCCGAGGTGTCTCTTTCCACATGTTTGGAAAACCGGTATAGGGGTGCGGGATTATATATGAAATGTCCCTCTAGATGGTCCGCCACCTAGCTGACCCTCTCATTCGGGGCCTTTCAAAATCCGGGTCCTCTCGCAGGTTGGGACACTATTCCCCTGACAAACTTGCTTGGAAGGCTCCTACTCTCGGTTCCTCCTCCTCCTTGAATTTATATCTTCCATTTCGTACTTTCCTTCTCTTTCAAACTCTGCTCAGTGCCTACTTCAATAATCGAGGCCTTCTGCACTCGGGTGGCATAATCTGTCAGCTCTAACATCGCCACTCGGTTCTGAATCCACTATTTCAGAACAAGCTGAAACCTTCGTGCCTTCTTCTCTTCCGTATTCATAAATTATGGTACAAACCATGAAAACTCAGTAAACCTGGCCTCGTACTTCGCAACTGTCATTCTATTATGTTTCAACTCTAGAAACTTGATCTCCATCTGAGTCTCCATAAACCTAGGGAAGTACTTATCTAAGAACAACCACGTGAATCTATCCCATGAGATCACAACATCAATTTTGAGGTTACGCTTGGACTCCCACTAAAAGTTATCATCCCCCTTCAGCATGTAAGAGGTGAAGATGGTCTTGTGTCACTCTTCAACAGCTAGTATCTCAAAAGACTTTTCTCTTTCCTTAAGCCAGGCCCGTGCCTCAACGGGGTCGGCAGATCCTAGGAAATCTGGGGGTTTGAGGGACATGAAGGCCTTGAAGGCGGTAGGAGCAGTTTGCTGAATAGCATGTGGCAGTGGTGGGAGGGGTTGTCAGTTCAGGTTTTCCCTTCAAAGATCCATAAATTCATTCATGGGCCCCCCCTTGGTGGGTATCCTCAGCCTCTTCTTCCATATACTCTTCTTTATCAAATTTATTGAAAGTCTAAGTCTTCTTCACTTTCCTCATTCACAACATGGTCAAGTTCGTCATGCTTATGATTAAAAGATTTTCGGGCTGAGCCTTTGTTCCTCTGTTACGGGGTGGCATCGTTCTGATAATGAAAGTGGTTTTAATATAGTTGCATATATTTATATTTTGATTAATCCATTTATACATACACATGTATTTAAATATTTTGCATGCTTTCATTGAAGGGTAATAATAAAGTAAAACAATTTTTTAACAACTGGTTGATAATATATAATCAAGGTCTCCCAAACTATGTCTTGGGGCGAAATACATACGTCCTGAAATACAAATTACTGAATATATAAGTCCTGAATACTGAATATCAAATACATAAACCAAGCACTCTAGAGGGCTAGGAATGCTATCTACTATCAGCTATCCTAACAAAATTGGTGACAAGTCACCCATCCCTTACAAAGTCCATATATAGCTACTGCTTTCCTCAATCTGAGTCACTACGCCTAAGGTCTCGGACCCTCCTCATCGCTCCATCCAGCATCAACTCAGCATCGACTACCAGAATGTATCCTCCCATCGCAGTCATCTTCATCTGCACCCAAGTGCGGGGCTCAATCCCGTCAATCTCACGGCGATCTATGGCTGGGAAAGCAGCCCTAAAGTCCCAGGGATACCCAAGTCTAGTAGCTCTCTCAGTGTATAAGGCCTGACATAGCTCAATAATAAGGGTAGACGCCGCAGTGATCTCAACATTCATCTGGGCCACAATCCAGTCATGAACTACCACATGGATGGTCGCTGGGGGTGGCAGGGGCGATTCCGGGTCACCGGAGGATATGTCATGGATATCGTAACTCTATGCCTCTATCTCATCATCCTTGTCCTCATCAGTGGAGGGTAAGGGGCTTAGTATCCATGGGTGAGGGTTGGGAGGGTGAACAGTTAGGAGAGGGTACATATCTATATATGTCAAGTCTACACCATCTCTATATGCTGTAGGGGTAGGGAAGTCGGTCTCCTTCTCTGGGGGATCCTCGATAGGGTCATCCTATGAGTCATCAATAGGTGGATCCTCCAGCTCGGGAGTAGGGTCGTGCTCAAATGTCATAAAGTCCTCAACAGGGTCAACCTCCCTCATAGGCTCCACTAGTACCTGACACAATAGGCAAGGTATTACTAACTTAGAGTCAGAATTCCCTTGATGGTAAAATTGTCAAAACTATCCATGCAGTCTGATGACGAACTCGATTTGAATTCTAATTGATTATTATTCTTATGACTACGTATTTTATCTCCTATCATTTCCAAAATTTGATAACCTAAGGCTCTGATACCATTTCTGTGATGCCCCAAATCCGGGGTCTGGGATTTAGGAGGCCAAGCCACCTTGAATCCTGTTTAAACACTTATCTTTGCACAATCATTATATAAACTCACACATCTATTACCCCAAACTTATCAACACACACACACTTACTGGTTATTGTCTTGGAAACGAACCATACATTACTAGAGTTATTAAATCCGCAAAGTGATACTTATTACAGACCAAAAGTAATTAAGTCTTACCACGAGTATAACCTTTATTTAAGGCTAGACCTGCAGCCAAATATATGTTTCCTCATAAATACCTTACATAAGTTATACTTATATATAAGCCGAACTAAAAACAGCTGAAACCCAATCGAGCTTATACGATCAACTTTTAGCACTGCACCAAACAATCTAAGAAAAAGGTGGTCATTTCCTACTCTCTTCTGGGCTGTGAGCTTTCTAACCGACATCTTTGTTCACTGTTATGTTGTGTCATTTTAAGAAAATAAGTGTGAGTTATAATGCCCAACATAATAATGAAAAAACTGTATAAGAAATTTATATTAGATTCTGTATATGGATATCTGTTTATTTAAAGAAATTTATCTTGGTGGTACACTCTTATTTTCAAAATAACTCTTCGATTGACTTATTAGTCTGTAAATGCCTTAATGGTAAACCCAGCACCTAGGCTTGAGTTACAGTATTGCATCTCAATTCCAATTGAAAGGATAGGACATTCATTCACTAGAGCTCCAACTATACGATGATCAGTCGTACAGCAGAATATTATTATTGTTCTCTACATGTAGAAGCACGACTTCCTTACTCCTAGTTTTAACCATAGCCGCATTCAGGCTTTATATACTTCCCCTTTCTCCCAGGAATATTTTATATGCTTCGTATGTTCTTCTGTACACATGGTACCTTCGCATACATAAATTAAAGTAGCAGTCTCCCCAATACACGAAGTACTGGATCTCTACCCCTCCTTTGTCCTTTGAGAATCCTATCATATCCCAAAAACACTTACTCCTCGAGTTCCCAAAGAGTTTAGCTTATTGATAGGCACAACTCATGTTGCTAGTATATACATGTACTTCCGAGAATTTTTGGAGGAAGTACTAAAATAATGTGAGTTGACCGTTGTCAACAGATAAGTTTTTAAAGGGGAGTTTCTTTTGACACTATAGTCAAAATATTTAAAATATGTTGAAATAATATTTTTCGACCATCCGAAAGTATTAGTATAATTTTCTGAAACTCAGAAAATATTTTAAAATAGATTTTATGTTTTTTATATGATATTAAATCATTTAAGAAATATTTTATAATTAAATAATATTTATTAAATAATTAAACCTCTAATAGTTCTATTTTTTAAAAAATATTTGAAATAATATTTCTCAACTAATTTATGTTTAAGTAATAAAATTAATCTTTAATAAATATAAAATAATTTGTTTTGAAATAAAATAACCGTTGTAAAATACTTCTCCCTTGTTAAACGAATATTTGGAATAACATTCTTTGTTCGAGTAATTAAATATAGTTGAGGGAATACGATCTTTGGAAATCGTTTTAAAATAAATTTGAGGTAATTAATACTTCGCAAGAGGACATCGTGTCCCTTGGAGTAAAATAATTACAGACTTTAATTGCCCAAAACTTCTTCGGGATGAATCCGGTTTTATACTTTATAAAAGCTGACCGACTCTCGGTCTTATAACTTATGCATCACGCTATTCAATAGCGCTAATATATTCTACAATAAAACACCTCTGAAATACTTTTGATAATACTTTTATACGAAAATCATCAATATTATATGATATTTATATATATCACAATACGTAAAATTTCGTAAACGTAATCATGGCATTATATGAAAATGCAGTAAATTATTTTCACAACACAACATTAAACTTGTCTGGCTGTTTCGAGGTGGAGAGTGCTCTAGAGTAATTCGTAGCCATTTTTATCACGTAAATCGTTTTCACTAAAACATACCTAACTTTTGAACCGTAATGCAAAATCAAGCTATTCAAGCGCCTAAATGATCCTTAAAATGAGTTCTATCATTTTAAAGTATTATGTTTCAAGAAATCACAGTTTATAATTTTTGTACTTCTGCAGAAAACTTATGGTTACGATTCTTTCGTTTTATCGACCTTACGCTCGCGATTCGATTTCGTTTTTGCTCTAAACTACTAGTTATTAACTAAAAATAATCATACCATTATATCACTACTTAATCCTCTGAAGAACATAAAGTTCTTGAGGCCACAACATCAACCTTAGCATCTAACTAACTAATCATCAAGAAATTAACATAAAAATCATCAAAAATAGGTTTATAACCAAGATCCATACTTTTCTTAAAACTTAAACCTTAAACAAATTTTGGGTAAAGAATTATACCTTTCTTGGTAGCGTGTGAGGTTATCTTCTTGATGAATGATGCATGGTGAGGCTTGAGTGTGCTTAAAAATCCTAAATTTTTCCATGAAATCGAGAATCAAGAAAAGTTATTATTGGGCACTATTCATCATCACTTTCATGGATTTATTTAACCATCCAAACCTCAATAAAATGCAATAAAACTTTTATTATACCTTAGTTTGATATGGAGGAAGCTTAATAATTCATTATAGCATTTATCTATGGCTAGATCTTGAGGTTTGAGTTTGTGTTTCTTACTTTTCTTCAAAGGGCCGTATGGCGGGAGTGGGGAGAGAGAAGAGAGAATGTTGCTTGGTTTGCTTCTTGAATAAGTGATCGATTATTTGTGTATATAATCTTAGATATGCAAATATTAGTACATATCTTCTAGCATGGCTAATTTTCAAAGCCAGATTACTAGCCAAGTACTACAACTATAATTTTTGCTACTATTCACCATACTAGGTTACTATGCTCTTTGATTGATTACTATTTGATTTCCAATCCTTAGTTACATTCCTACTAATTAGTTTGAATGGCTTGCATGGGAAGTTGCATGGGCTTGATACTTTTATTTATTCTCTTACATATTCTGTGGCGCCCTCCAAACCCGGGTCAGAAGTTTAGGATCCACACACACACCTTATTTATAACCTGCTTAAAACAATAATAAAGATAATAATAATATGCAGTGACCCTACTTACCAACTACCACGGATCGCAACAGGTTTAAGTATGCACACAAGCCAAACACTCTAATATATTACATACCGATCAAATCTTAACCATTCAAACTCAAACTGAGTATTAAATATTAATACAAACTTTTACAAACTTAAATTATTCCAAAAGAAGCCTATTAGCTCAGCTTCCTCAACCTGAACCCCTATCTCTCGCGCTGGACTGGGGATCCTTGCTACCAATTGGTTCCTTTTTAACTGGAAAGAATATAAACAACATCGCACAAATGAGCTAACTAGCTCAGCAAGTCACAATGACAAAACTGAGAATAATGATCATCATGTAAATATGGTTATGATAACAAGTGAACAATGGATTATGACTTAGAATTGGATATTATACTTTTATTTTAAAAAACCAAGGTAAGGCTGCTGATCAGTCACGCACTAACCCCGAGCAAAGCACACAACATTGCTCTGACTACTGGATCCAAGGCACACATTGGCCTAACTTGACCATTATATGGTCTAACCACGAATCTGGTCCACAATTTTATAAAAACAATCCAATTTTAACATAATAACAGAATAAGCAATGGTTTCAGTGTTCATAAGGATTAATATGGCGTTTTCAAAGCTTAGCTGTTGGGTAATGAAAGAATTGGATAACAAATGAATCAGTGTTTCAAGGTTTCAAGGATTTTGCCTTTCAAAGCATAGGATACAATGGTTTGAGTGTGTGGGTAATTCGATTCAGTATTCGGTATTTAGTTTGTATGTATTTGTGGAGTAGTATCATATATTTGCGGTTCATGTTTGGGTATACAACAATCAATGGTCTAGAAAGAATCAGGTTTACGGCTCAAGATCAAAACTGGAATCAGGGTTTAGGTTTCAGTGCTTCAAAGCACTTGCAATATCAACAAGACTACCAAGTACTACAATATCTCGAGAAAGTTCAGAACACTTGCCTGGTATGAGCTTACTACACTGCACTCGCTTCCAGTCTCAACCGTCTTACTCCTCAACTACATGTTTCCCTTTCCTACGTCTTGCCTCTTCTGCTCACATATCATAAGCATCTATCATTATTCAGCTTATATGATTCTATTCAACACATACTTCTATCTAACCTTCGTTCACCCAAATCCGATTAACGGATTGAAAGTTACGCAATAAACAAGTACACATCGAATATACAGACCGACAGTCAACCAACAAGTCACATATAACACATAATACGTCACATAATCAATGACATATCATTTATAAAGAAGTTTCGGGTCATAAATAGGCTTTCTAGTAATTAAAATGATTTTTAAAACATTTTTCAGAATTAAAACGGGTCGTTGGATCAATTTTGAAGTAATAAACAGGGTTCGGTTGGCCAATTCTGGCTCCGAAACAATTTTATAATAATCATCGAGCCTTGGAAATAATTTAGAATAATATTTTAAAGCTCGAAACTATTTTTCGGAATTTTTAAATCATTTTTAAATAATTAAATCTAATTAAATAATTAATTAAAATCAATTAATAATTAATTAAATCAATTAATCAATTAATTTTCAAATTAATTGACCAATTAATCAATTAAAAATTAACTGAAATTAATTAACTAATTAATTCAGATTTATTTTTGAATTAAAAATAATTTTCGGAATTAAAATAATAATTTTTAGAATTTTCAGAAATTAAAAACGAATTTTTATAATAAAAATAAATAGGAAATATAATTTTTAAATAAATTGTAAATAGGAATCCTAAATTTGCAAGTTTTGGAAACCTAGGGAACCAAACTGTAACGTTTTCAAAACTACGAGTACTAAACTGTAATTTTCCAGGGGGGTCGCCGGAAAATAATCGGGGGTGGCCGGGGAACTCGCCTCCGGCATCCTCCCACCACCATCACCTCCAGATTTACTCTACACAACACCAGGAACTTGTTCATGCAATCAAATCATTCAAATAACCCCAAACTTGGCCGGAAATTGGCCAAGAACATCGCCGGTTTCCGGCAAACATCGGAAATTTTAAAAACACAACTCCATTCGATTCAGACATCCTCTGTTAACGAGCTATATACCAATCGATTGCAAATTTCATAAGGAACACAACCCACTATAAATCAACAGCTAATAACCCCTAAATCAAAAACCCCCAAATTTCAATTGAAAACATTCATAGGGGTTATAAACCCTAATTTTAAAATTCGAAAATCAAACTCAAATTTGAACATGTTATTGAACTCCAAATCAGACGTATAATATATCAAAATCATCAGAAAAACAAGCTCTACAATATGCAATCATCAAATCATACAAACAATCATCCGAACAAAAATTCATATTTTTAATAAAATTAATTCGAAAATAAATAAAAATATAGAAAATAAACCTTGATTTCTGCAGTAAAATGAAGCTCAGAATCTGATAGAACACTTCAAATCCTTTGGATTGAGTACTCGAGCTTTGAAAACAGAGAACGCTAACGCCTTCGTTTTGCTGTTTGATTCTTAGAACAGTTTATGAAATTAGGGTTTTTCTCTGAAAATTATATAATTATCTGTCTACAAATGATTTTGATACGAAATAAAATACGGGAAAAGGCTATTTATATTTATGGAAAATTAGTATCCTGTTGGATCATTCCGGATATAAAACGGTATGTTTATTTACAAAAACTGATCCAATCGGTATCGGTTTTCGGGATAATTATCCAAATCAGTACAATTTGTACTGCGGCCTTGGTCTTAGCGCCTGGTTACACGTAGTACGAGGTGATAATTGTGATAGTTTAATAAAAAGCTCCCGTTTATCGAAAATACGATTTTATTGATTTACCGTAACGAATATTGTATCGATCCGCGCAGGACAAACCGTACGCCGGATCGAAAAGGTCAAAACATGGAAAATGCTCGGAATATTACAATTATGTTAGGAAGGAGTTCTCGGAAGAGTTTTGGGTTCCAAAAATGTAACAACGGGTGACGTCGGTTGGTTCCCGTTTTTATAAAATAGATTTTAAATACCCGGAAAAAGATTTTATAAATTTCATATAATTCTTATAAATTCATAAATCAACATAGAAATAATTAGGAGATATGACAATTATCTATATTTTATTTTGGACATATAAAAATTAAAATACTCAATTAATATTATTTTTGAATATCCAAATACAGATAACACTTAATAATTAATTCACAGAATAGATACTGAACACATATAATAATTATTTAATAGCAAAATAATTACACGATATATCCCGGATATTACATCCTTCCCCCCTTAAAAGGATTCTGTCCTCAGAATCTCCTAAGAAAACATGTGAGGGTACTTTTCTCTCATATCACTTTCTAACTCCCAGGTTGACTCTTCAACCTTTGGGTTTCTCAACAATACTCTTACTAACTTTACCACTTTATTTCTCAATACTTTCTCTCTTTCTTCTAGAATCTCTATCGGACTCTCTACATATGATAAATCTGCCTGAAACTCTATTGGCTCATATTCTATTACATGTCTGGAGTCTGGATTGTACTTCTTAAGCATTGATACGTGAAAAAATATGGTGAATGTGCTCCATGTGCGGTGGTAACGCCAACTCGTAAGCTACTTTGCCAACGCGCTTTAGGATCTCAAAAGGTCCGACATATCTTGGACTTAGCTTCCCCTTCTTTCCAAACCTCGTTAGTCCTTTCCATGGTGATACTTTCAGTAATACCAAGCTTCCTTCTTCAAATTCCATGTATTTCCTTGACTGGTCTGCATATTTTCTCTGACGATCTTGTGCGGCTATTAATCTCTTCTGGATAATTTCAACAATTTCCTTTGTCTGCTGTACCAATTCAGGTCCAAGTATTTTGCGTTCTCCTACTTCGTCCCAATACACTAGAGATCTACATTTACATCCATAAAGGGCTTCATAGGGTGGCATCCCAATGCTGGCGTGATAACTGTTGTTATAAGCAAACTCTACCGGAGGTAAATGCTCGTCCCAACTTCCTTTGAAATCAATAGCACAAACACGTAACATGTCCTCGATTGTCTGGATCGTACTTTCACTTTGGCCGTCCGTCTGGGGATGATAGGCCGTACTCATATTCAATCTTGTTCCCAAACATTCTTGAAAACTTTTCCAAAATCTTGATAAAATCTTGGATCTCGATTAGATACGATAGACACAGGAACTCCATGACGAACTACGATTTCCTTTAGGTACATATGGACCAACTTGTCGAGCGAAAATCTTTGATTTATAGGCAGAAAATGAGCTGACTTGGTAAGTCTTTCCACTATAACCCAAATGGCATCATGATTAGCCCTTGTCCTTGGTAATCCAACTATAAAATCCATGGCAATATGTTCCCACTTCCACTCTGGAATCTCCAATGGCTGTAGCAATCCGCTTGGTCTCTGATGCTCTGCTTTAACTCTCTGACAGGTATAACATTTGCTAACCCATTCCGCAATTTCCCTCTTCATATCTGGCCACCAATAATTTTCCTTTAAATCCCTGTACATTTTGGTACTCCCCAGATGGATGGAATATCTTGAACTATGCGCTTCTTGTAAAATTTCATTCTTCAGCTCCGTTATTGGTGGAATCCAAATTCTGGAAGAAAACCTCAGAATACCTTGATCATCCTTTTGTGTGCATAATTCTTCACCTACCAAATGATTTATATCCTGATCCATTACATCTTCCTGATCTTTCTTTATTTTCTCCAACGACTCCGGCTGGAATGTCATACTGTACACTTTTGCTTCCTCAGGCTTGCAAATTCTAATCTCCAATTTCAATTTCTGAAATTCCTTATATATCTCTTCAGGTACTGATAACTCATTTAACCTTTCCTTCCGACTCAATGCATTTGCTACAATGTTCGCTTTACCGGGATGATAATTAATCGAGCAATCATAATCTTTGATCAACTCTAACCATCTCCTTTGCCTCATATTAAGTTCCTTCTGGGTAAATATATACTTCAAACTTTTGTGATCCGTATAAATCTCACACTTCTCTCCATAAAGGTAATGTCTCCAAATCTTTAAAGCAAACACTATGGCTGCTAGCTCCAAATCATGAGTAGGATACTTCTGTTCGTGTGGTTTCAATTGCCTTGACGCATACGCAATCACCTTGTCGTGCTGCATTAGAACACATCCTAATCCTTTGTGAGAAGCATCGCTATAAATTATGAAATTCCCTTGATCGTCTGGAAGTGACAAAACAGGTGCCGTGATTAATCTTCACTTTAATTCTTGAAAACTTTCTTCGCACTTGTCATTCCATATAAACTTTTCATTCTTTCATGTAAGCTTTGTCAATGGTGTTGCAATCCTTGAGCAATTCTGGACGAATCATCGGTAATATCCCGCCAATCCCAAGAAACTTCTTACCTCGGTGGGTGTTCTCGGTCTCTCCCAATTTGTAATTGCTTCAATCTTTGCTGGGTCCACTTTGATCCCTTCATTACTGACTATGTGTCCTACGAACTGAACCTCCTGTAACCAAAACTCACACTTCGAGAAAAGCTGTTCTCAAATGTTCCGCATGATCCTCTTCCGTCTTTGAATAAATTAAAATATCGTCTATAAACACAATAACGAACTTATCCAAATACTCCTTGAAAATTCTGTTCATCAGGTCCATAAACGCTGCCGGGGCATTGGTCAATCCAAAAGACATTACAAAAAATTCATAATGTACATACCTTGTTCGAAAAGTTGTCTTTGGTATATCTTCTGGCTTGATCTTCAGTTGATGATATCCCGATCTTAAATCAATTTTGGAGAAGTACTTGGCTCCCTTCAATTGGTCAAACAAATCATCAATTCTAGGTAACGGATACTTGTTCTTGATTGTAAGCTTATTGAGCTCCCTGTAGTCGATGCATAGTCTCATGCTTCCATCTTTCTTCTTGACAAATAATATCGGTGCTCCCCACGGGGACACACTGGGTTTGATTACTCCTTTCTCTAACAGCTCTTGCAATTGCTTCGCTAACTCTTTCATCTCAACGGGTGCCATTCTATACGGGGCCTTGGATATTGATTCGGTTCCAGGTGCTAAGTCGATCGCAAATTCAATCTCTTTATATGGAGGAAGTCCTGGTAATTCGTCGGGAAACACGTCTGAAAATTCATTCACTACTGGAATATCTTCAAGTTTTGCTGGCTCCTGACTTCTGTCGATCACATATGCTACGAAATGCTCGCATCCTTGCCGTAATAACTTCTTAGCTTGAATCATTGTTAAGAACTTCTTTACTTGCTTCTGTCCCTTGAACGTTACTATCCTTTCATCTGGCGTTTGCACCATTACCTTCTTATTTCGACAATCTATCTGGGCATCATGCTTAGATAACCAATCCATCCCTAATATAACGTCAAATTCTCCTAACTTAAATGGTATCAAATCTACACAAAACTTACTACCAGAGATCTCAATCTCACAATTCCCACAAACTTGATTAACAGTTACACGTTCTTGATTTGCTAATTCCACAGTCATTATTTCATTTAAATACTCAACTGGGAAATTTAACTTACTAACAAAATCTTGTGAAACAAACGATCGAGTTGCTCCCAAATCTATTAACACTTTGGCAAATAAAGATTTCACATTAAGCGTACCTGCCACGACATCCGTATCCTGGATAGCATCCTTCACAGACATGTCAAAAACTCTAGCCCTTGGAGTCTCATTCACTGTTGGGGTAGATCCCATAATCCTCAATGCATTACTAACTGGGGATGGTGTCTTGCAATCCCTGGCCATATGTCCTGGCTTTCCATATTTGAAACATGTAAATCCAATGGCTGGAACCTTTACTGCTGGATTCCGGATAGGCTGACCCTTATTTGCTGGCTCTCTTGCTGGCTGATTTCGGCACTCCCTCGAATAGTGCCCTTTCTGGTTACATTTGAAACATACCACATTTAACTTATTACAAACTCCTCCATGCTTCTTTCCCCATACTTGACAATCCGGAAAAGTTAGTCTCAACGGATTTGGCTGATTCGCATTAACTGGACGGTTGCCCTGGCCTCCGTCGCCTGCATTTTATCTCTTGAAATTAACATTTCTTCCTGGCTGAAACTTGCCCTTATTAAAATTTGGAAACTTCCCTGGTTGTGACTGACCTTCATTCCCTTCAAATTTTCTTTTCTTGCTTTCCTTCTCCTTCTGTGACATCTCACTCTCTGTCTCCGCGATCATGGCCTTCTGTACCATTCCTGCATAGGTTTCCAACTCAAAAATAGACACCTTCCCTCTGATCTATGGCTTCAAACCTTGTTGAAATCTCTTAGCTTTCTTCCTGTCAGTATCCACATACGACGGCACATACCTTGACAATTCCTCAAACTTACTCTCATAATTTGCCACCGACATGTTCCATTACTTTAATTTTAAAAACTTCAGCTCCATCTGATCCTGGACAAACTGAAGAAAATACTTTTCTAAAAACAATTCCTTAAACCTCTCCCAAGTAATAGCATCTGTACCTTCCAATGTCTTCACCATCTCCCACCAATAGGTGGCCTCATTCTTCAAATAGTAACTTGCAAACTCAACCTTCTGCTCCTCTTTCACTTTTACCAAGGCGAATGCCTTCTCTATTTCCTTTAACCATACATTTGCTTCAATCGGCTCTAAGGAACCCTTGAATTCTGGTGGGTTTACTGCCTGAAAAGTTTTGAAGGTTACCTGGGGATTGGTCTGCCTTTGTTGTTGTTGTGCCAGGTGAACTGTTTGTTATGCCAAGATTTAAAGAATCTGAGCTATTGCTGGGTCTATGGGTCCTGGTTTCACATTCGGGTTTGTATCATCTTGGTTGTTATTATTGTTGTTGTTGGTTTCTTCATTCTGGGTGTTGGTGCGGGTATTTTTTTCTGGGAGGCATTTTCTGTAAAGAGTCAAACAACTTATTTAGCTTTTGAATCAAATCTTTTGCATAAAAGAAAAGTTTTGTAAAACAGAAATATCTCTTTTTGAAAATAGTTGTAACTAAGTAATTGCATGCTTCTTTACAGAATATAAACAGTTATGGAAAACATGGTACATGGTATCACAGGGTATAACTGGTGCAATAAATAAGGTAGAGTAAAACAGGTGCAATAAAGTAAATGACAGTGCTGGAAAGGAAAAGGTACTGATATATATAGATCAAAAGTTCAGGGTAGTACAAGCGTAAAGATGCTTCGAAAGTAAAAGCAAAAGGGTACAACAACCTACTCACTAGTCAGCATAGCTAGTCTATAAATACAACTCAAAAGTCTACTGATACACACTACACACTACTATACATACTATACAACCATAACAACAACGCTCAACATCTCCATTTCTGAATCTCTGACTCATGGCAAGTCTGGACCTCCAATCTCCTCAAGCTCCTCTAGAACCCACTTAGCCCACTCCACTAAGAAATTAGGGGTGATGTCCTCATGTGTAGCCTCAGCAATCCTCACAACAGCTGCTCTGCGAAATACTTGAAGCGTCTCTCTAAGTCGCCTCTCACCACTCCCAACCTCTCTAGTACGCATGATATGTAGTAACTCCTGAATCTGTCCCTGAAGGAATCGCTGCTCCATAAGGCAAGCCTCAAACTGATGATATGGGAAAGGATAGGAAGAGAACTGGAAAGGTACTCTTGTAGCTGAATGACTAGTAAAACCCGAATCAGCAGGTGGGGGTCCTCTGATGGGTGGCCTCATGCCTGGGGGTGGAATAGCCTGCAGTGGTACGGGCTGCAACACAGGTGGAGGTAAAATAGCCAATGTTGGTGGAATAACAGGATGTGGATCCAATGTTGGTACTCCAACTGAAGGCTCTGAGTGATCAGCTGATACGGGGATAAAGGAGTCGGCCATCGCAGCTATCTGAAATCATATCGCAATATAAGAATCTCAAACCACGACGCGAATTATACTAATATCGGTTATACCGTAACACTCAACCTCTCGACGTTCTATCTCTCTATTCCTTACTTCTAATCCTAACCCTCTACCATTCCCGCCAACCTAGGCTTGTGTCAGTGACTTATAACCTGTAGCTCAGATACCAAACCTGTGGCGCCCTCCAAACCCGGGTCAGAAGTTTGGGGTCCACACACACACCTTATTTATAACCTGCTTATAACAATAATAAAGATAATAATAATATACAGTGACCCTACTTACCAGCTACCACGGATCGCAATAGGTTTAAGTATGCACACAAGCCATACACACTAATATATTACATACCGATCAAATCCCAACCATTCAAACACAAACTGAGTATTAAACATTAATACAAACTTTTACAAACTTAAATTATTCCAAAAGAAGCCTACTAGCTCAGCTTCCTCAACCTGAACCCCTATCTCTCACGCTGGATTGGGGATCCTTGCTAGCAACTGGTTCTTTTTTAACTGGAAAGAATATAAACAACATCGCACAAATGAGCTAACTAGCTCAGCAAGTCACAATGACAAAACTGAGAATAATGATCATCAGGTAAATATGGTTATGATATCAAGTGAACAATGGATTATGACTTAGAATTGGATATTATACTTTTATTTTAAAAACCAAGGTTAGGTTGCTGATCAGTCACGCACTAACCCCGAGCAAAGCACACAGCATTGCTCTAACTACTGGATCCAAGGCACACATTGGCCTAACTTGACCATTATATAGTCTGACCATGAATCTGGTCCACAATTTTATAAAAACAATCCAATTCTAACATAATAACAGAATAAGCAATAATAAACAATAAACAGAATCATTAACAACATTGGATGTTCCATAATGAAATGGTTTCAGTGTTCATAAGGATTAATATGGCATTTTCAAAGCTTAGTTGTTGGGTAATGAAAGAATTGGGTAACAAAGGAATCAGTGTTTCAAGGTTTCAAGGATTTTGCCTTTCGAAGCATAGGATACAATGGTTTGAGTGTGTGGGTAATTCGATTCAATATTCGGTATTTAGTTTGTATGTATTTGTGGAGTAGTATCATATATTTGCGGTTCGTGTTTGGGTATACAACAATCAATGGTCTAGAAAGAATCAGGTTTACGGCTCAAGATCAAAACTGGAATTAGGATTTAGGTTTCAGTGCTTCAAAGCACTTGCAATATCAACAAGACTACCAAGTACTACAACATCTCAAGAAAGTTCAGAACACTTGCCTGGTATTAGCTTACTACACTGCACTCGCTTCCAGTCTCAACCGTCTTACTCCTCAACTACCTGTTTCCCTTTCCTACTTCTTGCCTCTTCTGCTCACATATCATAAGCATCTATCATTATTCAACTTATATGATTCTATTCAACACATACTTCTATCTACCCTTCGTTCACCCAAATCCGATTAACGGATTGAAAGTTACGCAATAAACAAGTACACATCGAATATACAGACCGACAGTCAATCAACAAGTCACATATAACACATAATACGTCACATAATCAATGACATATCATTTATAAAGAAGTTTCGGGTCATAAATAGGCTTTCTGGTAATTAAAATGATTTTTAAAACATTTTTCAGAATTAAAACGGGTCGTTGGATCAATTTTGAAGTAATAAACAGGGTTCGGTTCGCCAATTCTGGCTCCGAAACAATTTTATAATAATCATCGAGCCTTGGAAATAATTTAGAATAATATTTTAAAACTCGAAACTATTTTTCAGAATTTTTAAATCATTTTTAAATAATTAAATCTAATTAAATAATTAATTAAAATCAATTAATAATTAATTAAATCAAATAATCAATTAAAAATAATTCAGATTTATTTTTGAATTTAAAAATTAACTGAAATTAATTAACTAATTAATTCAGATTTATTTTTGAATTAAAAATAATTTTCGGAATTAAAATAATAATTTTTAGAATTTTCAGAAATTAAAAACGAATTTTTATAATAAAAATAAATAGGAAATATGATTTTTAAATAAATTGTAAACAGGAATCCTAAATTTGCAAGTTTTGGAAACCTCGGGGACCAAACTGTATCGTTTTCAAAACTACAGGTACTAAACTGTAATTTTCCAGGGGGGTCGCCGGAAAATAATCGGGGGTGGCCGGAGAACTCACCTCCGGCATCCTCCCACCACCATCACCTCCAGATTTACTCTACACAACACCAGGAACTTGTTCATGCAATCAAATCATTCAAATAACCCCAGACTTGGCCTGAAATTGGCCAAGAACATCGACGGTTTCCGGCGAACATCGGAAATTTTAAAAACACAACTCCCTTCGATTCAGACATCCTCTGTTAACGAGCTATATACCAATCGATTGCAAATTTCATAAGGAACACAACCCATTATAAATCAACAGCTAATAACCCCTAAATCAAAAACCCCCAATTTTCAATTGAAAACATTCATACGGGTTATAAACCCTAATTTTAAAATTCGAAAATCAAACTCAAATTTGAACATGTTATTGAACTCCAAATCAGACATATAATATATCAAAATCATCAGGAAAACAAGCTCTACAACATGCAATCATCAAATCATACAAACAATCATCCGAACAATAATTCATATTTTTAATAAAATTAATTCGAAAATAAATAAAAATATATAAAATAAACCTTGATTTCTGCAGTAAAACGAAGCTCAGAATCTGATTAAACACTTCAAATCCTTTGGATTGAGTACTCGAGCTTTGAAAAAAGAGATCGGTAACGCCTTCGTTTTGTTGTTTGATTCTTAGAACAGTTTATGAAATTAGGGTTTTTCTCTGAAAATTATATAATTATCTGTCTGCAAATGATTTTGATACGAAATAAAATACGGGAAAGGGCTATTTATATGTACGGAAAATTAATATCCCGTTGGATCATTGCGGATATAAAACGGTACGTTTATTTATAAAAATTGATCCAATCGGTATCGATTTTCGGGATAATTATCCAAATCAGTACAATTTGTACTGCAGTCTTGGTCTCAGCGCCTGGTTACACGTAGTACGAGGTGATAATTGTGATAGTTTAATAAAAAGCTCCCGTTTATCGAAAATACGATTTTATTGATTTACCGTACCGAATATTATATCGAAAATATTGCGCCGGGACCCGCGCAGGACAAACCGTACGCCGGATCGAAAAGGTCAAAACATGGAAAATGCTCGGAATATTACAATTAGGTTAGGAAGGAGTTCTCGGAAGAGTTTTGGGTTCCAAAAACGTAACAACGGGTGACGTCGGTTGGTTCCCGTTTTTATAAAATAGATTTTAAATACCCGAAAAAAGATTTTATAAATTTCAAATGATTCTTATAAATTCATAAATCAACATAAAAATAATTAGGAAGATATGACAATTATCTATATTTTATTTTGGACATATAAAAATTAAAATACTCAATTAATATTATTTTTGAATATCCAAATACAGATAACACTTAAAATTTAATTCACAGAATAGATACTGAACATATATAATAATTATTTAATAGCAAAATAATTACACGATATATCCCGGATATTACATATTCGCTTGGTCGCTTATTCGTTTTTGTGATAAATATTCGTAAGTGATTCGCGGGGTAAATCATTTTCTTATAAGTCCTTTATGCTTTGAAACCTTGTACTTGGGTTTTAATTTGTAGATTCCTAGCAATAAATATAGGGAAGTATGTAATCATCAGGGTGATGGTGATTGACCATGAGGTAAAGTTGAGGTTTGAAGGAATACGCGATACATATATTTAATCCCCTTTATGTTTGGAGAATTTGGTGAAACTATGAAATAGGTCGATGGATTAATAATGAGACGCAGATGGAATGAGGAGACAAGAAAGCAAGAATTTAGATTATCGGATGAAGGAAGTTGACCTTCAAGGATGTGAAGTTTATCTAACACTTATGACTTGATACCCATAGGGAAGACGCCGGGTTTAAAAGATATCCAAATATTGAGGTGAATATTGAGATAAATAACAAAAGTAAATGAGGATTTAATAATTAGGAATTCACGTTGAACATGACCAATATCTTCCAAAACATCTTTACTACCATTACCAAATCAGGCAAGAAAAGCGGATAAATGTTGTTACCTTTTGGAGGCCATATGTATTGACCTCAGTTTGAAAAGGATGTTACCATGAAACTAGGTATAGACTATCGAGGTGAGAATGATTGAATAAGATACCCTTATCAAGGGTAGGTGACTTAATTTATCCATTGAAGAATGTAAGTACCTTTTTATTAATTTAATTGAGAATAAAGCATCGATAACTTGAGATGAACCATGGGAGTTGCATAAGGGTAGCATTTCGCCCTTAATAGGGACATTATATGTGTTAAAAGTATGAAGTGGAGAGATTAAGGTAGAAACAACCTCTAAGGATTAGTGGAGGAAGTTCAATAACTATATAGACGCAATGGTTATAGTAACAGTAAATGGTATCTTGATAAGCCCTGTACCTAGGAAATACAGGAGGAATGCTTAAAGGATAACCTTGGAGATTTTACAAGAGGAGAGGTAATATTTAATTTTTCAAAATAGAAATTTTGGGTAAAAGGAAGTATGACATAATAATAATGATGTCAGGTGAGGCACGTGTTAAACCACGAGAAAGCATGTATCCAACCAATGAAGCTCGAAAATTTTTAAATTAAGAAACACCCAAGATAAGACATCCTAAGTATGATCGAGAGTCACCCGTGATAATGTTCACATTTAAAGACCAAGGTAATAACTTATGGGAAAATGGTGATTTTTTTTCCTTACCAGAGCTTAGAAAAACATCTTCACATGAGCAGCGATTATAAATGAGATAGAAAATTTAGTTGAAATAGGTTCAAAAGACATTGATTGTAAGGAACTATTATTATCAGGAAAGGCCAATGAGGTGGCTGACACTTTAAAGATAAGAGAGTAATATAAACGCTCGTGCCAAAGAAATACAACATGTCGGGTGAAACCATGAAGGTTATATTATAGTGTGGAAGATTTACATTCCTTCTAATGACTGTGTAATACCCAACTGTAATGGTAGTTTGGTAAAGATTTAATTTATGTTATCGTTGTGAGCAGGCTACCTATCTTAGAAGGTCCTATCTTGATATAAGCCAGGATCATGTACAAAAGGACTACATGAAGTTTTGAGCTTCAAGTATCCTATTGAGGACATATGATTAATAATGGTATTAACCTTCTATCATTGCTTAGATTGAAGCTCTTCCACAATTTTATCTTCTCCATGTGGTATCAACGTCAAGTTCAGAAAATGTTTTGCATGGATCACGAATGGTGATTATGTTACCCCTTTAGAAGATTTCGATACGACAATTTTGGATTCCGTATGAATAGTAATTTAGATCTTGAGGAAAGCAAATGACTGTAGTAGATCAGCGATGGACTACAGCAAGGCATCAATGATATTGTGAATAATGAGATGATAACAACTATAAGAGATGTAGTGTAATGGACGTGGAGATATGATTACCAATAATCGAGTTATGAAGATGTATAAGTTATCGTTGATAGACTAACTAAGTCGATTATTTACCTATTGAATATTTATTCCTTCTTATAAAAAAGAGAAGTATTACTACTCGAAGGAGGTTGTGGTGTAACGTAGGATTCTAATAACGATGATGTCGAGTATGAAATCCCAGATTCAATTTTAGATGTTGAGGGAGTTTCAAAAGTAATTGTTTATAAGATTGAGCAAGGGCATGGGTCCATAGAGCGATGGACGGAGTAGCAAAAATATTCGGGTACGTGAAATACGATGTATTAATACTTGATATATATATATATATAGTTCAAAGGTAGATTTCAAGACGGATATTTTTTGACCATATTATTTTTTTATAATTCTCTTAAATTCTTTCTTTTTCATCTTCTAATAAAACTGAGAAGAACAACCCTTTTAGAAGGGGATGTATTACGGAATGACTATCTATCTGTGTGATAGAAGTCTAGTAGGATACCACATGTTATTTAATTGCTTGTCAAGTACTAAAGGTTGGCCCCCTTCTATACTAAGTATGCAATGTAACAAGTGTTCTTTGATCACAGTAATCTCTCAATAAATTCTTTTACTTATATATGATTGATCAAGCTCTCAAAGATAGAAGCGGCTAGGAAAAGGAGTAGTATAAGTGCGGTTGCCTCCGAAATCGAAACGTATTCCTGATACTAAGGCCGACACAATTATTAAAAGGTTTTAGAATGTTAATAGCTAGAATAGTATTATGTACAGAAAATAGTAATGATTACAAACTGGAAAAGAGTGGGTATTGAGAATCAGAAGCTATAGCACTGGAACATATGTTCAGAGTCTGTGCAATAGACTTGAAGGAAGTTGGAATGATCACTTATCACTGATCAAGTTTTCTTATAATAATAGCTTTCATTCCAGTATTGGGATGTCGCCTTACGAGGCCCTTTATGGAAGAAGATGTCAATCTCCCTTGTATTGGGATGATGTTGGAGAGTGCAAGATTCCCGAAACCGATTTGGCCCGAAAGGATAAGGAGTATAAAGTAGGGGACCTAGTTTTGTTAAAGGTGTCCCCTTGGAAATGATTGATGAGGTTCGGAAAGAAAGGAAAGATAAGCCCAAGATATATTGGAGCATTCGAGATTTTGAGACGTATTGGGAAGTTAGCTTATGAGCTAACCCTACCCCCGAACCTGCAAAAAGTTCACAATGTTTCCACGTGTCAATGTTAAGGAAGAATAATCTGGATGCCAGACATATAGTGGAATACGAGCACGTAGACATGCAACCAGACTTGACCTACATGGAGCAACCAGTGAGGATTATGAATCAAAAGGAACAAGTGCTTCGGAACAAGGTTATCAAGCTAGTCAGAGTTTTGTGGCAAAATTATAATGTGAAAGAATCGACGTGGGAATTAGAAAGTGCAATACTAGAAAAGTATCCCCATTTATTTTCTATCTGATTCTGGGATGAAATCCTTTGAAAGAGGGGAGATTGTAATAACCCCAATTTTTGTTCATGTTTGAAATCTCGATGAATAGTAAATTGTGTTGATTTTTGATGATTGTGAAATATTATTAGACGACCATGTGTAGAAGTTCTGTTCTGAAAATTCTTAGTATATAGTAGTCAGATCTTGTAAATGAGCACTTTGATTTTTCTCAAAAATCCACCAGACACCGAAGGAATTAAGTATAAATTGTTAATATCAAAGGAAATTCATTCAAGGATTATAAAATGGGATGATTAAAGGAATAAAAGATATTAAGAAGGGCTCAGGGAAACCCTAATGATAAGCACACATATATGTTTCCTAAAACAATAAACGAGAATGAGAGTTAAGTGAATCGTAAAATAAATAAGCGATTAAGGAACTAGCTTATGCCAGTAACAATGGAGATTAACCAATGAATTAGCAATAACCAAGTGGAATAGGACAATGTGACATCATCAAACCATAATGAGCAAATATGTGGCCTTGTGATGATGCAAGCAAAGTGACATAATCACCTTATTAAGAAGTAATCAAGATATTTGTTCAACAAAAACCCTTAGATTAATCCCCACCTAGCACTTCTATCTCATTTTCCAAGGAAACAAGCAAGCAACCATCTTCTCCTCCCATTTCTCCCTAGAAACTCTCGGCCTCTTTCCTAAGAAAAGTAAGTCCAAGCTCCACTTCTTGTTAATAATCAAGGTAATTATCCTAGCTTCTTGATGGTTAAATATAGATACCCTAGAAATTTGAGCTTCCAATTCCATCCCTAGCTATTTCAAATAATTCATCAAAGAAGATGATGAATAGTAACTTTCAAGAACCAACTTTGATTTCTTGATTTTGTTTATAAGACAAGGTAAGATATATGAGATCACCTTGTAATGTTATATTTTACAGTTTATATTTTGAAACTCTGTTTATACTTGCATAACAGAGATTTTTGGTGATTATAAAAAAAATATGTTGAAGTAACTTGTAACTTCATCTTTTAAAATATATTGGAACTCTGTTTATATTATGCATAATAGAGGATTTCAGATATTTTGAAAAGTATATATATATATATATATTGAAATATGTTATGTCTTCTTCGTGTTAAGATATTGAACTTAGTTCATATTTACATGTTAAAGACTTTTGGAAATACTATCAAAATGTTAATATATTACTGATCATTTATATATTATTTTGGTGGGCTATGTTGCTCACCCCTACTTTATTTTATCAATCACACAACAACAGCTAGATAAGATGCATATGACCAAGCTCCCAATTCGCAATCGGATAGGAAACGTTCCACAGTTTCCTGTAGACGTTGATGCCGCTATAACTGATGTATGAATTACCAATAGGCTAGGCTTCAAACTTTTGGTGTATCAGACTTATGTATAATCATGAATCATGTTATATAATGGCAGGGAACATGTAAAATTATTCATAAATCCTTTTGAGTTATAAATAACTTAAAATTTGTGAATCATATGACTTGTACTTGTTTCGGTTTCATCTCCGGGACTATTACTTGTTGGTGTGTATGTATATTATAGGGTCACCACATGCATTAGTTAGTAGTTGATTCAAGATTAATTGTTATTATTAGAAATAGAACTCATGACAACCCGGATCCCCGACCCGAATTTGGGGGTGTTACACATTCTGTCATCTTGATATTTCCTAATTATCAGTAAATTAGCCTGCTCTGATACCACTTATTACACAGTGAATGATAATTGTTAAAGGGGGATTGAATACAATTATCAAACTAATCAATTATCAAGAATTAAAGTAAGAACAAATAGATTAAATAACGGTTTATTGGTTCTCTTATAAATTATTACAGAACTCTCTCAAGAAAAACAATGTTCTTAAGAGCTACTAGGTTATAAAATAATACCCGAGTAATTCACCATATGTGGTAACCTATTTTGTGTTTATATAATACATAGATACTAAATAACACTCTATCAGTTACAAGATTTGTTACAGTATAAATTATCTAGTTGTTATACATATCTAATGAACAACTGCATTTCTATAAGTCGGGAACTGACTACATGAAACTCCATAAATACCGGGACTGTATCAATTAACAGATTCTGACTTGTCCTATAGTATGGTCTTATCCTGACAGCTTGTATCCTGATACATGCAGATCCTGATCAATGAGCAGCACCTGACACTTTGATAAATCCTTACTGACTTGTGCAGATCCTGATCCTGATCCCAGTATATCCTAATTTCTGACTTAGACATTTTCCAACATGCCGAGAAAGAGGCAAAAAAAGGAACCAATAAAAACATGGCGATAAATGAGACCTTTGATGATGGAGAAGTTTTTACTAGGGAATTATGATTATAAGATTCGTAAAGAGCATAAATAGGTGAATTATACAATTCAACATTATGAACTGGATAATGCTTACAATGTGTTTGATGTTTGTCCTCAACCAAAACTGGGTAGCTTGTTGGGTTGCAAACATGAGGATGATATGGTAGAGCATAATGGACTTGAAGATAATGTGTTCGATAAATGTTCTCAATAAAAAGAGGATAATTTATTAAATATAGAGAAGGTTGCAGAAGGAGGTGAGATAAGTGGTAGAAATTTTGGGCATAGATGATACAATGATAAATGAAGATAAGAATGAAGATGTTGAAGAACACATTAAAGAATGCCTTGATAATGTTTATGAAGACGAGAATGAGGGTGATTCTAAACGTCTTGTTAAAAGTGTGCAAACATTGTCCTTGAACATTTATACATCATTGGAGGTAGATAATTTGCAATATAAGAGCTTAACTCAATAATTATGTAAGGTAAGTCCTCAAACATTCGATATTGTTGTAGATTATGAAAATTATGAGAACTTGGACATAATGTGTATCATTTATGAAATTAATTTGCCTCCGGAAAGTTATGTAGACTCGTTTAATGTTGGTTGGGATAATCAATTGGTTGACATTCACACATGTACAAATTATGTGATCGACATTGCTAGTATGAAGTACAATAATACTACCATTTATGATAATTTTGATGTGAGAACATATCAGTTAAAATTGAGTAGGGCATATCAGTTTGATCTGAATTTCTGTCACAAAAGTAGAGAAAAAAATATTTGACCTCATAAATAATGATGGGAAGTATGTTTTATATCCTTTGGAAGATAATGATGTCTTGAAGCAACCATATGAATTTGTGTTGTCTCTTGATATAACACGTGAGTTTCTTGATGTTGACTTTAAATTTATTTTTGTGATGGTTAATTATGAATGGTTTGAGTTGATTTTTTTGATGATTTCCTGTCGAAAAGTAATTTCGGAGGAGAAAGTTAAGTACAAGATTCCAATAAAAAACTTACCTAAAACAATTCCACCATGGAGGGATAACCAATAGACATATGATGCTCTGATTTTAAATAAAATCGAGTTCGAGTTCTTTTGAAGTGAAGGATTTTGATATAGGAGGATTTTCGGTGAATATTGATGTGTAATGAGACGTGAGAAGTGTAAAGACATTATCACGCTCAAGACTTCATGATCACACTATTGAGGATGTATAATGACATGATCACGCTGCTGGATTGCATGATCATGCCAAATTGGAATTTTGCACCAGGTTGTTTTGTGGGGGATGAAGAGATTGATCATACTCAAACCTGCATGATCACGCTGCTTTTACTTATAATTTATTTTGATAGGATTTACTTTTATTTCTTTTTAGGATTTATTATCCTACATAAACAATTGTATGATGTAACGTATGAATAATCTTTTATTGAAATTAAAATTTAAAAAGTTTTTATCTTATCTTTCTTGTGGATTTAAGAAACCCTTGTGGATTCAAGGTATTAAAGTATTTCTCGTGTAAGAGTTCTTACGAGAATTAGCGCTTGCTTCTCCTACGCTTCCGTGTCGCGTCGCCGTCATTTATATTATCCCATAAAATTATGTGCTCACGAAACAAAAATCAATAGTATGACTATGACCATGGAGAAAATCGAATACAATATTATCTTTGGTGTTATTTCTATAATTTGAAAGTAGCTAAAAAATTTAGCTCCAAAAGAATTGTATACTTGATGCAAACATGCAAATATGCATCCTTGTTTCAAAAATTTGAAATCAAGGATTCATTTATTCATCCATGACATATCATTATTTAAATAAAATTAGACGGAAATGAATTAAACGTACTTTCTTCAAAATTTCAACTACCTGTTGCATAGTTAATTTTACATCACAAAATATTAATGGTTTATATTGCCCGTTTATTAATTATAAAATTAATAAATAATTAGAATTTCGGGCCTTAATAATTGGACTACCCTTTGAACAAATCACGATCTAATTAATATGATAGATTTTTTGGATGAAAATGATAGATTTTATTAACTTAAATCCTCTACAATACAATTCATCGCAATGATAGGAATATAAAACCTATCAAAACTACGATCTGGATATATATAAGCCACATGATCTAACTGATGGGAACTTTATTTATAGACCGTTTAATAAATACAACTTGTTTCTATGACAAAAGAGACTTCGAAAGCTTTCAATTTCCTGAACGAACGGCGACCTCATAAAAACTCTACTTCTAATGGCCCGAATTACCACCAGGAAGTCAGATTCAATTTCTACTTGAAGCCATTCCATTCTGTCACTCCAACTGAGAGCTTCCTTTACTGTTATAGCTTTTATCAGTAAATTACAGCCCTTTGTAAACTTTAGTATGAGCCTGTATCAGTTCTTCAGAGTAATCTTGGGCCACCATCCCAATAGCAAACTCCCCTTGATCTTCAAAAATGGTTGCATCAACTGTCACCTTAACAGTATCTTTCTATGGTTTTACTCAAGCACTAGCTCCATTTCCTTCATATACAAGTAGAAGAAGAGCACTTATCGACACTACTTTGGCTTTCTTCTATTGAATAAGGTGCTGCTTTGCCACTGCTACCACTCTATTAACCGAGGTTGATTTCTTATTCCATACTACTGTGTTCCTTGCTTTTCAGATCGACCAACAAACAACAATAACCTCAGGTTTTCCATCCTAATTATTTATGCTCAGAATATTGTCTAACCACTCCGCAAAAGTACTCTCTATGCCCCTATGACTATCTGAAAACAAAACTCTCGAGCAACTCGAAGAAAAATTACAAGACACAAGACTATGTAATATAGTCTCTTCTCCCACTTAATAAATTGGACATGTTTGAGTAACTTGAACATGTTTCTGTTGAAGCTGCATTATTGTTGGGAGGCAGTTGCTTAGAGCTCTCCAAACCAGGTTTAGAGCTTTTGGGGGAGCTCTAATTCTCCATATTTTATTCCATAGCTTCTCATTGTCACTCATGTGCTAGTGACCTTTCAACAATTGTATAAGGTTATAGGCACTTTTAACAAAATACAAACATGTGTTCTCCTTGTCCCAGTAGACCATATCTCAATTAGAATTTGTTTCCTACTTTGTGTTGAGAATGCAGTTCTGATCTCTGACATTAAACATATCCCTTATAACCTCCAAATCCCATTCTCTATGATCCACACATAAATGAGAGCTTATGTTTGGTTCTCCAGACCTTGGTTTTCATTTTCAGCATACGAATTTGACTTATCATTTAGCCAAGATTCACCCTAAATATCGATCCGCTCACCTAAACCCACCATCCATCTAATTTCAGCCATGATCAAATCTCTAGACCTATAGATGTTACGCCATATGAAGCTCAGGTTATTTCCTAAATTAGCATGGAAGAAACTAACATCAGGAAAATATCGAGCTCTGTACATCATTGTGGCCAAAGTATCAGGCATTGTAATCATTCTCCATGTTTGTTTACCTAAGATTGCCACATTAAAATCCTGAAAATTCTGAAATTCCATACCCCTTACAGATTTATGTTTACTGAGTCGTTCCCAACTCAACTAGTGGATTCCTTTTCCTGTACTCATGTCATCCCACCTAAATTTTGCTAAACTTCGTTCAATGTCTTTGTTTATTTCTTGGGGTAGAAGGAAAACACTTATAGCAAATGTTGGAATTGATTGAACCACTGCCTTTATTAACACTTCTTTCCTTGGCTTCAAATTTTTTTTATCTTTCCAGCTTTAAATTCTGTTATGTACTTTATCTTTCAAGAATCCCGGAATCATCGACTAACTTCTTCCCAGAAAATTCGGAAGCCCCAGGTATTTACTTCGATCATTAGCCTCCGTCATAGACAATGTATGGTACACATTTTCTCTATTATACTGTATAACATTGGATCTAAAAAAACTGAAGATTTACTCGTTTTTACCTTTCGATCTGATGCAACCTCATAAGTATTGAGCAACTCCATTACTTTCAAAACTACATTTGTAGTTGCTTGCAGTAAACATAACTATCATCAGCAAATAACATGTGTGATACACAAGGAGCATTTCTACAAAATTTTTATTTTATGACTCCATTGCTTCTCTTCATACTTTTTAATCAAAGAAGAAAGGCCCTCCACACAAATTATAAACATGTAAGGCGATAGTGGATCCCCTCGGCGTATTTCCCGACTTAAAACTAGAGGACCCATTTCCATATTTCCATGAATGATGGAGTAAGAGACAAAGATCACACATTGCATTACCAGATTAACCCACCAGCTAAAACTCATTTTCAATAAAAATTTCTCTTAAAAAATTCACACTCAGTACGGTCATAGGCCTTACTCATGTCAAGTTTTAATCCTATAAAACCATCATTTCCCGTTCTTTTTTTTTCAAGTAATGCATGATTTAATAAGATACCATGATATTGTCAGAAATCAAGCGCCCAGAATGAATGCACTTTGATTTTTCGAAATAATATTATTCAATAGAACTTTTATTCAGATTGCCAAGACCTTCGTTATAATTCTCATGATCATATTACACAAAGAAATTGGTCTTAGTTCTCCCATAATTGTCGGGTTTTTATTCTATGAAATGAGTAAAATATTTGTTTCATTTAGCTCAGCCTCAATTGTGCCATCTCTGAAAACTTTATCCTCTCTTTCGACCACATCATTACCCACAACAACCTAGAATTTTTGGTAAAACACTGCAGTCATCACGTCCGGCTCAGGGGACTTATCCGGGTGCATACTAAACATAACATTTTTTATTTCTTCCTTCGTTATTGGCTTTAATAACTCATCGTTCTGCTGATCCGAGATAGACTTAGGGCTCGTTTGATAACAGCTGAATGGGAAATTTTATGGGCCTCGTCCAGAATGTTTGATTACTTTTTATTTGGATTACTCATGCTGGACGAAACAAAAAACACTGTTGGATGACAGATCCTTATCTTTCTCACTCAATCGTCCAGAAACCATTCCAATTCACGTAACTACTACTATCCCATACACAATTTTTTCAGGATTTTTAGGATTATTTGGCGCATGTTCTTATCGCTTCTGTTATTCATCTATTTAAGGGGTTATCTACTCTCTTCTTTTCATATCTTCTACTTTCATCATGTAAGCTTCTCCTCCAATAAAGTTAATGTTAATTGATTATACTAGTATTGCTTTCTATTTGTGTATGTGTTTGTCTTTTGTATATCTTTTGTTTTTATTTTAATTGGTTATGTGTTGTGAATAGGGATTGATTATGCTTTTAATTGATTTGTTAACATTTGGTAAAACTACTACTAGATTCTGTGCGTATTTGATTTGTTAGGCGTAGCTGGTTTAGTCCACGGCCATGGGTACCTATTTAATATTTTATAGAAGGGAGTGTGATGAACGAATTGTAGGCACATATTATAGGATGGGATACACCTTGGTCACTGACTTTAGTGTTAGGAAACTGCCCCCTTGGTATTGTTTTTGCAAATATATTAAGTTATACAACTGTCTGTTAAGGTTTTCGGAGTGAGGTTTTTTTGTACATTAGATCTGATTAGTGTGTTTCCAGAGTATCGAATTTGGAAGTTGGCCTCTCTGAGCTACGCATTGGTGATCCATACAGGTAGTTGAAGATTATATGCCTAACATCAAATTCTACTATTTTTCCAGTTTCACAAAGAGGACAGAATACTGTAAGTACCTGAGATATCTAGTCAATATTCTAAGTTCATATTAACATGCCGGATACAATGTTGCGCATACTAGACCATCTAATAAATTAGTAAATGTGAATGAATCTGATAGGATTTTAAGTATAATCTTTATCGACAAATAGATATCATGTGGCTATGCTTTAGTAAAAATCTCATCTTAGCTAATAACTTTGTAATATTTTTGGCATATATTACACCTAACAATTCCAAGGCTGGTTTGTGGTATAGAAAATATGTAGGATGCGAACTAATAAACTCAAACCAATTTGCTCCTTTTATATATATATTCCCACAGCTCTTAGCTCAGTTTTCAAAATATGAAGTGAAATGTTCATAGGTTGTCTTACCAGCCTAGAGGAATATTAGTTTATAAATATGAAGTGAATCTCCCTACTCAACCTTCCTTTAATTATACATACATTTTATTTAAATTCAGTTTCATTATGTATAAACCACTGAAAATTTGAATTTATGAGATATGTAGGGCCTGATTAAATTTGCAAAAAGTTCACGAATCCATGCCCTTCCTGCAACCACTTTATCATCCATCTTCATCTTGTATTCTTAGATTGAATAATCAGTAATTTTATAATAAATATTAAACTTTTTTAGGTGTCAGGTATTTTTGTACATACGAGTGATAAATGTAATCACAAAATGTACCTGCTGTAACCATATTGACTGAAGACGAGCTGACTTGTCTTCTAAAACACCCCAAAACTCATGTTCATCAGACAACCAAATGACCACAGTCTTTGTTAGCCTAGCAAGCAAAACCATTTTTATCTTTTCCTTTCAAGTAGCACATCTCTAGGAAAAGTAATGATATGTAAAGGTCAATCAATAAGGTTCAACCATGTGATATGATTTTTGGACCATATATCATATGCACCCTGGCTCCATCCCCCCTTCTCCTGTTTTGTACTAGTCAAGTACCCCTAACTTATTATTTCCCAATTGTTAATTATGTCTGCTTTCTGCATCCTCCCCCACGTTTGTGTCCTTTGCAATGCATTCCCCTCCTTTATTCTTACAATTTTCAAGTTTCTAACGCATTTAAATACTAGTGGCCAATGGGTAATAGTTATCATAATAATATAACTATTCTAAACATTTGTTGCTTCAGATATATTCTATTTTGATTAACCTGAAATATGAAATTTAGTTCATAAGGTTGGAAATGTTTACTGATACTTGCTCTCTTGATATTGTCTTTATTCCAAGCTTCCAGTCATGCACCACTAATTTTCCATTCAAGATTTTATATTTTGCAATTGAAAACTTGCTATAAACTTGCTAAAGGGCTATCCAATATTTATTATAAATTTGTTGTCTACTATAGATTTTTGTGGAATGTACTTGACAAGCACAAGAATTACAGGATTTTAACCTAAAAGTTTATCTTGTATTAAATTTATAATACAACCTTTGAATTTTATTATTTATGGTTAATGACACTGAACCAGTATAAGCTTCTGTCTACACATTTTATTTAAAAACAAACTTTGATTCTGCATTTTACAAATATTAATATATTGCTTATTTTGAAATTAAATCTGGTTTGTAGGTATGGACAAAGCTAGTGAAACCCAAACTCAAGTTAGTGAGACCCAAAATCAAGGTAGTGAAACTCAAAAAAAGAAAAAAGTATTGTGGAGGTGTGGACTTATAACTAAAACTTTTCTGGAAGCATGCATTGAGGAAGTTACCGCTAGTGGTAGGCTCAGTAGTAACCTTAAGCCGCATTCATGGATAAAAGTGGGAGAAATTCTTAAGAAAACCCATAACTTTGAGGTTGATGCTAGACAGATGAGAAACCGATATGATTATCTAAGATCCCGATATGTTGCTTGGTGTCGACTCAAATCCAAAACTGGGAATCATTATGATCCGACAACTAATACATTCAACTTCACAGAAGAAGAATGGGATCAACTTAAAAAGGTAACTTTTTAATTTATATTCAATCAATTTTAAAAACTACATCATAAATGAAATTTACTCTATTATGTTGTCCACAGGGTAATAAGATCGTGGACACATTAAAAACCACACCTTTGAGCTATCCTGAACTTTACACCCAACTTTATGATGGAACTGCTGCCACTGGAGTTAGTGGATTGGGGCCTAACTCTAAGAAGAACATGACTATTGATCTAAATGATGACATAGAGATTCCAATAACCGAAGAAAGTCAGCCAAATACTTTGAATCAAATTGTTGAAGAAAATTCAAAGAAAAAAGCTAAAACAACACCAAAACTTACAAAAACTACAAAGAATGTAAAGATAAATTGAATAGTCTTGGATGGGGAGCAACAAATCCCTTGCATCGAAAGGCTCTTGGGATTTTTTGTGATAGTGCAAAGTATAGAGAACAATGGATGTTTCTTGATGCAGAGGAGAATGAGCATTAGGTTAAAATGGTGTCAACTAAATTAGGATTTGATATTTAGTTTTTCATCTATATCTGTTCATTTCCTACTTTTTTTCTGTTTCAAATTTGATTTGGCTTAGGACTTGGTGTGTCTATAGCTTTGTTGAACTTACAAATTGGTTGGGTTTCAAATTTCGTACTTTTCAATTATAATTTATATTTAATGGTTTTAACAAATGTTTTTTAGTTGTTATGATTTTTTAATAGTTTTTTTTATGTATTTATAATTTGAAAGTACTTTACAGGGTGATAATGGAAATTCAGGATCAGTTACTATTATGTATTGTTATATGAGAAAACTTCGTCCAAGAACTGTTCCAAGAATAAGATATAATAATTCAACATTGCCCGAATTTGCTTATACATTAGAGTTGCTGGAAGGTTCTAATACTCAATGTCAAGAAATGATGCGTCTTTCTCGTGTTTCATATATTCAACTTTGTAAACACTTTAAATAACGTGGTTGGCTGGAAGATAGTCGATATTCAACAGTTGAAGAAAAAATGTCTATATTTTTACATGTTATAAGCCATAATGATCGTTTATAAAGGTCAAACGTAGGTTTCAACATTCTACACAAACAATACACAAATATTTTAATGAGGTCCTAGACAGGATGATGGAGTTTGTAAAAGAAATGATAGTTCCTACACCATCCAAACAAAACTCAAATATTTCAAGGAGACAAAGAGAGCTGCTAAAAATATTTCATGTAAGTAATGACATTTTTTTTATTTGTATTCTCTAATTTATATTTATTAGCATGTCGATGTAATATAAACATTTTTTATTATGCTTTCAAATGTTCTTATTATTGTGCTACATGGAGCAATTAGTGCACTTGATGGTACACTTATTCATGATGTTATTCCAATTGGCCAATAAGCTCGATATAGAGGACGATGAAGGGGCGAGTGTTACCAAAATGTTTTAGGTATATGTGATTTTAATATGATATTCACATTTGTCTGGGCTGGGTGGGAGGGAGTAGCACATGATTCAAGAATATTGACAGAGGTCGCCCTCGATCCCGATTCTGGATTTCGAGTACCTCCACCAAGTATGTATCTCTTACTATTTTTAGACGAGAATACTTAATAGGGTAAAGTAAAGAATAATTTTTTCTAACTTTTTATTGCAGATAAATATTATCTTTGTGATGCAGCATATACAAACACCCGTGGTTATTTAACCCCGTACCATAACACAAGATATTGGTTAGCAGATTTTAATCGTCAACGTGCGTTAATTAAGGAGAAAAAATTTAATCATGCCCACACAAAATTAAGAAATGTTATCGAGCGTGCTTATGGTGTGCTAAAAGCAAGATTTCCAATCTTAAAACGGATGGCTCCATATTCATTTTCTACGCATCGAGATATTGTGATTGCTTGTATTGTTGTTCACAATTTTATAAGAAAAAAAAATTAGCAGATGAGTTGTTTGATTGGTGCGATCGAACCAGTGATGGAGAAGAAAATGACGAAGATTTGGAGGGACCAATAAATGAAACCCAATGGGGATCTCAAGCCACTCAATACATGAATAATCTTTGGGATCATATTGCTTTCAATTTTTGAAAGTATTCTTAATAAGTTTATAATTCTCTATTGATTGTGTTTTGTAATAAAATTTATTAATGACATAGACATTCTTTTCTATTATTATTATCAAAAATATCTTGTTAGAATAAATTTTTAAACAAAATTATACAATAGCAGGTTAATATAAAAAATTATCATCATCCAGATAATTTAGAATTTTTTTTAACAAACCGCATCATCCGTTCAGATTTTCCTATTATCTCTTCGTCCAGATCATCCAGAAATTTTTGTCATTCAGAAAATGTCATTCAGATTTAACAAATGACCCCTTAGTAATATATCTAATAACCTCATTCTTAAATGTATGATTTTCCTAATCAAACCAGGTTCCTTCTTCATTCTTCAAATAACTTATTTGATTTGTACGTCTTCGAGTGGTAGCTGCAGCTTGAACTTTGTATTTTTATCTCCCGACTGAAGACACAGCTGCTTGGAGCATTGTCTCCAGAATATTTCACGCTGGTCAAGGATGAAAAATAGCTTTTATTTAATATTTTTAAACTTCACCATAGACTATGCACCACTTTTGCAACGAAGTTGTTTGAGCTGTGTTTTACACTGCTCTATCCACTTACCAAAACTTCCCATCACCTCCTTTCCCCAGACTTCCAATCGTTCCCCACATGGTTTGATTTTACACATAACAATCAGCCTCAATGTTACTCTCCCATACATCTTCCACAACCTTATGACATTGAGGTTCTGACGTCCACACAGTTTCAAAACGAAAGTGCCTCCTTCCTATCCCCTCTCCTTTTTTTCTCAGGTCTAAGAATAACAAGCTGCGGTCTGATGGTGATCCATTCATATTGTAAAGCTTAGTAAAAGAAAATATCGACAACCAACAGCTATTAGCTAACGCTCTATGCAGCCGAACCTCCACCCACTCATCTCCACCTCTTCCTCTTTCCCAAGCATATTGGTGCCCTACCAAATCCATATCAGTTAACATCGTGTCATGCAAAGTATCATTGAACCCATTCACAAGATAATGAGCATAGCTAGCTCCACCCTTTTTATCTATATTCGACACAATATTTTTCCTATCGCCTATTATTGCCAATGGAAGGTTTGAATCCCTTGTTAGGTTTCTCAAGAGCTCCCAAGTTTTTTTCATTTGGTCTTGTTAGGTTCCCCGTAAAACCCCGTTAATCTCCTAGTATTCATATTACAAAACCAGTGTGATTTGTTGAGAAACTTAATAACTTTGCTTGATCAGCCTCTCGCTATAGAAGAGCCAGACCCCCACTCCTTCCTTGAGGCTCCACTGTTATCAGACCTTTAAAACCTAGCTTTATACACAACCAATCCATTTTCTCTCTACAACTAATGGTCTCATATAAGAAAAAAAACGTGGACCTTTCCTGAAGAATCATGTCAGATAGGAACTGAACTTTCTAAGACTGGCCAAGACCCTGGCAGTTCCAACTGAAGGTGCTCATAATCCTTGGCGGGTCTACCATGTAGCACCCGCCATTTACAAGTTTTTTTGGTTCTCCTCGTCAGTTTTTAGTAAATCCATAATTCTATCATTTTCTTGGGTTGTTACAACTTTTAGTCCACTATTAATGGGTTGATTTGTTATGCACCATTTTGGGTCCATAACCAATAATTCAGCATTATCCACATTGTCAGTTATCCCGCCATTTGAGATAATTTATTTTCTTAATTTGACCTGGCGCTGATTTATCTCTATCCAATATCTTACCTTGATTCTCTTCCTCTACAGATACACTAGACTACAGAATATCCTCACCACCTTTTCCTGATTTTTTATAGAGATAAATATCTTCCCCCTATATGTGCTACTCCCCTTTCCTTGTCTGAAACCACCTTCAACCACTATATTTGTTATCAGACTTAAACCACCTGGACGGAGCCATTTTGAACATATCGTATGAGCTTTATGCCTAGAATCCGCTTTTATCCATGAACCATAGGGTTTTTCTAATCCTTCTAATGGCGTGTCAAATTATTTTTCATAAAACTTTTCCCTATAACCTACCATACCACATATAAAGCAAAAAATTAGGTTACCTTCATATTTAAAATTTACCCTAAACCAATTATCTGCAGATTTCCTTAATTTCATTCTTTATTTCAACGGGCCGTCCAGTGATATTGAAACACGAACACGTAGAAATTCCCTCCAAACTTCTACAAAATTGTTAGCATTCGATCCAATAAAAGATCCAATGTAACCAATAATTCAGCATTATCCACATTGTCAGTTATCACACTATTTGAGATAATTTATTTTCTTATTTTTATTTATTCGCTTTGGGTTTTGATTTCATTATTGTATACTCAACAACTGGTATCAAGAGCCTAGTTTTTTAGGCGAGTGGGAGCGGTGGCAGAAGACGGGAAGGTAAAGATCGACAAATTTGATGGCAAAGATTATGGATTTTGGAAGATGCAAATTGAAGATTGTTTATATCAGAAAAAACTACACGAACCGCTGGAAGGGAAGAAGCCAGATTAAATGAATGAGAAAGCATGGAATCTATTGGACAGGCAGGCTCTGGTTGTTGTCAGGTTGACTTTGGCAAAGAATGTTGCTTATAATATCGTTAAGAAAATGATAACTTATAGCTTGATCAAGGATTTTTCAAATATGTATGAGAAGTCGTCTCCTTCAAATAAGGTGTATTTGATTCGCTTGTTAGTTTCTACTAGATTGAATGAAGTCAATTATGTATCTAATCATGTGAATGAATTTAATTCTATCCTAGAAAGATCAGCATCAGTGGATATTAAATTCGATGATGAATTACAAGCCTTGTTATTGGCATCCTTATTACCAAATAGTTAGCCAGGATTTCTCACTGCTATAAGTAATTCATCAAGGAGCGGTAAGATGACTTTTGATGGAGTTCGAGATTCAATTCTTGGAGAAGTTAGTCATAGGAGAAACTCAGGACAGTCGTCAGGTTCCTTGTTGAGTGCTGAGAGTAGAGGTAGAAAGGTTGAAAATGGGCAGAATAAGAGGCGTAGCAGATTGAAGTCACAGAAGAGAGTACAATCCCAAAATTACAAGGATATTGTTTGTTGTAATTTTTAGAAGAAGGGTCACTTCAAAAATCAATGCACGGGTCCCGCGGCTCCCAAAGGAAAGGGTAAAGAGGTTAATTAAGCTAATGTAGTTGAAGAAGTGGTGGATGACGATGCTTTGATATATTGTATTGAATATTTAGTTAAATCATGGGTTATGGATTCTGGTCCATCATTCCATGCTACCCCTTGCAAGGACTTGATGTTAAATTTCAGAGTTGGAAATTTTGGTAAAGTTCGCCTTTCTGATGATGAGACTTTGGATATTGCGGGCATGAGATATATTGATCTCAGAACCTCTTTGGGAACTAGCTGGAAGTTGAAAGATGTAAGGTACATTCCTGGACTAAAGAAGATGTTGTTATCTTTGGGTCAGTTAGATAAGGAAGGGTATCGAGTGAGGTTTATAAAGGGGAATCTAGTTATTGCTCGTGGAGAGAAAAAGGAAACTTCGTACATTGTTGAACAATCTAGCTATTAAACAAATGCAGTTGCTCATGAGATTGAGTCTTCAAATTTATGGCACCAAAGGCTTGATCATATAAGTGAAAAAGGTATGAAGTTGTTAACTTCGAAGGGGAAGATTCCATGGTTGAAGAATGTGGAAGTTGGATTATGTGAGCCATATGTTCTTGGAAATCAGAAATGTGTTATTTTTGCAAAATCAGGGAGGACCCCCAAAGCTAAGAAGTTAGAGCTAGTTCATATAAATGTATATGGACCAACAACAGTTGCATCATTGGGCGGATCTCGACACTATGTCACTTTCATTGATGATTCCACTAGAAAGGTATGGGTTTATTTTTTACAGAATTGATCAAATGTGTTTGCTACTTTCAAGAAGTGGAAAACTGAAGTTGAAAATCAGACCGGTTTAATGGTAAAGAGTGTGATGTCAGATAATGGAGGTGAAAACAATAGTGATGAGTTTAAAAGCTATTACGCGGAATTTAGAATTCGAATAATTAAAATTATTCCAGAGACACCATAAAAGAATGGTCTTGTAGAGAACATGAATAGAACCTTGAATGCGAGGGCCAAGAGTATGAGATTACATGCAGGGTTTCCAAAGATGTTTTGGGCTGATACAGTTAGCACAACGGTGTATCTCATAAATAGAGGACCTTCAAGTCCTTTGGGGTTCAAGATTCCTGAAGAAGAGTGGAAAGAAAAAGAGTTAAATCTTTCACACTTGCGAGTTTTTGGTAGTGTTTCTTATGTGCATGTTAAAGATTCCGACAGGGACAAGCTTGATCCAAAAGTTTTTGGTAGTCGATTCTGAGTTTACAAAGAAATAACCTGAGAAAGAGGAAGCAGTGCCTGAAGATACTACAGAAACAGATCTTGTAGGAAATAGTGGGAGTTCGGAAAATGTTGATGACATGTTGATAGAAGGATCAAACATGAGGGAAATCAACAAGTTAAAGAGACAGATGTTTGAGGAATTTGAGATGAAGGATCTGGGTGCATCAAAACAAATACTTGGCATGAGCATCATAAGGGATAGAGTTGAAGGTACTATAAAATTATCTCAAGAGAAGTATGTTGAGAAATTGTTGCAAATATTCAGTGTCCAGGATGCGAAGACCAGAAGTACACCGTTAGTGACTCACTTTAATCTCACAAAGAAGAAATCACCTAAAATGAATGAAGGCAAGAAAGATATGGCTAAAGTTCCATATGCATTATCAGTTGGCAGTTTAGTGTATGTTATGGTGTGTACAAGGCCAGACATTGCTCATGCAGTGGGAGTTGTTAGTAGATTTATGTCTAATCCAGGAAGAGAGCATTGGGAAACAGTCAAGTTGTTGTTATGCTACTTGAAGGGCATATTCAAGGTTGCACTATATTTCAGTAAAAAATATGTTATCTTGGAAGGATTCTCTGATACATTTTTGGGTGGATGTTTGGATACAAGAAAAAGTACAACGGGTTATAATTTCAGTTTGGATAGGACCGTAGTTAGTTGGATGTCTCGACTTCAAAAGAGTGTTTCTCTTTTAATCACAGAAGAAGAATATGTGGTTATATTTGAAGCTAGCAAGGAGATGATTTGGTTGAAGAATTTTCTTGAGGAGTTGGGAAAAAAATAGGCGGACAGTTCTATGTATATCGACAGTCAGAGTGTTATTCATCTTGTAAAGAATCCCGTGTTTCATACTAGGACGAAGCATATTCAGCTGAGATATAACGTTACAAGAGAGTTGATAAGCAATGGTTCTTTGTCCTTGAAAAAAATTCTTCGTTCAAAAAATCCTGCAGATATGTTGACTAACGTGGTTATGAATGAAAAGTTAAAGCTTTGCGTAGCTTTAACTGGCTTTCAGAATTGATTGATGAATTGATTTTACTAGACTTACAAGAGTAAAGTGAAGATTGTCCAGACTCAATGTGGGATATTGTTGGGTTTGTGGAGTCTATTAAATAATCCCATGAAAATAGACTATTCAGATTCAGATTAATTTGTGGATTAGTCTACTTTTTAGATTTAGAGTTTAATTTTGATTTAGGCCTAGTTTCTTCTCTTATAAATACTCATGTAATTGTAAAATCATAACACAATAAATTGTGAGAGATCAGTACAAAATTAGTGCGGCTTGTGGAGTAGGAATTTTCGAACCACGTAAATCTTTGTCTTGTGTAATTGTCGTTTATTATTTTCTTTTTGTTTATTCGCTTTGAGTTTTATTTTCATTTTTATATACTCAACAAGGACTCCACAATGAGGCCATTTTATGTTGCATTGCTTGGAAGTCGATAGTCGATTTTGTAAGGAAATTTCCTACCAAGCACCACAAAGTAGCTATTTCACTGAGATCTTCCGAGTTTTTTTTTCATAAACTAGGCCACCTTTCTCTTCATCCTCGATGGTTATAATTGCAAATTTGTCTTCCATTTTTTGAATATCTCTATTATGATTATCCATATTGATAAAGTAATTGAACAATAAACGAAACAGCAAAAAACAAAAACACAAACGTTACCAGAGGGACACTCTATACTTTCTGACCATGTTATATGACAAGACTTACACACGACTCTAAACGGGTACTTAATACCCAAACACTAGACAAAGAGTGACAAAGGCCTAAAAGGCGATGTAACCCAAAATCTAACTAATATAATATTAATTACATCTTTAATGTATATTGAATGTATTTTTTAATCCCTATCACAAAAAAGATTAAAATAAACATATCAAAATACTATACCTATCAAAATACAATGGTTTTATTCAATATGTGAGAAAATATATATTAAATTCATTATTCTCAATAAATTTTATAATTATTGGAATTATATATGTCTTCAACTATAAATGACCTGAATGAGTTGAACATTGTCAGCTTTGAGTTCCATCCCGACTAAATAGTTCGGGTTCGAGCTCAAGATCGCCCGAGACATAAATTTTTAAACTTAAAGTTCAGTTCGATAGATCAATATGTTCAAACTCGGTTCGAAAGCTTGACTTGACTTCATGGAGAAGAGCTCAATTGACTTGAGTTCGAATCGATTAAATATGTACTATATATATATTAAATATTTAAATAATAATAATAATAATAATACATAATAACATATATAATAACATATATAATAGATAAAAATAATAATAACACAATCTTGATTATGAGTTGAATTCGAATATTTTATAAGTTGAGTTAGAGTGGTTAGATCAGCTCAATGATTACAGAATTCATGTGTTTAACGTAAAATTTTGGCCTCCATCCCGATTACGTTGAAGAAGTCTTTTACAAACTTATTCTTTCAATTTATATACCGGGTCCAAATTACGCCACCGTTGTTAAAAAACCAAGCACTCGCCTCTTTGAAAAAAATTAAATTATCACTTCAAATATATTAGTTTTTCAAATAAAACACCTCATTTTCAAGAAAAATACGACAAAGTTTATTTAATAAAATATAATAATAATGCTATAATTATTAACAAGTAAACAATTACCCCTCTCAACTGAAATTCTGTTAATTTAATTAAAATTAATGATATAATATTTAAGAATTTCAATTCAAGCTAAATTAAAAAATTTACAATATTAAAGAAAGTTCGTGCATCGCACGGATTTTAAACTATATTATTATAAGTAGAAAGCAGTTGTTAGTCGTTTGTTTGGTATGATAAATAACAATTGTAAGATCATAATTCAATTTGATGAGAACCGTTAGATGTAATAATATAATAATATTTATTATGTTATTATCTAAACTTCTCTCATAGGTTTAGGGTTTAAATCAGATCAACAACGTGTTATATTTAAGCTTTTACATTCTATATTTGTATATTCTCTATTTTTTAAATAATTTCTACAATTTCAGGGTTCGAGTCCCGTCAATAACATATTATATTTTATTATATGTATTCAGTCATGACATATTATATTATATTATTTATTTTCAAACATATATTATTATAAATTATTATGTTTTTAATTTATTTTCCAACTATTAAAAATATATATATTAAAATATAAATAAATTTAAGCTAAAATTTATTATTAAAAATTATTGGAGTGTTAAAAGCAATATGTGCATCAACGGGTTATAAGCTAGTTTTTTTATAAAATAAAAAAAATCAGAAACAAGAAATATATAATCGACATTAACATTGAAAGGATATGCAAACTCTTGATAACGAAATATAATAACCAACTATAATAATCGGAATGATATATTCTCTTTCAATCACGATGGTCAAATCTTCTTAATCAAACAATCAGAATTTTTAAATTTTATGGTAGATCGAGCTCTAAAGTTTAGTGGGGTCATAAATAATGTTCAAAATTGGTGATTAGTCATTGAATGTTAAATTATGAACTCAATTATGCTAAAATAAATCAAAAATCATTTTTTTTTATTAAAATAAGTCAAGAAACTAGTGCATTACTTATCATTTTTCCCAATTATACATTCATTTTCATTAATGCAAAAATAGATTTGAAAGGGGTCACTGAAAGATATACATCATGTAAATATAAATATAAACCAAGAAAAAATAATATGGTGGTTGTCCCCTCATACTAGTAACATGATTCGTCTTAAATCTAATTATTAAAGAATAATGCACCGACCAATTTCTCATATTTGAATATATTAACAAAGATAATCTATGCGTTCATGTGTTTCCACATGATGATTTGTAGAAACTGAGTAACAACAAAAAATTTAACAGAAGGGGGGGGGGGATATCTAATTGAATTATATCTTGCATAAAAAGAAATATTACAATGTCAATTATATCTATACAAACAGATCAATGTAACTAACTTTGACAATCTAACTAAAGGTTGACTTGTTTATTTTGATAAGCTATCAATAGCATCTTCTATATTGGCAAATGTCCATGTGCCGCTAATGCCACCATTCCATTTTTGGGCAAAAGTATCATGATAATTTATACCTTCGAAGTGAGTGTAACCTCTTGCAACCAAGCGAGCCTAGTAACGTTCAATTTCATCATTGGAATGATATTTAACTTTATAGACCCATTTGCATCCTATCATTTTCTTTCCAGGAAGTAAAGGTACTAAAATCCAAGTATTATTCTGTTCAAGAGCTATGAGCTCTTTCTGCATAGCCTCTATCCACTGAGGTTGAGTAACAGCTTGATAAAAATGTTGTGGTTCTAAGATCACTTGAGAAGAAACAATAGAATTGGGAACATATTGCTTTATTGTATTCACCAAAGCTTTTTTGGAGGGCATATGATAATCTGCCTACCATTGCAGACGATTGATAGACCTCACCGAAGATCTTTTAGGAACAGATATGTTACTCTTAAAGTGAGGCTCAATGGGCTGTGAAACAGTAGTCTGTGAAATAACTGGTTGAGTGACAAGCTCACCACTAATCAAAGTAGAGGCTGGAATATGACACTGAACATATTGTGGAGAAGTAAGTAAGGAATCAGCAGACTTATTTATTTAAGAATTAGAAGTGTGTGGAAGCATATGATTAGTCATAGGGTTCATAAAAGGACTAGATTGATAATGAAGATAACCAATCAAGAAAAGTAGTGGAAGAAGGAACATTCTGGGTATTAACATGACATGGAAATACGTGTTCACGGAAAATCACATGACGGCTAGTGAAAATAGAATGATTTGCGAGATTAAGGAGTTTATACCCTTTTTGATCAGCTGGATATCCAATGAACACTGATCTAATAGCTCGAGAAGAAAACTTATCATTAACATGGATCGAAACAAAGCATAAGCATCCAAAAATTTTAAGTTGTGAATAATCAGGTGGATTATAATGTAAAAGCTCGAAAGGTGATTTATAGTCAAGAACAAGTGTGGGAAATTTATTAATACGGTAAGCTGCAGTAAGAATACATTCGACCCAATACTTGAGAGGTAAACCCAATTAAAAATGAAGTACCTAGCCATGTCAAATAAGTGTCTATGCTTACGTTCAACACGAGAATTCTGTTTGGGTGTGTACGGGAAAGATAGTTGATGAATAATACCATTAAGTTCCAAAAGAGATTTTAAAGAAGAATTGATGAATTCTACACCATTATCAATTTGAATTGACTGCACAGATGTATTAAATTGTTTGACATTATAATGAAGAAAAGATGTCAAAATAGAAAATACATGTTATTTTGTAGGCATGAGGAAAGCCGAAGCGGCTCTAGTGTAGTCGTCGATTAAAGTCAAAAAATATCTAGCACCAGTGCTAGAATTAACATGGTTAGGGACCCAAACATCCATATGAATCAACTCAAATTTAGAATTTGCACGAGATTTACTATGTTTTGGAAAAGGGATTTTACATTATTCAGAAAATGGACATATATTGAAATCATTACTAGAACAAGATGAAGAAATGCAATAAATGTGCTTTATAACAACGCCTGATGGGTGTCTGTTAGGACGAAAATATGTGCTAATATTCACGCAAGTATACACGATCGCAAGTAATATAGAATTAATTCTAGTTCGTTCCCATAGAGAATGGTTTAGGTTAATTTCAATTAACGTACTTATGCAATGATGGTGTGGTTATTATTCAATGTTAAGATGATAACAAATTAAGAGCGTTTATAACTACGATTAACTAAGAGATAATAATAATTAATATTACTAAGAGAACTAAGATTGATTAACTTATATAACACAAACACGGGATTCTAACTTCATTAAATACTTCATTCAATAGCCTTTTTGTTCTTAAACTTAGCATGCAATAGTGATGACACTAATCAGATAACACGAAACTAGTAAATGCCAACTTTCGTTGTACAAATACCATACAACCAGACATCGACAAAAAAGATTGAAGCTAAATAGACACCAATTATATTGAGATCTTATATGTCTATAGAAATTGACAACATAACAGTTTAATGTGCAAGTTATCTATCATAATTACATAGGGAAAGTAATAAGGTTAAAATTACCTACGAATCATGCATAATAAATACATGAACTTATGCTAGCATGGCAAGTTCTGAATCCTTAAATTCACTTTCGCTTCATTAAGAATTAACACACTATCTTATAAGTTCGCGACGCTTATAAGACGAATACGCACAACCAATACTAGGATATCAATCAATCACCATATACTAAGGCATCAAAACAATTTAACTAAAGAAATCTATAAATAAATCCATTAGAACCCCACGATAACGATTAGCCCATAATCGGACTCATCATCTATGTGGGTTCCGATGAAAGCATGGTATAACAAACGTAGTCTTTATAACGAATAAATAAAACCAAGTACAAAACAAGATTAAGGTTCACAAGTAAGAAAACTAGCATCCAAATACAACTTAAAACAAAGGTTCACAAGTAAAAACAAGGTCTTCTTCGTCTTCGTTGAATCGTGCTAAACGGTCTTCTTACGGCTCTCCTTGATATATCTCTGGCCTGATATAACTTGATGATTTTTATTAAAAATGACCTAGAGATGTTTATATAGCAGCCCCATGCAGTGTATAATTCTTTCTCTCAGAAACCAAGTAGAAATAGGAATCTGTCATCCCGACACAGCGAGGGCACGTGCTTGATCAGCGCGGGCGCGCTGGCTTTCTGTACTTCAAGCGCGGCCGTGCGCTTAATTAGCGCGGCCGCGCGCTTAATTAGCGCAGTCGCGCTGGGCTTCTGCCAGAATTTATTTTCTTCATTTTTATTGCAGCTTCGAGCCGGCTTTTAATGAGCTTTTATTCCAACACCACCTTGACACCAAATTAGCACCAAAACAACGCTAATTCACCTGATTACCTAGATAATGCCTGAAATGCAAAAACACTCGAAAAGAAGCTAAAAAACTTAACAACTTGAGTACAAACACATCAATTCAAAGCTTATTATAGCATTATAAAGTGTCATAAATGTCACTCAAAATACCCCCAAACTTGAATCGATGCTTGTCCTCAAGCATAAACAAACTCAAAGAACAAGAAAATAAAATGCATGAATCCAACTAAATAAATGCAACGATCCCCATAAAATAACTAAACCAATCAATAAGAAACACCTCAGCAAATGCAATTATTCGCATAAAGATCAATCAAATCTCACAAATGAACCTATAAACCAGAGACGTGCGTGTGTGCACATGCTTACAGATATACTATCACAACTAGATCGATAATCATGACTCACTACTTATCAAAATAATCACAAGTTTATAAATAAAATAAAAGCTAGACTCATAACTTATAACACTTCAATTCTTATATCGAAGTTTAACATGGATTCATGCTTTTATTCACAATAAAACAACACAAGTATGCTTATTTGATCGTGCAATGAGTGAGGTCCATAAAAGACTTATACAATAGTACCCATGTAGCGAGCGTTAGGTTAGCGGATCCCAGACTATAAAAGCCTTAGGTCACTAGGCACAAAGTCCCCTAAGAACTTAATAACTCGAGTGCTAAAAAGCCCACTCGTGATCAATTATACATAACACTTATTCTTCTTTTTTTATTTTTTTTATTTTTCTATTTCTCTTTTTTTTCAACGAATTTCTAAACGAGTGCGTTTTGCTCCATCTCGCTCAACCCTAGACTACTCATATAAATATGAGCCCGCTACTAGCCATTTGACACCTAGCCCCACAACTAGCAATGAAATCAAAATTTCTCCAATTTCTAAATGTCCATGTCTTTTATTATTAAGAGAATATCCTAAATTCTAAATATAAACAAGCGATTAACCTTGACAAACAAACAAACCATGATCATGATCTAGCACTCTAGCAACCTATAAGACTTAGTGAAATACAAGTGTATCCAGCATGCAAATCAATCCAATAAGACTCAACATCACTAAATGCGACATCACTACACTAGCATCAATATCATCAATTAATCTGAAAATTATCTATGGGATCATGTTATAATACAAATGCATGAAACTACATGAACAAAATATCATATAACTACAAAAAAAACTACATGGAAAAATATGCAACTATGTGAACTAAACTATTATGCAATATACAACTATATGTGACTCACACAAAACTATATTCTTTTAACTACTACCCCCAAACTTAAATTATTCACTATCCTCAGTGAAGGTAATAGTAAGGAATTCAGGCATACCTACTGTGAATCAGAATCCTCACCCTCAATGGGTGGAGTGTCAGGCGTGTCTGGAGGCAGATACACGGAATCTTCACCAAAAACGGGCCACTGGATGTCAACTTCGGTGGCTCTAAATGCTCTCCCAAGTGCCTAGGTGAGATCGTGTGCAAACCGACTATGGATGTCGTGCATAGCATCCATCCTCCTCGCGAGACGCCAATACTGCGTCGAAATCAAACCAGCTCCAACCTCTGCTACCTCCTGCTGCTACTGCGATCCTGACGGTCCAGCCTCCTCTCCTAACTGAGCTCTCCAAGCTGCTCGACGGGCATGCTGAGAACCTCCCGCAGTAGCTGCCTTCATGGGCCTACCACCTAGTAGATGATCATATGAGTACCCAAGCCCCTTAGGATCGGACTTCCCTCCATACCACTCCTGCATGCTCAACAGTGTAGAACTGTCGATAGGAGCGTTGGGAAGCTGTAGCTGCTTATGTGCGGGTCAATGAACACCAACTGCCACGCACAACTTCGTCACAACGGACGCATACGGAATAGCACCTGTAGTACCTCCTCTCAAGAATCTCAGAATTCCTGATATATCACCATCCCCAAATCAATGTAATCACCTTGCAGAATCCCCAAAAGCAGATGAGCACGCTTCACAGTAATCTCTTGCACATGCGAAGATGGCATGATGTTAGCACAAATAAATGAGTTTCAAGCCCGTGCAAACCTGTTCATGCATGAAACATGTAATGTTGAGTAATCAGTAGTGCCCCTCTTGAACTTCCGATGAGTCTCAGGCACACGCAAAGTAGCAACGATGAGATCCAAATCAAAGTCTTCCGGAGTCTTATCGTTCCAAGTGTACTGACCTACCTTCCTCGCAGGCTGCTCAATCACCGTCCTAATATCATCAACAATGTACTCTACAGTCCTCCCCCTCACCATCGTGAAACCATTCTTCTTCACCTTGGCATTCACATAGAACTCCCGCACCACACTCATGGGTACAGCAGCGGGCGCCTCATAAAAAGAAACCCAACCCATCTCGAGAATCATCTCTAACAGCTTACCATCCTTTCCTGATGGCAGAAAACCCCGCTCCTTAGCAATAGGCTTCGATAGAAGCCTCGTTTACTCCTCCTCAGCCTCAGGAGTAGAAAACCTGGGCCTCATACCACCCACAGATGAAGAATCGGTGGTGCTGCTGCCAACTTACATTTTTTGTCTCTTGGGTCCCATTGGGATTGACGAAAAGAGAATAAAATTTTAAGTATTTGAGAGAGATTTGTGTTTGAGAATTTGTGATGTGGTGGAGAAGTTGTGTAAGTGTATGTAATTATAAGTGGAGAGGTGTGAAATTGATAAGGAATAGAAGTGGGAATTGATTGTGGGGATTGTGGGAATAATGGAATTGATCAAGAGAGGGAATTATGGGATGTGGAAGAGTAAAAATCGGGTTGGAATTGGTTTTTGATTAGAAGTCCTAAAATTACCTTATAAATCTTCTATTTTTTTCGAACAGGGACCCGGCGCAGCCGCGCGCTTGGACAGCGCGGAAGCGCGCGGCTGCGCTCACTCTCTGAAAAACCGGCGCGGGTGCGCGCTTGAACAGCGCGGGAGCGCTTGGCTACTGGAAAAACGGCGCGGCCGCGCGCTTGGTCAGTGCGGGCGCCCCCAGCTTCTGTAGTTGGCCCTGAATTTTTTCCTTTTTCTGATTTTTTTTGTGTTTTTCTCCTTTCTTCTTATTTCCTCCATCTACTAATGTATAACATACTTGGGTTGCCTCCCAAGAAGCGCTTCTTTTACGTCGCTAGCTCGACGTAGAACCTTGAGCTCAAACGGATAATAGAACGACACTAACCATATCGTCGTTCGCCGTGTCACCATAATAATGCTTCAAACTCTGACCATTTACCTTGAATGCTTGTCCCGGATCATTCTCAAAAATTTCCACCGTTCCATGTGGAAACACAGTTTTGATTATGAAGGGCCCTGACCACCTTGACTTTAACTTTCCAGGAAAAAGACGGAGACGAGAGTTGAACAAAAGAACTTGTTGCCCCGGCATAAATGACTTGAGCACTAGACCCCAATCTTTCCTTGATGGACACATGACTTTCTCTAAGATGTGCTTGATCTCTCTATTAGATACCTCAGCTTGACCATTTATCTAAGGATGATAAGTCGTGGCAATGTGATGGTTCACATTATACTTTTTCATTATAGCATTGAACTTGCGATTACATAAATGCGACCCCTCATTACTGATTATGACTCTTGGAGTTCCAAACCTAGTGAATATCTGCTTGTGAAGAAAATTAAGCACCATTTTCGCATCGTTCGTTGGCAACGACTTAACTTTAACCCATTTCAACACGTAGTCAACCACCAACAAGATATACTGATTGTTACAAGATGAGACAAATGGCCCCATGAAGTCAATTCCCCAAACATCGAAGACCTCAACCTCGAGAAGCACATTAAGAGGCATCTCAACCCTTTTAGACATATTACCCATATGTTGACATCAATCATATTTCAAAACGAACTGGTGAGCATCTTTAAATAATTTCGGCCAAAAGAAACCTGCTTGAAGAACACGAGCTGTTGTCTTTTCTCCACTATAATGTCCTCCATAATCCGTTGAGTGGTAATCTCGTAAGATCCCCCCCCCGTTTCGCTGTAAGGAATACATCTCCGGATGATTTGGTCAGCTCCTTGTCGAAAAAGAAACGGCTCATCCCACATATACCAATTTACTTCATGTAGAAACTTCTTCTTTTGAGCATAAGATAAGTCGGGAGGCATGATATTACTCACAAGGTAGTTCACAATGTCTGCAAACCAAGGTTCTTCTTCTTGCACTCCAAACAGCTGCTCGTCGGGAAAAGATTCATTTATTAATGTCTTATCCAATAAATTGGCATTAGGATTCTCTGAACGCGAGAGATGATCAGCGACTTGATTTTTGAATTGCAGTGTGATCAGTGAAAACTGTCACCTTCGTCCCAAGGAGATAAGATCGAAATTTCTTAAAACCATAGACAATAGCCAAAAGTTCTTTCTCCGTATTAGTATAATTCGGTTGAGCACCGTTTAGGGTCTTACTAGCGTAGTAGACCATATGAAATATGTTGTTCTTCCTCTGCCCAAGAACTGCTCCAACTGCATAGTCGCTTACATCGCACATCATCTCAAAAGGTTCATTCCAATTAGGCGCAGTTATGACCGGTGCCGTGATTAAATTCTTCTTCAATGTCTCAAAAGCTACAAGGCACTCCTCATCAAACTTGAAAGGAACATCTTTTTCTAGCAAACTACACAATGGCTTTGAAATTTTCGAGAAGTCTTTGATGAAATGCCTGTAGAAACTCGCATGTCCAAGAAAACTATGAATTCCCTTAACAGAAATGGGTGGAGGAAGATTCTCAATGACCCCCACCTTGGCCTTGTCCACCTCTAGACCCTTACTAGAAACCTTGTGCCCGAGAATAATGCCCTGATGCACCATAAAGTGACATTTCTCCCAATTAAAAACCAGATTGGTCTCAACACACCTCTTGAGAACATGTCCAAGATTTTACAAGCATTCATCAAAAGAATCGCCAAAGACTGAGAAGTTGTCCATGAATACCTCCACATTCTGGCCAATCGTGTCGGAAAAGATGGCCATCATACATCTATGAAATGTGGCTGGTGCACCACACAGACCAAAAGAAACTCGTCTGAAGGCGAAAGTACCAAATGGACAAGTGAAGGTTGTTTTCTCCTGATCTTCAGGAGCAATACAAATTTGATTATAACCCGAATAACCATCCAGAAGACAGTGGTACTCATGACCATCCAACCTATCAAGCATCTGATCAATGAAGGGCAAGGGGAAGTGATCCTTTCTAGTGACTTTATTCAGCTTCCTGTAGTTCATGCAAACTCGCCACCCTATAACTGTCCTTGTAGGAATAAGCTCATTCTTCTCATTTGCTACCACAGTAATACCACCTTTCTTTGGCACACATTAAATCGGGCTTACCCATGAACTGTCAGAAATAGGGTAGATGATCCCTGCATCTACCCACTTAAGAATTTCCTTTTTCACTACTTCCTTCACGATTAGATTAAGTCTTCTTTGCTGCTAGACCATAAGCTTGCTACCTTCCTCTAGCAGAATTTTGTGCATGCAATAAGAAGGGCTGATTCCCTTGATATCTGCTATAGTCCAGCCAATTGTCGATTTGAACTCTCTCAGAATCCTCAGAAGTTTTTCCTCGCCACTACCTGAAAGGTCAGACGCAATAATAACAGGAAGAGTAGATGCATCACCTAGAAATGCATACCTCAAATGCCCATTTAAAGGCTTATGCTCAAGAGTGGGAGCTCCCTCAATAGATGGCTTGAGGCGTTTAGGAGCTTTGTTCAATTCCCCCACTCTAAGAGATTTAAAAGGCATATCAATCTTCCTTTTTCATGGAGAAGCATTCAAATATTGCAATTATTCTTCACCTTCGTCATCTTCACTATCTGAATTCCCAAACAAGGCTTTCTCTAAGGCATCGGACCTTAACAATTGATCAAGTTCTGAAGTAACTACAGAATCAACCAACTCCACCTTTAAGCACTCCTCATTTTCCATAGGTAATTTCATAGCATTGAACACATTAAAAGTTACATCCTGATCCAGCACTCGCATTGTGAGCTCACCCTTCTGCACATCTATCAAGGTTCGGCTAGTCGCCAAGAAAGGTCTTCCCAAGATTATGAGAATCTTCTTATCCTCCTCGAAATCAAGAATTACGAAATTAGCAGGGAAGATGAGTTTATCAACCTTGACTAAGACATCCTCCATAATACCTCGCGGATATGTAATTGAACGGTCGGCCAACTGCAAGGTCATATAAGTCGGTTTTGGATCAGGGAAGTCCAACTGCTTGAAGATTGACAAGGGCATCAGATTGATGCTAGCTCCCAAGTCACATAAGCATTTGTCAAAAGACATTTTTCCAATAGTACACGGAATAGTGAATCCGCCTGGATCTTTAAGCTTCAGAGGCAACTTATGTTATAGCACATCACTGCATTCCTCCGTAAGAGCGACTATCTCTAAATTATCTATCTTCACTTTCCAAGAGAGAATATCTTTCATAAACTTTGCATAACTAGGCATCTGCTCAAAAGCCTCAGCGAAAGGTATGTTGATATGAAGTTTCTTGAACACCTCCAGAAACTTCTCAAATTGCTTGTCCGGCTTTTTCTTCCGCAGCCGATTATGAACAGGCGGTGGAGGATAGATTTATTTCTCCCCTATATTACCCTCAGGAGGAGTGTGCTCAACAGTAGTCTTCCTTGGTTCCACCTCTACTTCCTGCTTCTCTACTTCTTTCTCAGCCTCAACTTCTTTAGTCAACACTTCAGTTTGTTCGGGATTCGCAACCTTTCCAGACTTTAAAGTGATTGCCTTTACCTGCTCCTTAGCTTCCCTCTTTCCTGGCACTTCAGTGTCACTAGGTTGTGTACCAGGCTGACGATTTAGCAAGGCATTGGCAATTTGCCCAATTTGATTTTCCAAGGTCTTAAAGAAAACAACTTGACTCTTGCACATAAGCTTCAACTCCTCTAATTCAGATTTTTCATTAGCTTGTTACAGCTGGAGTTGTTATCTCGGTGCATATTGTGGTTGCTGGAAACCAGGGGGGTTGTACTGCTTAGCTGGATATTGCCGATAAGGTTGTTGAACCGTATTTTGAGTGTTGCTCCAGCTGAAATTAGGATGATTGCGGTTGTTGGGATGATATGAGGCTGGCACTGGTTGTTGCGATCGTTAAAAGTTGCTCACGAACTGAGCTGATTCACTAGAAATTGCACACTGATCAGTCTCATGGGCACCAGCACAAAGCTCGCAGACACTGATGATTTGATTAACTCCATAATTAGCCAAAGTGTGCACCTTCATCGTCAAAGCCTTAAGTTGGGAAGCTATAGCAGTTGCTGCGTCCAACTCTAGAATTCTTGCGACTTTTCCCAGAGTCAGTCTCTGGGAAGGATTCTAGTACTCATTAGCAGCCATCAGTTCAATAAGTTCATAAGCTTCATCGTAGCTCTTAGCCCATAAGGCTCCTCCTGATGTTGCATCAAGCATGGGTCTAGAAGTAGCACCCAATCCATTGTAGAAGCAGTTAATAATCATCCAATCAGGCATGCCATGGTGTGGGCACTTCCTTAGCATCTCCTTATATCGATCCCAAACCTCACACAGAGATTCCCCAGTTTTCTGAGCAAACTGAGTAAGAGCACTCCTGATTGGAGCAGTCTTCACCATAGGGAAGAATTTAGTGAGAAACTTTTGGGCAAGATCCTCCCAAGTGGTGATAGACCCTGCTGATAGAAAGTAAAACCAGTACTTAGCCTTGTCCCTCAGAGAGAATAGGAACAGGTGTAGCTTGATAGCATCTTCAGTCACATCATTAAACTTGAAGGTGTCGCAGATCTCGATGAAATCCCTTATGTGCATATTGGGGTCTTCAGTAGGAGAGCCCCCAAACTGAACTATGTTCTGAATTATTTGAATCGTGCTTGACTTGATCTCAAAAGTGTTAGCCCTGATGGCTGGCCTGATGATGCTTGACTGAATGTCATTAATCTTAGGTTGAGAATAATCCATCAAAGCCTTTGGATTTTCTGCTTGATCACCCATCTCTACTAAAGCTGGTTCTTCAACTTTCTCTTCTTCTTCTACCTTCTTTTCTTCCCCGAAAACTTCCTTACAAACTACTACAACTTCTTCCTCTGCTTTATCTAGTGTTCTCTTACGAGTACGCGAACGCGTATACATACACCCTCGCTAGAGTACCTGAAACAATGCAAGGAAACAAATAAGTAACAATGTCCGAGTCAATGAACTTTAACAACCACTGATGGAAAGCACATAAACTATAAATTAACAGTGCAGTCCCCGGCAGCGGCGCCAAAAATTTGTTAGTCGCTAAACACGCGCTAATAATACACGCAAGTATACGAGTTCGCAAGTAGTATAAAATCTTTTCTAGTTCGTTCCCATAGAGACTGTATTGGTTAACTAATTAATTCACGCACTTAAGCAACAATGTATGGTTATTATTCAATGCTAAGACAATAACAAGTTGAGGTTGTATATAACTAGAAATTAACTAACAATAATAACGAAGAGAATAAAATTTTCTGAATTAATATATATGACAAACATGGGATTCTAACTTCATTAAATACTTCATTCAATAGCCTTATTATTCTTAACCTTAGCATGCAATGGTGATGACACTAATCAGACAACACGAAACTGATAAACGCCAACTTTCGTTGCACGAGTACCATACTACCAGACATCGACAAAAGAGATAGAAGTTGAATAGACACCAATTATATTGAGACCCTATATGTCTATAGAATTTGACAACATAATGGTTTAAGCACAAGTTATCTATCTTGATTACATAAGAAAAGTAAGATGGTTAAAATTACTTATGAATCATGCATAACAAATACATGAACCTATGCTAGCATGGCAAGTTCTGAATCCTTATATTCACTTTCGCTTCATTAAGAATTAACACGCTATCTTATAAGTTCGCGACGCTCATAAGACGAATACACACAACCAATACTAGGATATCAATCAATCACCACATAATAAGGCATCAAAACAATTTAACTAAAGAAATCCATAAATAAATCCGCTAGAACCCCATGATAATGATTAGCCCATAACCGGACTCATCGTCAATGTAGGTTCCGATGAAAGCATGGTATAACAAATGTAGTCTTTATAACGAATAAATAAAACCAAGTACAAAACAAGATTAAGGTTCACAAGTAAGAAAACTAGCATCCAAATACAACTTAAAACAAAGGTTCACAAGTAAAAATAAGGTCTTCTTCATCTTCGTGGAATCGTGTTAAACGGTCTTCTTATGGCTCTCCTTGATATGTCTCTGGCTTGATATAGCTTGATGATTTTTATTAAAAAGGACCTAGAGATATTTATATAGCAGCCCCATGCAGTGTAGAATTCTTTCTCTCAGAAACCAAGTAGAAAAGGAATCTATCATCACGACACGGCGCAGGCGCGCGCTCGATCAGCGCGGGCGCGCTGGCTTTCTGTACTTCAAGCGCGGGCGCACGCTTGATCAGCGCGGGCGCGCTGGGCTTCTGCCAGAATTTATTTTCTTCATTTTTCTTGCAGCTTCGAGCCGGATTTCAACGAGCTTTTATTCCAACACCACCTTGACACCAAATTAGCACCAAAATAATGCTAATGCACCTTATTACCTAGGTAATGCCTGAAATGCATCAATTCAAAGCTTATTAGAGCATTATAGAGTGTCATAAATG